>NW_019729216.1:998011-1005000 GCF_002891405.2 Cryptotermes secundus
CACCCGTCTGCAGACTCAACGCAAAGTAAGTGGAAACCACTCTTATCGCCATGCGCAATAATTGTAATATTATTAAAGTGTAACTCCTCCAATGGGACTAGCTAGGAACGTTAGAGCAAGTGTACAGGGCGTAAGAGTGGTCGGACAGTGATGCAGAGGTAGCCAAGTGTTATGTGTAACCCGACACCAGTCGGCACTTTCAGTGTGAGAATCCCAAATGTATATAACTGTATATTGATTGTGGTTTTACTAATATAGTGTAGCATAGGGTGAGGATGTGGGTTTTTGTGGTGATTTCCTCCCCTTCCACATTTCGCACCTGCGCCCTCCTGACAAGTCCGGTGAACAGAGAGCCCCTAGCCATGAAGCAACGATAGAGAAAGCTATTCAAACGTTTCCTTAGTCCATACCCCTGTGACTGCAAGAGAGAAGGTGACAGAGGGGATACCTCCACGCCCCCTGTCACCACGGCGTAACTGGTGGCATAACAGTGGAGACAGTGGTGGGATTACCAATCCACCCCTGTCGTAAGGACGTAAGAACATAACAGTGGTGTAAGCGGTTGGGATACCTTCACGCCCCACCCCACCACGACGTAACAGCCAAGGATGTTTATCCAGAGAATCCGTCCAGGTCCAAGGCTTTGGGTTCATTTTCATAATATGATTATATTTACGGTGAGGAGTTTTTAGCCCCACACCCAACCCCCAAACTGGAGGATCACGCCTTATCGGCTGTCCGTGACTGCTTATTCAGTATATTTGCAGCTTCCCTCCAAAACAGTAGGGATTCACCTCCATCCACAATCTGAGGATGCGCCATGCCGTGGTGACAAGGGAGAATATTTGGACCAAAGAGATCTGTAGTGGAAAGAGGCTGGAGAAAACTGTACAATGAGGAGCTTCATAACTTGTAATTTTCTCCAAGTATAATTAGATTGATCAAGTCAAGGAGGATGAGGTGTGCAGGGCATGTAGCACAAATGGGGGAGACAAGGAATGCGTATAGTATATTGGTGGGAAAGCCAGAAGGAAATAGACCACTGGGAAGAACAAGGCGTAGGTAAGTGGAAAATATTAACACTTTGCAGACCGCGCACCCTTTAAAAAATTTTCGCTTTTAAACATGGCGGACCGTTGGCGTGTAAACAGGTTTTTAAAACAGGGTAAGTTGCAAAACACTATACATCTCTCTGGCTCCACCTAGCTAGCACGTAGCTGCTTGCAGCTGCCTCATAAATCTCTGGAATGTCTCCTGACTAATCAGTTACTAGATCTCACTGTAACTCAATGTCCCTCCAAAGGAAAATAAATGCCTTTATGTCTTCAAGCTTTATGTGGCAAGCTTTTCAGTCAGTAGTTCAATATGGATCAAAGACCAAAGAGGTTGACACCCAAGCGATTTCTTGGAGAACAAGAAATATCTGACTTCTTCTCCCATGAGCTATCTGACATCCCTTGTGAGTCTGCTAGTGATAGCGACTCACAATCTGATAGTGAGTGTGGCAGGGGCGAACAAAAAAATTGTGACCACAGACAGTGAAAGTGAAAGTGACCGTAGCTCCGACGAATGTGCGGGTAGCAACATTGCGGGACAGCCACATGGGGAAAAGTAGAAGAAACGCCTGCTTTGGGACAGTTTACTGGAAATCCAGGGGTGAAGCAAATTCCATCGGACCCAACGCAAGTGTCTGCATTAGCGGAAAGTTTTTTGGAGATAGTTTCTTGACATGCTATGTCAAGAAACTAACAGATACTATCTCCAACACCTTGAACATTATGACAGAAGTTATAAGGCGCTGAAGTGGGTGGATGTCACTTCAGCAGAAATGAGAATTTTTTTTTCAATTACCTTTCTAATGGGCCATACAAGGAGGGATAATCTGAATGAGTATTGGTCAACAGATCCATTTTTAGAAATTCCAGTTTTCGGCAAATTTAGGAGCCCGTAAGAAATTTGAGCAAATTTGGTGATGTTTGCATTTCAATGATAATGAACTGCAACCACAATCAACAAGCACGCTTTTCAAAATTCAGCCCTTATTGAATTTTTTCGTTCAGAAATTTCAGACAGTTTATAAGCCAAACCAACAACTGTCTTTGGACGAATCTGCGATTCCTTGGAGGGGAAAGGTTCGTATGCGAACATATAATCCTGGGAAACTTACAAAATATGGCCTACTTGTCTGTGTAGTTACTGAAAGCACTTCAGGCTATATTGGAAATTTAGAAATTTATTCTGGTGAAGGAAATAAATTACAAGAATTTATTCTTTGCGTTTTGGAAAATTATCCTGATCAAAATTACAGTGTCTATTAAGACAATTATTATAACAGTGTGGCAAACGCAAGAACACCTATTTTCGAGAAAAGTACGTGTTTGTGGAACAATTAGGGTGAACAGAGGCCTTCCTCCAGATCTGAAAGAGGAATGTAAATCCCTGAAATGTGGTGAAACCACATTCAGGAGGAAGGGGGATATAATTCTTCAGTCCTGGAGGGATACTCGTCTTGTGAATATGATTTCCACAATTCACAATTCGAGCACGGTTGATATTCAAAGGAGACATGGACAGGTAAAGAAGCCTGTTTGTATTTCCGAGTATAATATGTTCATGAAGGGAGTTGATAGAGCCGATCAGTACTTGGTCTATTATTCTCTTCCTCGGAATACAGTAAATAGGACAAAGAAAGTTGCCCTGTGGCTTATAAATTGTGCCATTTTTAATTCATTTTTGGTTTTCAAAAAAGAACCCCTCATTCAAAATTGAAATACAAGGCTTCTCTGCTGAATGTGGCAAAAGCCAGGGCTACAGACCACACGGTGGCGGCAGAACCGGCGGCAGACACAGTCTTAGTATGACCGGGGCCGTGTACTACCACCCCACCCAGGCCTCATTTTGACTCCCGTGGGCGACTCTCGGATGATATGCGGAAACATACCCTCGTGAAAAGTGTGAAGAGTGAATATTTCAAGTGGAAGCAGCCTTCTAGGCAATGCCATGTTTGCGCAATTCACAAGAAAAGGAGGACTGCCTATATTTGCAAGTTTTGTGTAATGCCACATCGCATAGGGGAATGTTTCAAGAAATATCACAACCTCAAGCACTTCTAGAAGCATTGGTAAGTGTTCTCAAAAAGTTTTAGTTCATAAAATTAATTAGGAAATTTTATATTAATTTTTAAAGTGAACAGTGCACAAGTTAGGGTAGTAGGTATAAAAATGCCAGTCCGCAGGGTGATTTAAATATTTAATTGCAGGCACGCAAAGTGTTAGAAGTGGATCTTAGAGAGATAGGGTGGGATGGTAAGGATTGAATTGATCTGGCTCAGGATATGGACCAGTGGAGGGCTCTTGTGAACACGGTAATGAATCTTCGGATTCCATAAAATGCCGGGAAATTCTTGAGTAGCTGCAGAATTGGCAGTTCCTCCTGAAGGGCTCAGCTCCGTGAGTAAGTGAGTAAGTAAGTAAGTAAGCAAGCAAGCAAGGGAAGAATACTGTGACTTGAGCAGGTGAACACGGTAATGAAACTTCGGGTTCCATAAAATGCTTGGAAATTCTTGAGTAGCTGTAGAATTGGCAGTTCCTCCTGAAGCGCTCAGCTCCGTGAGTGAGTCAGTAAGTAAGTAAGTAAGTAAGAAAGCAAGCAAGAGAAGAATACTGTGTCGTGAGCAGGAAAGGAATAAGGATTCATAAGAAGAAAAAGGATTATTATGAAAAAACAACTTAATTTGCTACAAAAATGTGATACTAAAATGATAGTTGGAAGTCCTACAAGCAAGTGAATAGAATGAGGGACGAATGTGGGAGAGCACTCCTATGGGGGTAGCTACAACTATTTGAGTTGTCTCCTTAGAGTACTTATAAGGTGCCGCAAGTCTTAGGGCTCAACACTCTAAAATGATTTCGACCAACCCATGTGGAGAGGTGGGAATGGGGGAGCTCTGAAGCAACTTCCAGGGGCGATAATCTCGTGTAGGATGCCCTGGTCACAACCTCATGATAATTAGTATCGCACTCCCATTTATTATCTGGGATACCGCTCTCCCTCCGAACATGCACTCTTGGTCCTGGAGGCTTGTGAGGGTTATACTTATGAAGGACCAACCTCCTAAGCCAAGGTGTGAGGCATCATGCCGAGGGCTGCATGGCATTGGGGGGGTTATAGGCCAGTGTCACGAACGATTCCCTTGGGCCACCAGGCAGCACCCAGTTGTATTTATGACTTCCAATCGTATGGGGCTCTGCGGGTGGTGACCTTTTAAATCCCCATTAATCGTGGGACCAAAATGAAAAAGGGACCTAACACGAAAACCGGTCATAAGGACCTTAAACTGAAGAGGGACCCCCCTTTAAGGAGATCCCTACCAGAAATGCTTTAGCAGGGGGCTGGAAGCTCTGGTGAACCATTAAGGGGCTAAGTTGCAACCGGCGAACCTGCTATTGAAATTTCAGCCAAAGGCATGGATGAACAAGTGATTCAAATCTTACCAGAGGCAAAACCAAAAACTGCTCTCTTGGGAGTCGGTAGTACTGACACACCACTGCAGGGAGCCAGTACTTCCAAAATACCTGCAGCAGAGGAAAGACTGGGACACTTAGGCTCTGGAAAAAGTGAACCCCGTCTGGCGAAGAAACTTTTGTTTGGGGCCGCTAGACGAAAGTTACAACAGGCAAAAGCTGAGACAGACAAAGCAGGAACTGGGAGCGGTCAGCAACCAGGGAATGCAAGCTCGTCAAAGCAGGGAGAAACTTACACCGGCACCTTAAAGAGGCCAAGGTCAGAGGGGAGCACTACTACAGAAACTGCTAGAACTCTGAAAAAGCCCAGGGACTGTAAAGGGTCAGGGACTTACAATGAGGCTCTGACCAATGTAAAGGTAGCTACCTTCAGGGAGACTTACCGAGGATAAGCTTACCGAAAACTACCAAAAATTCAATTCTGGAAACTCTGGACAAGGTGTTATGTAGGACTCCAAAGGAAGAACTACCACACCTAAAATCATACAGATGGTTGGGAGGTGCACTTATCTATATATGTGCCGACCAACAGTCTGGTCAGTGGCTCATCAGAGCCATTGACAACCGCAGGCTCAAATCAGGAACCAGGCTGAAGGCTACTGATGCCAGGAATCAGCCTAAGCCTGTTAAAGTAGCTCTTCGGACTAGGGACAAAATTGACCAAAACCAGGAAGGGCTGCTGAAATGGATTGCAGACCTTAATCCGGGACTTTATACAGAGAACTGGAGTGTATTAGACAAGCAATCTGAGCCGAAAGGCCAAAGGCTAATTCTATTCACAGACCGGGACTCCTACACTATTACACAAAGGACCGGTTATAAAATATTTACAGTAATCTCACAGGGGACTATTAAGGTGCTGGACGATCCTGAAGTTCGGCGCCTGGCAGAACACATGACAGACACTGTATCTTCAAACTCAGTCTCTGAGGAGGTAGGGGATAATTTACCCAGCCCCCCGGATGAACGAAGTAAAATGGATCAGGGGACCTTTTCACATGGAACCCAGTCCGAGAAAGAGGAGGGCCATAAGATAGAAATTGACACCTCATCAATTGGAAGAGTTCATGAGATTTATTCAAATCAACCTACACCACAGCAAAGCTGGCACGGAAGCTCTGTGTCAACAGCTAGCTGAGGATAAGGCAGACATAGCACTTATTCAGGAATCTTGGTTATAGAAGGGTCGAATAAGTGGCTTAAGTTATACAGGAGGAAAAGTTTACTCTGTTGTACCAAGTAATAATGCAAGATCTTGTGTTTATATCAGGAATCATGTTAATGCCTTGCCTTTGCTGGAGCTCTGTTCTAGGGACACAACAGCGGTAAGGATAACATCCCCGTATCGAGAAGGTAGCAAGGAGCTGATAGTTGCTTCAATCTACCTTCCATACGTCTCGGATGAACCACCACCAACTAAGGAAATGAGGGACATCATCGACTACTGCTTTAGCAGGAAAAGCCACTAATAATTGGGTGTGATGCCAACGCGCACCACATCTTGTGGGGGGGGGGGCATCGGCACTAACCAAAGGGGAGAGAGCCTTTGGAATTTCTAATGAGTTCGAACCTGAATATTCTAAATCATCGTAACGAACCTACCTTTGTGATTTGCAATAGGAAGGATGTTATTGATTTGACACTGGGGACGAATAACATAGGAAACCTGGTAGGTAACTGGCATGTATATGATGAGCAGTCTCTATCGGATCACAGATATATCATCATCATCCTCATCATCAGTAATCTGTCAGACGACAGGTCCACAGTCTCTTCCAATACAATTCCTCCACTTAATGCGATCTATAGCATTCTGCTTCAAATGACAATATCCTCTTCTGTCCCCAAGGTCACCCAGCATCTTCTTACGTCTTCTTGTCACTTCAATCCGCCCCTCTATCTTTCTTTAATAACTTCTTTTAGAAGGAAGTTTCTGCGTAAAACATGACCAATCCAATTAGCCTTCCGTTTTCTTATTTCGTTTAGGATATTCCTCTGCTCACTGACTCTAATTAACACTTCTTTATTTCTCATATAATCGGTTCAAATGATCTTCTCCATCCTTCTCCAACACCACATTTCGAAACTTTCCAGATGTTTCTGATCTACTGCCCTAAGTGTCCATATTTCAGCCCCATACAGAGCTATACCCCAAATGTAGCATTTCACTAGTTTCTTCCTCAAATTCAAGTCCAATTTGCTGGTAAAAAGATTCCTCTTCTTGCTAAATGCAGCCTTTGCCATGGCTATTCTGGATTTAATTTTACTAGTACACTTTCCATCATCTGTTAACAAGCTACCCAAATATTCAAAACATTTCACATTCTCCAGTTGTTTTTGGTCTATCTTTCTTGTGACTGGGGTTGGTTGTCTCGAAATTTTAATTACTAATGTTTTCTGCACATTCATTTCCATGCCATAGCACCTTCCAATTTCAATTAGTCTATCAATCATGCCCTGTAGCAC
>NW_019729216.1:1005025-1020741 GCF_002891405.2 Cryptotermes secundus
ACAATTCCTCCACTTAATGCGATCTATAGCATTCTGCTTCAAATGACAATATCCTCTTCTGTCCCCAAGGTCACCCAGCATCTTCTTACGTCTTCTTGTCACTTCAATCCGCCCCTCTATCTTTCTTTAATAACTTCTTTTAGAAGGAAGTTTCTGCGTAAAACATGACCAATCCAATTAGCCTTCCGTTTTCTTATTTCGTTTAGGATATTCCTCTGCTCACTGACTCTAATTAACACTTCTTTATTTCTCATATAATCGGTTCAAATGATCTTCTCCATCCTTCTCCAACACCACATTTCGAAACTTTCCAGATGTTTCTGATCTACTGCCCTAAGTGTCCATGTTTCAGCCCCATACAGAGCTATGCTCCAAATGTAGCATTTCACNAATTTGCTGGTAAAAAGATTCCTCTTCTTGCTAAATGCAGCCTTTGCCATGGCTATTCTGGATTTAATTTTACTAGTACACTTTCCATCATCTGTTAACAAGCTACCCAAATATTCAAAACATTTCACATTCTCCAGTTGTTTTTGGTCTATCTTTCTTGTGACTGGGGTTGGTTGTCTCGAAATTTTAATTACTAATGTTTTCTGCACATTCATTTCCATGCCATAGCACCTTCCAACTTCAATTAGTCTATCAATCATGCCCTGTAGCACAGTTTCTTCCTTAGCCATTAACATAAGGTCATCTGAATATTTCACAGTTTGAATAATTTGCCCTCCTACTTTGAAGTCTCCGAGCCCATCCAGAGCTTCCTTGGTAAGGCATTCGCTGTACAAGTTGAACAGAATTGGTGATAAACAGCATCCTTGTCGAACTCCTTTTCCAATCTGCACACTTCTTGTCTCCCAACTGTCCAGTCGTACCCTGACTTTCTGATCCATGTACAATTTGCTGATTTATCTTCTCTCACGCCAATCGATACCTGTTTCCTTTAGGATCTGCATTAATTTGGTCCAGTTTACCCGGTCAAATGTCTTCTGCCAGTCTATGAAGCAAACACAATTCTTCATCTATCTCCAAAGTTCGTTCTGCTATAATTCTCAACATCCTAATTGCATCCCTGGTTCCTTTTTACTCCTCTAAATCCAAACCGATCTTCTCCAAGTATATCCTCTATTTTCCTTTCAATTCTTCTTTTAAGTATCATTGCTATTATCTTTGCTGTAAGTGCAATAAGGCTTATTGTGTGATGGTTGCTGCATTTTGTAGCTTTTGTCTTTTCTTTAAGGCAATCATTGTAACTGCTGTAAAGTCCTTGGGCCACTCTCCACTTTCATCACAGATATATATGCTTTAAAATAAGTAACATCACAGTAGATAAAACTACTTATAGGAATCGTAAGAGAACCAATTGTGAGTCTTACAAAGAGGACCTAAAGGTAAATTTAGAGGCCATCTCGCGTAATATACTGTAACGTGTTTCTTTACTGGAGACGCCGTAGAGATGGTTAATTGGTTTATTTAACAATCTACAAATAACGGCTAAATTAATTATTACAACGTTACGGGTTTCCACAGTTTACAAATCCTACAACACAATCTCTTAACACTGTCTTCAAGAGTCTTCAAGTATTAATAACGCGGGAGCTATACCAGTCTCCTTGAATTACACACTCCGAGTATAACTGTACTACAGCACTCACTATGTTTGGAAAGCACACGAAAAGTCTTCCGCTCGCTGACTTCTTAAGTATCGCACACTCGCCGGCTGCTATGTTTCAACTCGGCGACTGTTACTTTATAACTGACTCGCAGCCACTGTGCAGCTCACTTATATAGCTGCAGTGCTTGCTTGTTGCGTAATGAGTGCCACGTCATCCTGTTACGTCACCGCTGTTGACTCGCCTTGCATAGTTACCCGGTTGCGGGGGTTCGGCTATCTTCGGCTCCGCTCGGCTCTCTTCGGCTCCGCTCGTGACGTCACCGCGCATAGCTGCCAGGATGCGGGGTGATTACTCGCCTATTACTCGAGCGTTATGTTACCGCTACGTGCAGCTGGGGAGGTAGGGGTCAACATGTCACAATACGCACAATAAAGGAAGTTGATCAGTCTGCTTACCAGTTGAAATGGGTTATTATCTCGTACTTTAATCAGAATTGTACGGCTAAGACCACTCGCAGACGAAGGAGATCGCCTTGGTGGAGTAAAGAGCTGATTGGGCTTAGAACCAAAACAAGAAAACTGTTTAATGCAGTTAAAAGAACAGGGCAGTGGGACACCTATAAGGAAGCCCTGACCTGTTACAAGAATAAATAAGGAAAGCCAAGCAATCCTAATGGAGGAGGTACTGCCAGGAGATCAACGATTTACACGGAAGTGCCACACTCATGAGAATCATGGCAAAACAGGCAAGAACAAGGTCAGCATAATTAAGCTGCCTAACGGACAGTATACTCAAACAGGAAGGGAAACACTGAATGAATTATTCAGAGTTCAATATCCTGGTTCAAAGCTGATTTTGTCAAATTGGACGATGGACAGGGTCAGCAGAAACTGCACACATGCCAAGGCAAGATGAACATGGTAGACTGGAACCTGGCCAAAGTCATAATTAATCAGTCAAAAATAAGATGGGCACTGAACACTTTTAGACCATTTAAATCAGCGGGAACGGATGGAATTGTACTGGCACTTTTGCAACACGTGGCAAAACTTTTAGTTCCACACCTGTGTCACATATATGGAGCCTGCTTGGCGTATGGTTTCATCCCCACAGCCTGGAGGCAGGTTAAGGTGACGTTTATACCCAAGTCCGGGAAACTTGCATATACCGAGGCTAAGACTTATCTTCCTATCAGACTGTCATCTTTCCTTTTGAAAACGATATAGAAACTAGTGGGTAGGTATATCAGGGAGTGGGTATTGAGGACATACCTCTACACCGAAATCAACATGCCTACCAGACAGAAATCTACCGAAAGAGCACTACACAAAGTGATAACACACATAGAAAGTGCAATTGAACACAAGGATATTGCCTTAGGAGCATTCCTTGATATAGAAGGAGCTTTCGATAGAACCTCATTTGATGTAATCAAACAGGTTGCTGGAAGGCATGGCATAGAGCCTGCAATATGCAGATGGATCAATGCTATGCTGGAAAGCAGAACCGTAGCTGCTACCTTATCAGGAGAAATCCGGGGGGTGTCCGCGTCTAGGTGATGTCCGCAGGGGGGACGTACTTTCGCCGCTGCTGTGGGGTCTGGTCGTTGATGATCTCCTGTGGGGACTTAATGATGATGGGTATTATACAGTAGGATATGCTGATGAAATAGCAATCCTCATAAATGGAAAATTCCTTTCGACCGTATCAGAGCGCCCTCAAACAGCTCTGTACAACTTCCAACGATGGTGTGAAAGAACAGGTCTTTCCATCAATCCCAATAAGACGGTAATTATACTGTTTACTAGGAAAAGAAATATAAAGGTTCTTAAGGAACCGACTCTCTTCGATAAAACATATTACCGCCCTCCCCTTCGTCTCGTCACCGCTCAGTGAGACTTCAAGCCTCTCCAGTTGGTCGTCACTTATACCTGTCCTTCACGTTCGCCCCTTTGTGGTCTGCACTTTCATCCGCCGCTTCCTTGTAGCTATCTGGTTCGGGGTAGGGTGTGGGATTACCCTGAATTTGAATTTGCATAGGAGCCAGTGGATTTGGGTGAAATTCACTAATTTGGAACGGAGAAAACAACGGGGGGATATCGATAGGCGGGCGTTTGGGGTTCCGACGGCTCAGACGGTAGGACGAGATTCTGTCTCAGGGCGACTTCTGGGCTTTGCTCACATAAGGAGAGAGAAAACACTGAAAACACACACTTCACCAACACGGTTGCTTTTATTGTAGATGTTCACTACAATTACCCATTACCCGGCTGTAGCACTTTGAATTTGTACACCGGACTCGGGCCAACACCGATTTAACGTCCGGGAGGTTACTGCTGACTCCGGTTATTCCCTTTGGCTTCTCACTCCTGTTACTCACTGTTGATGTCTCACCGCTCTTATAACCTTCTAATGACTGACTGCTCTTATTGCCTTGTAATGACTGACTGCTCTGGAGAGGCAGAAGTCCCGACGGTTCCGGGAACGCCTGGATTCCTCTCCTCTGAAATTTTGCTGATTGGCTGAACCTAAAATTTTGGTGTTTCTCTCATTTGCATTCAGCCAATCCCTAACCAGATCCATGTTAATTTGGGTCTAAGTAAAACACGGTCCTTCTGACAGCTCTCAAATAAATGGAGGTACGCTAACGATCGCTCGGTACGCCCCTTCGAAAATTATGGCCACTCGTATCTGTCAAGTCTCAAATTTTCAAAGACTCGAACCGTCGAAGTTAAGCATTGAAATCCCCAGAAAACACAGCGGGATACTTCCTGCTCCATTCTGGGTTTTCAAGTGACCTACAGCTTGCTTGTCCCTCAGAAAACCAGATGTTGTCCTTGGCGTCTGCTGGTGCTGGGGTCAATTCTGTATCATCTATTGTTAACAGTAGTACAGTTCGTTTACATGTAGTACATTGTAATTAAGAATGTAAATCAACAACATTGCTGAGGTTCCTCCATGGTGCGGTTACAAACAATCCAGTTGTCAAGTACCTGGGTCTAGAATTAGACAAAGGACTGACATGGAAAAAGCAGCTGGACAAAGTTGTCAACAAAGCCTATAAGGCTTTTTGGACATGCAGAAGCATGTTTGGTAAATTTGGGGACTGCAGCCACATGTTATACATTGGATATACACCGCAGCTTTGAGACCCATCATTACTTATGCCACAGTTTTGTGGCCCACAGTTAAATTTAAGACAAGCAAGACATAACTTAGCAAATTGCAAAGGTTGGCTTTCTTAGGTATCACCGGAGCATTTCGAACATCTCCAACAGCTGCACTACAGATACTCCTTGCACTCCCCCCACTGCATGTACAGTAGGATGCAGAGGCCAGGGCAAGAATTTACCGTCTCCGGTGCAGTGGACAATGGAAACCTAGATCTGTTGCTTTCGGCCATGCAGACATGACTCAGGACATGAATAAAGAATTCACACTACAAATGGGGACTGACAAAATAATACTGAGACATGTATATGAAAAAACCTTCACAGACAGATTTCCTGACAGGAGTGAATGGGAAGACAGTTTTTGGCCCGATAGAAAACGGGGGCTGATATGGTATACAGATGGTTCCAAGACAAATAAGGGCACTGGAGCTGGTGTGTACTGCCATGGCACGAGGCGAAAACTCAGTTTCAGCCTTGGGCAAGTATTCCAGGCAGAAGTATATGCCATTAAAGCATGCATTATGGAGACTTTAGATAGGAACTATAGAAATAGGAACATCTACATTCTATCTGACAGCCAAGCTGCACTTAAAGTGCTTGACAAACACCAGATCAATTCAAAATTGGTCTGGGATTGCCACCAAAACCTAATGGAACTGGCCAAACATAACAGGGTACAATTGATATGTGTGCCGGTGCATGAGGGTATTGCTGGAAATGAAGCAGCAGACTAATTAGCTAAAATTGGAGCTGACCGTCTGTTCATATGATCTGAACCAGCCTGTGGCATCTCTCCAGGAGTTGCCAAACAGGCAATCAGGGACTGGACTAACATAACAGGGTACAACTGATATTGGTGCCGGTGCATGAGGGTATTGCCGGAAATGAAGCAGCAGACTAATTAGCTAAAATTGGAGCTGAACGTCTGTTCATATGATCTGAACCAGCCTGTGGCATCTCTCCAGGAGTTGCCAAACAGGCAATCAGGGACTGGACTAACATAAAACATAAGAAATACAGGGAATCCTTAACTGGACTCAGGCAAGCTAAGGGACTCATATGAGGACCTTCCCCTAAAAGAGCGAAGGAACTGTTGAAGCTTAACAGGAACCAGCTACGATGGGTGGTAGGACTACTTACAGGACACTGTCACCTCTGGCACCTGTTCAAACTGGAACTAAGTGACAGTCCCACTTGTGAGAGGTGTCAGAAAATGAAACAGCCACATGTCCTGTGTGAATGTGAGGCTTTAGCTTATTTAACCTCTATGAACCGAAAGTCACAGTATGGGGACCTTTAAAGTAAAGCCGAGTGGCCGAAAGACACCGTATGGGTATGCGCAGTCCACGCGTGCGCATAGTGTTTTAATATCTAATTTTAAGATAGAAATTCTTGTTCTTAGAAATTCTTGTTCTACTTATATTATTTTTGGACACCAGCTTTATAAGTAGACTGTCTTCCCTCCTGCATCATCTAACTGAATGTTTACATGTCACTGAATGCAGAGTCCGATGTCGCAATTCATGCACTTTGTCCCTAATTAACTCTGTTTTCCACGCGAAGCGCCCACACACAATATTAGTCTCTTATTAACAAGAAGTAAGCCAGCGATAGCGAGTGGTTTCCTCTATTCATAACGCTTATAAAAATCGCAATTTAAACTATGCACCATGGCCCCTTTTGGCATTGAGGATGTCGAAATTGAGAGGTCGCTTATAAATCACGCCCTTCAGAATGCGTTACAGTTTTTCTGAAGGAACGTGGAAGCAAGTGGTATGAGGTGATATTCCAAGAACTGCCTCTGTATGGATAGTCCGACATACGTGAATAAACAGCGTTTCATAAGGCAATGTAGAATAAGAACTCGCCCACACTTCAGTACACATTAAGCCTACATGACTGAAGAGTGTGCAGTATGTAAACATCCTCTCCTATTGCAAGATAAAAAACAGAGTGCCTCAGCACCATGCATTTATACTGCAGAAATGTATTGTGTAGAAGATCTATGAATTTTTGTGGACATACGCTCAAAATTTGGGAAAATTGTTTTTGGAATCAATGTAACAATTTTTACAGATTCTAAAATCTGTAAATTACAGATAAATTAGCGTTTATTTAGTTCGTCTATCACAAAAATTGTAAAAATCACAGCGTTTTGAGTAACATGATTACAATTTATATTACTTTACCATGGCGGGCATTTAAATTAACCCCGTCTCGCTGCCACTATCGGAATTTAAATAGCCCGTCCAATAAAGGTTAACACTACGTCACTTGGGTCAGTACTTTATGGAATCAAGTGACTATTTTGACGCCCACACGTCCAAAATCCTGCGCTTCATTCGAAGCGTGGGGTTGCTGAGGGAATAATTAAAAAAAGGGGAAGCACAATGGACCACTGAGGTCTAAGTGCAAGGGCCGAGAAGGCCTACCCCTTCATACAGACATACATACTACCCTAACTTGTGCACTGTTCACTTTAAAAATTAATATAAAATCTCCTAATTAATTTTATGAACTAAAATTTTTGGAGAACACTTCCCAATGCTTCTTGAAGTGCTTGAGGGTGTGATATTTCTGGAATCATTCCCCTTTGTGAAGTGGCATTACACAGAACTTGCAAATGTACACATACTTTTTTTGTGAACTGTGCAAACACGGAATTGCCTAGAAGGATGCTTCCCTTTGGAATGTTCACTCTTCACAATTTTCACGAGGGTATGTCGTATCCCGACGGTTGGTCGTTTCTCCAGCATGCTTCCCTGTTTCTTCTGGGTCGCCATTCTGATTTCCCCGGCGATTCCCTTTGTTTCTTGGAGGTCCTTCTTTTCGGTCGTGGTGCTGTCTATTGTCATCCCGTTGGGTGTGGGACGATCGGAACTTGGTGCTATCTCCGTGAGGCCTGGCTGCTACCAGTACCGCCTGCAGCTCTAGCGCTTGTCGGAGGGCTTGTCTTTTACCCTCCCAGCAGCAGTTGGAACTTTATATCGGCATCTCGTATTCCGTATGCGAAGGCTTTTCCTGCCTCCCTTCCTATGTGGTCAGCAGATAGATTTGGGTAGGCACTACGGGAAAGGAGTTCAATGGCCGTAGCAAAATCTTGCAGGGATTCTCCAGGTCTCTGCTTCCACGTTCTTAATTGGCAGTGGTAAGCAGCTTCAAAGTGTTGGTCTCCGAAACGGTCCTCTAGAGCCTGAAGAGTTTCCTCGTAAGTTGTATTTGCCGGAATAAAGGGTAGTATTTCCGCCGCCCGACCCTTCAGGGCAGTAATTAGATATATCGATTTTTCCCTGTCCGACCATCGGTTATGTTCTACCACTGTCTCGAATTGTCGCCGGAACACGCTCCATGTTGAATTTCCGTTGAATGTCGGTGGCTGAGCTGTACTCGCGACGATCGTTGCTGTATTTCCCCGCTCGGCCTTCATTTGCACTTTGTCCAACCGGGCCTGGAACTCGCGTTTGGTTTCTTCAATTGCTGCGCAGGTTTCATTGAAGTTTTCGTCAGGATTTCCTGGAGTATATCTGTCCGCGCGCAGAGGAACACTTCATCCTTCTTAGTTATTTCTGACTGGAGAGTCTGTTTAACGTGTGCCTTCATTTCTTCCTTGTCGGTTTCGATTTTCTCTCGTAGTTTTTCTTGGCCGAAACTCCTCTCCTCTCGGTTGGCCTCCATAATGGCCAGTATTTCTTCTTTGTCGGTTTTACTATCGGCTGACGCCTTTTCTTGACAGAAGTCTAATTTGGCCAAGAAATCTTCTCTGACTTTTTTTCTGTTGGCTTCCATTCTGTCTTCCATCCGCACTCGGTCGGCATCAGCTTTCGCCAGAATTTCGATTATTCGCTGCATCTCCATTTTGTAGCAGTAAAGCACTCGATGCACAACAATCTGTTTGTGGCGTGTATAATTTCATCCCACTTCTGACGCCAATGTAACGTGTTTTGTTACTGAAGACGCCGTAGAGATGGTTAATTGGTTTATTGAACAATCTACAAATAACGGCTACAATTAATTATCACATTATTACAGAAATTGTCAATGAATAATCCGTCGAGTGTAACAACGTTCTTAGGTCACTTATTTATTTCACTCGCCTTACATGTTTCGGTTCAAAAGAAACCATCATCAGAGGCACGTTACAAACACATGAAACCACTGGCGTTGTATTGTGCACAGTATGTAAGCTGCGTGATCTGCTACAGATGTCGGAGTGTAAAAGCACAACACTTTCTAGTAACGTTGAATGCATGTACACCTCTTGCATTCCATCCAAAGAATGCCCTCAAATTGAGCCGTCAATGTTAAAATATTTAAAAGCTTAAAACATTTGAAATAAAATTTGGCTCCTTCTTGTTGATTCGTCCCGGTGATGGGAATCGTCAACTTGAGGTTGTGTATGCTTTTGGTCGGATGTGTCTTACGCGTTGTGTGTTGTGTACTGCAGTAAAGCAGTACTGCAGACGTCACCGCGGGAAGAGTTGCCGGGTGATTACTCGCCTAATACGCGGGCGCTACGTTACCGCTACGTGCAGCTGGGGAAGTAGGGGTCAACATGTCACAATATCTATATAGACATATAATTTAACTTGACACCGTACATTTTGGTAATTTCACAATATTTATTTCCGGCTATGATAAAGGACCGATGTCCCCAACCTGAAGCTCATGTTCTTAAATTTCTAGCCTTCTCAGTCCCATATACACAAATCGGTGAAAAAAGAAACAGGTTATTCAGCAATGCGAATGAAACAATTTAATTTTCAAATAAACCACAAAATGTACTAGGTTCCTGTAATATGTAGATGATTTCATAAGCTAGAAACTAAAATGTTCACGTGTATATGATAAGACATTGTATAAATATCTTTACAGTCACATAATTTTATTTGAAAAAGTATATTTTGGTAATTTCAAAAGATATATTTACGGCTATGATAAAGGACAGATATCCCAATCCTGAAATTCATGTTCTTAAGATACTAGCATTCTCAGTCCCATATACTTAAATCGGTGAGCAAAAAAGCGATGTTATTTAGCAGTGCGAATGAAACGACTGAATTTTCAACAAAAACACTAGTTTTACTCGATTCCCCTCTTATGTAGTATGAATTTATAAGCAAGAAACTCAAATGTTAACGTGTTTAAGATGAGACATTTTATAAATATCTATATATTTTAATTTCACACCGTACATTTTGGTAGTTTCACAAGATTTATTTACGGCTATGATAAAAAAACCGATGTCTTCATCCTGAAACTCATGTTCTTAAAATACTAGCATTCTCAGTCCCATATAATTAAATCGGTGAGCAAAAAAGCGATGTTATTTAGCAGTGCGAATGAAACGATTGCATTTTCAACTAAAAACACACATTGTACTCTGTTGCTATCATATGTATTATTATTTAATAAGCAGGAACTCCAATGTTCACGTATTTAAGATAAGACTTTGTATAAATATATATAGTTACACTATTAAACTTGACCCCGTACATTTTGGTAATTTCACAAGCATATTTACGCCTATGATACAGGACCGATGTCCCCATCCTGAAACTCATTTTGCTAAATTACTAGCATTTTCAGTCCCATATACCCAAATCGGTGAGCAAAATTATACGAGGTTATTCAGCAGTGCGAATGATACGATTGCATTTTCAAATAAAAACACATTGTACTCGGTTCCATTCATATTTAGAATGATTTTATAAGCAAGAAACTAAACATGTTTACTTGTTTAAGATAAGATATTGTATAAATATCAATATAGTCATATATTTTAACTTCACACTTTATATTTTGGTAAATTCACAAGATTTATTTACGGCTATGATAAAGGACAGATGTCCTCATCCTGAGACCCGTGTTCTTAAAATTCTAGCATTCTCAGATCCATGTAGACAAATCGTTGAGAAAAACGAACGATGTTATACAGCAGTGAGAATGAAACGATTGCATTTTCAGCTAAAAATACATTTTACTCGATTCCTGTCATATGTAGTACGATTTTTAAGCAAGAAACTCAAATGTTCACGTGTTTAAGATAAGACATTTTATAAATATCTATAAGGTTATTTAATATTATTTGACACCGTACTTTTTGGTAATTCCACAAGATTTATTTACGTCTATGACAAAGGACCTGTGGGAACTGCCCACATTCAAGCAAGTGTGACAACGCAAGCGTCATTGCTTAGCAACGACGAGTAAACAACGGTTGCTAGGCAGAAGCAAGCAAACAGCGGTTGCTAGGGAACTTATAAACACGGTAACCGGCAATAGCAGTACCTATTACGTAACCGTTTTCTATATGTCCGATTCTAGGCTACATAAGAAGATACACTGAGTTACAGTGACAGTCTAGAGTCTAGTTCTACCGTTCTACAATACCAGTTCAGTGTTCGAGCAGTTCACTATTGTTATCCGTCCGTGTATACGGTGCAGCTACAATAAATCCTATAGGACAGTTCAACTAGTGGTTGTCTCATTCATACGACTTCCCACATTGGTGACCCCGACAATTCAACACAAATAATGGACAGCGGTCGAATGGAAGACCTCATGCAACAGTACGTAACACACATGGAGACTTTACAAGGCGAACTACGTACCAAACGAGAACAGGAAGACAAAATGGAAGACAAACAGCATGATGCTGTTATTACTAGCAGACCAGTACCAACAGAGACACCAAGAATTGCCGTGCGGCTTCCGCCGTTCTGGGGCGACAGACCAGCAGTTTGGTTCGCTCAAGCCGAAGCACAATTCACCTTGGCCGGCATTAGCAGCGAGCGCACCAAGTTCTGCCACGTCATCTCGCAGTTGGACCAACGTTACGCATCGGAAGTAGAGGACATCATCACCTCTCCACCCGAAGGAGGCCCCTACACCCTACTGAGGACCGAGCTTGTGAGGCGGCTATTCCCATCGCCAGAGCAGCGCATCCGGCAACTCCTCACGGTCGAGGAAATTGGCGACCGTAAGCCGTCCCAGTTCCAGAGGTACCTCAAAAGTTTCGCACCAGAGGTGTCGGATAACGTCATCCGAAGCGTCTGGACCAGCCGGCTACCCTGCAACGTGCAGAGCTTCCTCGCCGGCCAGAACGAGAGCAACTTGGAGGCCGCAGCCCTCTGTGCAGACCGCATCTCCGAGGTCGAAGTCCGGCCAGCGCTCGCTAGCGTTGATGGACCCACGGACATCGGCGCACTTCGGCAGGAGATGGCTGATTTCTCCCGCCAAGTGGCTGCATTGAGCACCGGACAGGACCGCCTCCACGCCCGCTTCAAAAATCTCGACACCACACCGAGAGACCGAGGCCCCAACCCCAAGGGTTCCCGCCCCGCTTTCAACAACCACCGACCCGGCAGCAGATCCCCCTCCCGGGGCGACGCCACATCCAGTGTCTGCTGGTACCACCGCCGATTCGGCGCTCTGGCACAAAACTGTACTCCGCCCTGCTCCTACCGCCAGCAGGAAAACTGACGCAGCGGACATAATCGGCGGCACATGTCTGCGGTACAACAGGCCGCCTCTTCATAACGGACAGAGTCAACAAACGGCAGCTTCTAGTCGACACGGGTTTGGACCTCTGTGTATACCCCCGCTGGCTCGTCCATCGACGCATGGAGCGTACCAACTATGACCTGTGTGCGGCTAATGGCACTACCATCCACACATACGGATGGCTGCCTCTCAGCCTCAACTTGGGCCTACGCCGAGAATTCACGTGGCGCTTCGTGGTGGCCGACGTCCCGCATCCTATCATCGGCGTGGACTTCCTGTCGCATTTCGGTCTCCTGGTGGACTGTCAGAACAACCGCATCCTGCACGGGGTCACGACGCTGTCAGCCCCGGCATCAGCGGCCAACGCACTGATCCCCAGTGTAAAGACCATCAGCAGCTACACACCGATCGACAGCCTCCTCACAGAGTTCCCGGACCTGACCCGCCCAGCTGGAGTCCAGCGCGAGATACGACACAACACCGTCCACCACTTCAGGACTGTGTCTGGCCCACCAGTAACCAGCCGACCACGGCGACTGGCACCGGACCGACTCGCTATCGCAAAGGCCGAGTTCGACGCCATGTTGCGGGATGGTACAGCTCGTCGATCAGAGAGTTCATGGTCCTCGGCACTACATATTGTGCTTAAGAAAGACAACGGTTGGCGTCCTTGCGGCGACTATAGAGCACTAAACGCCCGGACAATCCCTGACCGCTACCCAGTCCCGCATATCCATGACTACTCACACCAGCTCCATGGCTGTACAATTTTCTCCAAAATCGACTTGGTACGAGCCTATAACCAAATTCCCGTCAATCCCGGTGACGACTTCCCACAGACCGTTGTCTTCATCCTGAAATTCATGTTCTTAAAATACTAGCATTCTCAGTCCGATATATACAAATCGGTGACATAAAGGATGATATTATTCAGCAGTGCGAATGAAACAATTGCATTTTCAACTAAAACACACATTGTACTCAGTTTCTCTTATGTGGTATGATTTTATAAGCAAGAGACTCATATGTTCACGTGTTTAAGATAAGACATTGTATAAATATCTATATAGACATATGATTAAATTGACACTGTTCATTTTGGTAATTTCGCAAGGTTTATTTACGGCTTTGATAAAGGACCGATGTCCCCAATCTGAAACTCTTGTTCTTAAATTACTAGCATTCTCAGTCCCATATACAGAAATCGTTGAGCAAAATAAAACGATGTTATTCAGCAGTGCGAATGAAACGATTGCATTTTCATCTAAAACACATTTTGTACTCGGTTCCTGTCACACGTAGTACGATTTTATAAGCAAGAAACTCAAGTGTTCACATGTTTAATATAAGACACTTTATAAATATCTATATTATTTAACTTGACACACTACATTTTGGTAATTTCAAAAGATATACTTACGGCTATGGTACATGACAGATGTCCCCATCCTGAAACAAATATTCTTAAAATACTAGCATTTTCAATTCCATATTCACAAATCGCTGAGCTAAAAATAAATGTTATTCCGCAATGGGAATGAAACGATTGCATTTTCAAATAAAAACACAAATTATACTCAGTTCTTCTCGTATGTAGAACGGTTTTATAAGCAAGAGACTCAAATGTTCACGTGTTTAATATAAGACATTGTATAAATATCTATGTAGACATATAATTTAACTGAACACCGTACATTTTGGTAATTTCACAAGATTTGTTTCCGGTTATGATAAAGGACCGATGTCCCCATCCGGGAAAACATGTTCTTAAAGTACTAGCATTCTCAGTCCCCTAAACCCAAATCGGTGAGTAAAAAGATATAATGTTTTTCACCAGTGCGAAATAAACGATTGCATTTTCAACTTAAAACCCACATGTACTTGGTTCCTGTCATTTGTAGTACGATTTTATAAATAGAAAGTCAAATGTTCACTTGTTTAAGATAAGACATTTTATAAATATCTATGTAATTTAAATTGACACCGTACATTTTGGTAATTTCACAAAATTTATTTTTGGCTATGATAAAGGACCGTTGTCTTCATCCTGTAACTCATGTTCTTAAAATACTAGCATTCTCAGTCCCATATACACAAATCGGTGAGCAAAACAAAACGAAGTTTTTTCAGCAGTGTCAATGAAACGATTGCATTTTCAAATAAAGCAACACAATGTAATCGGTTTATGTCATATGTATTATGAGTTCATAAGCAAGGAACTCAAATGTTCACGTGAATAACATAAGACATTGTATAAATATCTATATGGACATATAATTTAACTTAACACTATACATTTTGGTAATTTCACATTATTTATTTACTCCTATGATAAATGATCGATGTCCCCATCCTGGAACACATGTTCTTGAAATACCTGCATTCTCAGTCCCATATGCACAAATCGGAAAAAAACCTAGTTATTCAGCAATGCGAATGAAATGATTGCATTTCCAATTAAAGCCACACAATGTACTCGGTTCCTGTCATATGTAGTATGAGTTCATTAGAAAGAAACTCAAACGTTTACGTGTATAAGATGAGACATTGTATAAATATCTATCTAGTCATAATTAACTTGACACCGTACATTTTGGTAATGTCACAATATTTATTTACGGCTATGATATACGACCAATGTATCCATCCTGAAACTTTTGTTCTTAAATACTAGCATTCTCAGTCCCATATACACAAATCGGTGAGCAAAAAACAATGTTATTCAGCAATGCGAATGAAACGATTGCATTTTCAACAAAAGCCACACAATGTACTGGGTTCCTGTCATATGTAGTATATTTTCATAAGCAAGAAAATCAAATGTTCACGTGTATATGATAAGACATTTTATAAATATCTATAATCATATAAATTAATTTGATACAGTACATTTTGGTAATTTCACAAAATTTTTTTACGGATATGATAAAGGACCAATATCCCTATCCTGAAAGATATTGTAACGTGTTTCGTTACTGAAGACGCCGTAGAGATGGTTAATTGGGTTTATTTAACAATCTACAAATAACGGCTATAATTAATGATCACAATATTACGGGTTTCCACACTTTACAAACCCTACAACATAATCTCTTAACACAATCTTCACTTGTCTTCACGTACTGATTACGCGGGAGCTATACAAGTCTCCCTGAAATACACACTCCGAGTATAACTGTACTACAGCAATCACTATGTCTGGAAAGCACACAATAAGTCTTCCGCTCGCTGACTTCTTAGTTGTCGCACACTCGCAGGCTGCTATGTTTCAACTGATGATCACACTGCTGTGGAGTCCGCTTATATAGCCTTGCGCTGTTGCTAGTGTGACGTGGCGTATAGCATAGGACGCTGTTGCTAGCGTGACGTCACCGCTGTTGATTAGCATTGCGTAGTTGCCAGGTTACGGGGCTCGGCTATCTTCGGC
>NW_019729216.1:1025927-1045436 GCF_002891405.2 Cryptotermes secundus
TATGTTTCAACTGATGATCACACTGCTGTGGAGTCCGCTTATATAGCCTTGCGCTGTTGCTAGTGTGACGTGGCGTATAGCATAGGACGCTGTTGCTAGCGTGAAGTCACCGCTGTTGATTAGCATTGCGTAGTTGCCAGGTTACGGGGCTCGGCTATCTTCGGCTCCGCTCGGCTCTCTTCGGCTCCGCTCGTGACGTCACCGCGCGTTGCGCATTGCGGGGTGATTACTCGCCTATTACGCGAGGGCTAAGTTACCGCTACGTGGAGTTGGGGCGGTAGGGATCAATATGTCACACTATGTTCTTAAAATACTAGCATTCTCAGTCCCAGATACCCAAATCGGTGAGTAAAACTGTACAATATTTTCCTGCAGTGCGAATGAAACGATTGCATTTTCAACTAAAAACACATATTCTACTCGATTCCTCTCATATGAAGTAGGATTTTATAAGCAAGAAACTCAAACGTTCACGTGTTAATGATCAGAAATTTTTATAAAATATCCATATAATTTTACTTGACACCGTACATTTTGTTAATTTCTCAAGATTTATTTACGGCAATGTTAAAATCCGAAGTATTCATCCTGAAACTCATGTTTTTTAAATACTAGTATTCTCAGTCCCATATACACATTTCGGTGAGCAGAAAATTGATGTTATTCAGTAGTGCGAATGAAACGATTGCATTTTCAACTAAAAACACACATGTACTCGGTTCTGTCATTTGTAGTATGATCTTATAAGTAGAACCTCAAATGTTCACGTGTTAAGATAAGACATTGTATAAATATATATAGTCATATAAATAGAGCATGACACATTACATTATTGTAATTTCAAAAGATTTGTTCACGGCTATGATAAATTACCGATGTCCCCAGACTGAAATCATGTTCCTAAAATACTAGCATTCTCAGTCCCATATACCCAAATCGGTGTGCAAAACAAAACGGAGTTATTCAGCAGTGTGAATGAAACGATTTCATTTTCAACTTAAAACATACATGTACTCGGTTCCTATCATTTGTATTATGATCTTATAAGTAGAAAGTCAAATGTTCACGTGTTTAAGATAGACAATGTATAAATATCGGTATAGTCATATAATTTAACTTGACAACTTACATTTTCCTATTTTGACAAGATTTTTAACGGCTATGTTAAAGGACCGATGTCCCCGTTCTGAAACTCATGTTCTTAAAATAAAAGAACTTTCATGACCCTATAATCAAATCGGTGACCAAAACAAAACCATGTTATTCATAAGTGCGAATGAAACGATTGAATTTTCAAATAAACACACATTGTATTCTGTTCCTGTCTAATGTAGTACAATTTTGTAAGCAAAAAAATTAAAAAAATGTTCACGTTTCTAAGATAAGACATTTTATATATATCTATATAATTTAACTTGATACCGTACAGTTTGGTAATTTCACAAGATTTATTTACGGCTATGATAAAGGACTGATATCCCCATCGTGAAACTCGTGTTTTTAAAATACTAGCATTCTCAGTTCCATATACACAAATGGTCGAGCAAAAAATCGATGTTATTCAGCAGTGCGAAAAACGAAAGCATTTTCAACTAAAAACACACATTGTACACGGTTCCTTTCATATTTTTGTAACAAGAAACTGAAATGTTCACGTGTTTAAGATAAGACATTTTATAAATATCTATATAATTTAACTTGACACCATACATTTTGGTAATCTCACAAAATTTATTTACGGCTATGATAAAGGACCGATGTCTTCATCCTGAAACTCATGTTCTTAGAATACTAGCATTCTCAGTCCCATTTGTACACAAATCGGTGAGCAAAAACCTTGTTATTCAGCAGTGCGAATGAAACGATTGCATTTTCAAATAAAGCCACAAAATGTAATTGGTTCCTGTCATATATTGTATGAGTTCATAAGCAAGAAACTCAAATGTTCACGTGTATAAGATTAGACATTTTATAAATAGTGTTGTGCCCTGATAGGGGCAGTGACTGTACTCACCCCCTATCGGACGTCCGTGGATATCACTTAACCTATACTGTGGAAAAACATGCTTCACTAGGAGGGTCACAAAAGCTCGAGTTCTCCAAACAACAACAAAAATGGAACATATAATCAAATTGAAACACTTATACACCTCTAAATTCAAACAAACACATTACCGCACCAAAATAATTGAAACCAGAAGTTCTAATAAGCAATCAGTGACCCGACCACGGGCAAGTACTCACTCGCGCTAAACATGATGCACATGAAGAACACTGGCGCCATCCCAAAGTTTTCCACAGGCACACTTTGCTCTACTCCTTCGTTTCTGGCAACTGCTAGAAACGGAGTGCCTGAAAAGGCCTGTTTTCTCAATTCAAAGATTCAGCTTTTTCCCCAAGTTGCGAAAGCTGCGCGTGCGAAATACCTGAGTTCGGCATCTTGCCGGACATGCCTTGTCGCGCTAAGCGAAACCTGACCGGGTCTTTCCACTGATGTTTGAACAGTCTTTTCTAAAGACAATTCGATCGACTGCCAAGGAATGCGAAGAGTCAGCCGCGGTTCTGTCTCCTTGCCTTCCGGCCAGCCGTCTAACATTTCAACCTAAGCACACAATCTTCCAAAAATTATACTTAATAACTAATGAAATGGGCTCAACATTGCCCCCACATAAAACGGAAATATTAAAGCCAACGAGTTGAGGTTTTCATCCAGACCTCTTACCACCTTGACTCACTTGGTCCATTGCATCTCACATCCACCTCTCCGATTTATCAAACACAACGAAAACCAAGCTGTAACCACGTGAGCTTTTACAAAAAGATTTAGCTACTATATCACAACAAAAATAGTAAATACAATATTCAAACAGTATATGCGGAGTGTGCAGAAAGAAAATACAAATTTAAACAGTGGCAAAGTTCATGGTGAGTCATTTAATTGTTCAAATAATTCACTCATTTATGGCCGCAGCTATTCTGGGCTTCTGCGTGTGGTCGTTCTCGCTCAGTTCAGGAGCTGATAACTTCCGGGCTGAGCGAAGTACGTTCGTTCAGCGGCCTCTGGCTGGGCAGCTGGAGCTGGTCCGGATACCGTTTCTGCCTCCGCCCGAAGTGACGCAGCGGAATGTGACGCCGTGTCCTCCACATTCTCATTGGGAGTTTCGACAGAGCTAAAGCGATTTATCACCCCTGAGTCCATAGCTGGGACTCTGCGTGCGGCCGGTCTATTCGCTGTCTGGGACGCATATGGTCGTTGGTCAGTGGTACATGGGAGAACTCTCCGGATCAGGAGGGTTATAGGACGTCGCCAGTATTTAAGGGTGAGGACCACAAATGGCAGGACAATGCTAAAGGCGAGCAACATATACAACCAAGTTACTTGGCTCGTCATAGCCCCATCAGTAGACACGGTGTCCAGGAGATCTCTCAGCTCGACATAGGGCTGTTGGTTGACGTGTGAACTCTGTCGCGCGACGGTCTTTAGGGCCGCAATTCACGGCGTGTCCGCAACTCATCGTACGTGATTTGGCGCCGTTCCTCAGGCGACATCAGCTCGGGCAGGTGTGGGGGGTAGAACCTCTTTGCTGGTGAGCGACACATACGTATAGCCATTCAACACCGGCAACAGAATAAAGGCCTCAGAATAAAACTGACAATGAATATCATCCATTAGTATGCTCGTGTGAGATAATTCAATATTAAAACTTTGGGTGGTGCCATTCCCTTTACATGTCTTCGTAACAAGAGTTGGCGAGGGCAGACTATAAATCCAAAAAGGGCGAAATCCTTTCGCCTGAAGCCATACGGGGTTAAATTTTTCATTTAAAATAACCTTCCGGCAAAATTTATGTGCAAAATCTGTCTGGCCGAAGTATAAAGCCGAAACGCAAGTCGCTTAATTCTTATGTATAAACGGAAAAGTGGCTTCACAAATCGTAACTTACCCCTTCTTACATTGTTGCAAGTCTGCCGTCTCCAGGGGGGGAATAGTACTGCCTGTTTACGGTAACTGCTAAATAAGGTGCTTCTGGTTCAATTTGAATGTGTCTTACCAATACATCTGAATAGGTTGGTAAAGGAACACTCTTAAAAACGGTCATAACTCGGTCGGCCCCTCTCAGTGGGATGCGTACTATCAGACGAATGGTCGTAGCGGTAGCGTATACCTGCACAGTCGCAACCTCATAATACACATACATATTTTCCACAGTAAAACCGGCTATTAGCGAAACATCCTGGGGCAATCTCGAAGCAACTTCTTGTAAAATTTTGGATAAGTTGTGCGAAGGAATAAAAACCGAAGATAGCCTTCCAGTGGCGCTGATTTCTAACCCCTCTTGTAGTTGTATGACCGACTGCTCTAGCTGCATCACAGTAAATTCCAGTTCGCGCATGACGCGTGAAACATTTGCCTGAAAATTTATCAATGTTTTCAAGTTCTGAATTTCGTCCTCAACAAATTTCTGATAAGTAAGAGCGTTAGTAATCACACTCTTAAGAACACGGGTCACGGTTGCCAATCCCATAGCATTTTCGGAAATGGCCTCATCTATGGATTTAAGATAGGTTAATTGCTTTTGAATGGCTTGAATCACTTCTCCATCCCTTATTTTTATGTGCAGCTATATATGTAATTAACAAACGTTAAATGTCTAAGTAACAAAACAATTTATAATTTAAATTTTCCTCCCTGGGAGTGGTCACAAGTTATATCGAGGGGGTTGCTCAGTGCCTTCCTCGTGTTCCGGGACGTTCCCTGTTTCGGGTAATCCGCTCGGGCGGGCTCGGCGTCCGTTTCCTCGGGGTCACTACCTTCACCCTCTCTTTCTGTCGGGGTCTCATCGGACGCTACCATGTCTTCCCCTTGCCTACTCCGTAACCAGTACCTAGCCCCCGTTTCCCTTCCGGTGTCGGGTGTCTTGTCGGTGGCTCTCTGAACCTCCTGATGTCTACTTGGTTCCCAGGTGGGGTCCTGACTTCGATCCTCGGTCCTCTCGCCTGTCAAAGTGGTTGGCGTAAAGTCGAAGCTACCTACATCTTCCTCGTGATCATGGGAGGCAAGTGCAGTTATCCCTCATCATTCGCCTCATCCTGACCTTCGTCTCTTTCCGGAACCCTTACCGGGATATCCCTTGTCCCACTTGGCGCGGGGACAGTTTTCACGCAACATTTTTTCATTTTGTTAACATTTACCACCAGCTCCTTCTTTTGGGATACTCGCACAAGATAATTCAAACCGGACAATATACGTACCACCTCGTTAGGGCCCCTCCACCTAAGCCTAAATTTTGGACAACCACGTTTGACCTTGCTCATCTGACGAAGATAAACCATTTCACCGGGTTGGAAAATAACTAATTTGGTTCCCTTATCAAACCATTCCTTCTGTCTCTCTCTGCCCATCTTATTATTTTCCCTTACAACACGGTACGCCTCCTCGAGGCTGTTAGCCAAAGTGTCAATGTGGTCCTGAATCAAACTACGGTTTTCTTTCGGTTCCCCCTTTAAAAATTTTCCAGTAGTGAGGTCATCCTCCATGGGAAGGCGCATCTGACGTCCGTGTAGCAAGTAAAACGGACTGTATCGAGTTATGGAATGAGGAATGGCCGTATGGGCCATCAGGGCGTAGTTCACGAACTCATCCCAGTCATTCCCATACTTATTCACATAGTGGCTCATAGTTTGGTTGAGTCCTAGATGAAATTTCTCAACCTTGCCTTCCATCTGCAGATTTAAAGCAGTGGAGTTAATTCTTTTCACCTGCAGCGGCTTGCACATCTCCTGGAAAAGTTCCGACATGAAGTTGGATCCTTTATCCGATGATAGAGACTGAGGACAAACCAACCGTGAAAATATCTCCGTAACAAGAGCCAGCGCAACTGTCGGGGCGTCTTTGCCGGAATATGGGGATAGCTTCCGGATAACGGCTAAAGTGGTCTATGAAAGTAAGAAAGTACCGATTTCCCCTCTTTGTTTCTGGATAAGGGCCACATATATCAATGGAGGTCATTTCGAATGGGGAGGTCGTCTCAGGTAACTCTCCCAAGTGTGCAGTGGGTTGTCGCCCTACCTTAAACTTGGCACACGATTCGCACTGCCTCACGTACGTTTCTACATCCCGGTCCATACTGGGCCAAAAGTAATTAAGTTTAATTAAGTCTCGGGTCCGTTTCACTCCCTGATGCCCTGCAAACACCTTATCATGATGCATTTCGATAATGGGCTGTATCAAGTTATGAGGTACAACCAACTTTCCGTTTTCCAAATTTGGTCCCGCGTACAGAAGCCCATCGTCACTGATAAAGAATTTTGACCTCGTATCTGTGCTAATTTCATCCATTATTTCTTTACAATAAGGATCCTGTTGCTGTCCCGTGTAAACAGTCTTACGAGTGAAGGTTTCGCCTGACTCAGCACTTTGATATCTCCGGCTTGCGGCTCCTGTAGCAACTGAAGCAATATGTCGTGATAGGCAGTCCGCATTTACATGCTTCTTGCCTGCCTTGTGTTCAATTTCAAAGATATATTCCGATAATTTGAGAGCCCATCTAGTCAATCGTGCACAATGATGGTTCTTCACCGTGATCAGCCACTTAAGGGCGGCATGATCGGTAACAATTTTGAATTTTCTCCCATATAAAAACACCTATGCATTCGTGTACCAAATACAACAGCTAGTAACTCCTTCTGAGTCGTACTGTAATTTCTTTCCGCAGCATTGAGCATACGGCTATCAAAGCTGATAGGTCTTTCCTTCCCATTCTGCAGCTGACTCAAAATGACAGAAATAGCATAATCAGAAGAATCTGTACTAAGAATAAATTGCTGATCAAACCGAGGGTGCGCCAACACCGATTCGGATGTCAGGGAGGCCTTGGGATCATCGAAGGCCAGTTGCTGGGAATCTGTCCAAATAAACTTCTCGTCTTTCCTCGTTAGTTGAGTTAAGGGCCAACTCGTGGTTGCGTAATTTCTTATAAAAGCCCTATAATATCCGGATAGGCCTAGAAATGAGCGGACATCTTTCACCGTTCTTGGCCGTGGGAATTCTCTGATGGCTGTAACTTTACTCGGGTCTGGCGCAACGCCGTTGCTATTAACAACATGACCGAGATATACCACCTCCGGAACTGCGAAAGTGCATTTGGCGACGCTTAATTTGAAATTCGCCTCTCGCACGCGTTCAAACACCAACTTCATTCGTCTCATGTGATCTTCAATCGTTTCACTGAACAGCAACAAGTCCTCCAAATATACGAGTACCTCTATGTCACGCAACCCCACCAACATGGCATCCATGACGCGTTGAAATGTCGAAGGGGCGCCTGAAAGAACAAATGCCATTTTCTCGTTCCTAAAACTACCGAATGGGGTGACGAATCCGGTCTTATCCTTATCCTCCTCACATATAGGAATATTACAATACGCGTTTTCGGTGTCCAATAACGTGAAATATCTACTCCCCGCCATAAGTGAGAGGTTGCTCTTGATATCCGGTATGGGGTACACTGGTGTACTCGTCACTGAATTTAACCCTCGAAAATCGGTACAAAATCTATATTTTGGAATTCCGTCCGGTGATTTNATCTTGTGCTAACGGAACTAACTCGAAATTTCGCCTTTCCCTTCCTCCCCGGGTAGCGAAAATCAACTCCTGCTTGCTCGGTTGGAATCTCCCCCAGCGGCTCGGCCTGTCCCAAGCGTATATTCTTCCCCAACTCCAAATATTGACCACGGGTATTCAACACCTTTAATACGCAGTACCTAGGCCCGTTATCCTCTCGTACGGTCATGACCCTATCGAGCCTCTCACTCTTTCCACTGGTACCAGATTTCCTGTCATTTCCGCCTAGGCTTCGCATTTCCTCCAATTCTCCTGCAGTAAAAATCCGGCTCGCTACTCTAGCTACCTACGCATCCGGCGTACCTAATCCCAAGGGCTCAATTAATATCTCCCGGGGCAACTCCACCCCTTTACTCTTCTCTATTTTCCCTACTACCAGTCCCTCAGACAACGGGGGGATGACGATTGGCTCCTGAGCCACCACGTTCCAACAGTCTATACAGGATCATCCCGGGCTCAACCCTGGGGTAGGTACTCCAATCGGTCCACCCGAAGGAGTCAACCTTGGGCTGGCCAAGCCCGCTTTGTCACCCTCTGTGTCGTCCGGCATTGGCGGTGGACTGGCGCACACCGCCCGACCTCCTGTCCTGATAATCGATGGTGCATCCGTCCTAGGACTAGCGTGTCGGTTCGTAAATCGATACACGCCCCCATCCGTCTGAGGACATCAGCCCCTAGAACACCACTATATTCCGTATCTAGGGGGCTATCAAAAACTCGTGGGTAAACATCTTTTCCCCCACCCTAAATGTTATCAACTGCGCTCCTACTATTTGCAATTTAGCTCCCGTGATCCCTCTTGCGGCTGTGCGTGTAGCACGAATATCTGACGTATTAATTCCCGGCTTCGTGATGAAGCTGGCTCCTGAATCTACTAACACCTGGTGGAAACTTCCTTCTATTTCTATTTCTAGCAAAAACTCTGGGCCAGTAATTCCTACGTGCGAAGGACCTACCGTCGTGCACTCTATTGCTGGTTCGACGCTGGGGATCTGGACGTCGAACCCTGACCGTTTGGGTGCTGGGCAGCTCGAGAAAATTTTGGGCAGTCTCTGCGTCTATGCCCAAACTCATTACAATGGAAGCACTGGATGCCTGACGAGCGAGTGTCCTCAGGTGGGCCCCAAGGCCGCGCTGGTCCCCGAAAGCTTTGCCTGCCTGATCCGACCCTTCCTCTACCTCCTCGAGTGAGCAGAAGGTCGCGGGAGGGTGGGTCCCTCCGCCTAGAGCTCTGATCTCGCCACGACCTCCGACCTGACGTCATGGAGGGGGTTTCTTGTCGGCAATCCCTAGCATAATGCCCTCTTTTCCCGCAACGGAAACATTCAACGTCGCTCCTAGCGGTAAATACCTTCTTGACTCCTTCGGTTAGCTGTTTGTGTTTCTTCACGTTTTCTACTGTGACCGCTAACCTCACCGCCTGCTCCATTGTGCTGGGCATCTGAATTGTACTTTTTGACCTACTATGCCCCTAAGACCGTGAACATAGGCTGCCAACAACCTACGTTCCGCCTCCTCATTAATTATACGCTGGGTCTCTTCGTCGTTAACCTTCCTGATGGTTCTTAGAAACATCTTCCTACAACGGTCACTGAACTCCTCCGCACTTTCGTTCTTCCCCTGACCCGGGACCTGTAGTCTAGTATAGTAATACTGGTCAGGGAGCTTGACACTGAACCTCTCAATCAGTGCCTGCCTCAGAACTTCGTAGGAACATCCATCTCGGCCTAGCTCTTCCCTTCCATTCAAGAACTGCAGGGCCAACCCTTGCAATTTAACCTTAACAATGAAAGTTTATCGTGGCTAGTCCACCCACTCACCTTGGACAATGTCTCTATCTGCGTTAAAAACTCTTATACAGATCTCCCCTTACTTTCCCCCGTCCATTCCTTTATCCCGGCTACAAGTGAAACGTCCTTGCTCTGCCCTCTGTGGGCCTCCCCAATTCTGAGGGTTTCCAATTGAACCCCGTAGTTCCTCCATCTGTGCTTGCAGAACCTCCATTTCCCCCACACGAGCCATGCTTCACGCCAAAGGGCCAACGTGTATCTACTTAAGCTAAACTATGTTCGTAGGTCTCCCACAATTTCCTTTCAAAAGCAATTCTCACTCAAGTTCGACCATTCAGTGCTTAAATTTATAAACATATGCATCTTCCCATAAAAATAATTTTAATAAAATTTAAAAATAAAATGAGTAACAGCGCCAAGGCAAACATATTTGATCCCTACAAATCCGTATGTCTAGTTACGGCAACAGATAAATCAAAACACTGTCCTTAAATTTGTGGGTGGTTAAAAGTTATCCACGTCTCCTAAAATTTCTTAACCATCTCCGGTGCGTACGCCCGGTAATTCGAGAAGAATAACAACATTGCGCCGCTTGCCACCAAATTGTTGTGCCCTGATAGGGGGCAGTGACTGTACTCGCCCCCTATCGGACGTCCGTGGATATCACTTAACCTATACTGTGGAAAAACATGCTTCACTAGGAGGGTCACAAAAACTCGAGTTCTCCAAACAACAACAAAAATGGAATATATAATCAAATTGAAACACTTATACGCCTCTAAATTCAAACAAACACAATAACCCACCAAAATAATTGAAACCAGAAGTTCTAATAAGCAATCAGTGACCCGACCACGGGCAAGTACTCACTCGCGCTAAACATGATGCCCATGAAGAACACTGGCGCCATCCCAAAGTTTTCCACAGGCACACTTTGCTCTACTCGTTCGTTTCTGGCAACTGTTAGAAACAGAGTGCTCGAAACGGCCTGTTTTCTCAATTCCAAGATTCAGCTTTTTCCCCAAGTTGCGAAAGCTGCGCGTGCGAAATCCCTGAGTTCGGAATCTTGCCGGACATGCCTTGTCGCGCTAAGCGAAACGTGACCGGGTCCTTCCACTGATGCTTGAACAGTCTTTTCTAAAGACAATTCGATCGACTGCCAAGGAATGCGAAGAGTCAGCCGCGGTTCTGTCTCCTTGCCTTCCGGCCAGCCGTCTAACATTTCAACCTAAGCACACAATCTTCCAAAGTTATACTTAAAAACTAATGAAATGGGCTCAACAATATCTATATAGTCATATAATTTAACTTGACACCCTACATTTTGTTAATTTCACAAAATTTGTTTACTACTATGATAAAGGACCCATGTCCCCATCCTGAAACCCTTGTTCCTAAAATACTAGCATTCTCAGTCCCATATACACAAACCGGTGAGCAAAAAACGATGTTATTCAGCAATGGGAATGAAACGATTTCATTTTCAACTAAAAACACATATTTTACTCGATTCCTGTCATATGTAGTATGATTTTATAAGCAAGAGTCTCATTTGTTCACGTGCTTAAGATAAGACATTTTTTTAAATATCTATATAATTTAATTTGACACTGTACATTTTAGTAATTTCACAAGATTTATATACGGCTATGATAAAGGACCAATGTCTTCATCATGAAACTCATATTCTTAAAGTACTAGCATTCGCAGTCCCATATACACAAATCGGTAAGCAAAATAAACGATGTTATTCAGCAGTGCGAATGAAGCGATTACATTTTCAAATATGAACACACATTGTACCCGGTTCCTGTCATATGTAGTATGAGATCATAAGCAAGAAACTCAAATGTTCACTTTCTAAGATAAGATATTGTATAAATATCTATATAGTCATATAATTTATCTTGACACAGTATATTTGGTAATTTCACAAGATTTAATACGTCTATGATAAAGGACCAATGTCTTCATCCTGAAACTCGTGTTCTTAAAATACTAGCATTCTCAGTCTCATACACACAAATCGGTGAGCAAAAAAAAAAAACGATGTTATTCAGCATTGGGAATGAAACGATTGCATTTTCAACTAAAAACACGCATTGTACTCGGTTCCTGTCATATGTAGTATGATTTTATAAGCAAGAGACTCAAATGTTCACGTGTTTAAGAAAAGACATTATATAAATATTTATATAGGCATACAATTTTACCTGCCACCGTACATTTAGGTAATTTCACAAAATTTATTTACGCCTATGATAAACGTTCGATGTCCCCATCCTGGAACACATATTCTTAAAATACTAGCATCCTCAGTCTCATATACCCAAATCGGTGAGGAAAACAAAACAATGTTATTCAGCAGTGCCAATGAAACGATTGGATTTTTATCTATAAAACACATTTTACTCGATTCCTGTCATATATAGTATGATTTTATAAGCAAGAAACTCAAATGTTCATCACTTTAAGATAAGACAATGTATAAATATCAATATAGTCATATTATTTAATTTTACACCTTGCATTTTGGTAATTTCTCAAGATTTTATTTACTACTATGATAAAGGACCGATGTCCTCATCCCGAAACTCATGTTCTTAAAATACTAGCATTCTCAGTTCAATATAGGAAAATCGGTGAGCAAAACAAACGATGTTATTGAGCAGTGAGAATGAAACGATTACATTTTCAACAAAAAGACACATTTTACTCGATACCTGTCATATGTAGTATGAGTTCATAAGCAAGAAACTCAAATGTTCACATGTATAAGATAAGAGATTGTATAAATATTTATATAGTCATATAATTTAACTTGACACCATACATTTTAGTAATTTCACAAGATTTATTTACGGCTATGATAAAGGACCGATGTCCCCATCCTAAAACTCTTGTTCTTAAAGTACCAGCATTCTCAGTCCCATATACCAAAATAGGTGAGAAAAAGACGATGTTATTCAGCAATGCGAATGAAACGATTGCATTTTCAACTAAAAACACACATTGAACTCGGTTCCTGTCATATGTAGTATGATTTTATAAGCAAGAGACTCAAATATTCACGTGTTTAAGATGAGACATTTTATAAATATCTATATAATTTAACTAGACACCGTACTTTTTGGTAATTTCACAAGATTTATTTACGGCTATGATAAAGGACCGATGTCCCCATCCTGAGACTCATGTTCTTAAAATACTAGCATTCTCTGTCCCATAAACACAAATCGGCGAGCAAAACAGTACGATGTTATTTAGCAGTGTGACTGAAACGATTGCATTTTCAACTAAAAACACACATTGTACTCGGTTCCTGTCATATATAGTATGATTTTATAAGCAAGAAACTCAAATGTTAATGTGTTTAAGATAAGACATTGTATAAATATTTATATGGTCATATAATTTACCTTGACACCGTACATTTGGTTAATTTCACAATGTTTATTACCGGCTATGTTAAAGGACCGATGTCCCCATTCAGCAACTCATTTTCTTAAAATGCTATTGTACTCAGTCCCATGTACACAAATCGGTGACCAAAACAAAACGATGTTTTTCAGCAATGCGAATGAAAGAATTTCATTTTCATCTAACTTTAAGGGTGAAATGCCCGGATCACTGGGATGATCGGATATTAGAACGGGATCCAGTAGGGGTTAGGCTATACCATTAGGGTTCACCTGGAAGGAATTCTAGAGTCGTCACTTGGAATGACTATGAGAATTCACCTGTTAGACAAGATACGATAGAGGTTAGCATATACCATGAGTATCACTCTCGGATCATTGAAAGTGATCGTGTGGTTCGTATGAAACGACTTGGAGTAACTTGGAGAGAACTTAATACACCGTATTTACACATGTATAGGCCGCACATTTTTTGCCAAAAAATTCAAGAGGGAACTGGGGTGCGACTTATATTCAAAAGATTCGAAATCACACTTCATTTAAAAAAATTATATTCATAATTATTAATACAGAGTGTTCAAAGATCGAGGTAACCGGGGCAGCAGCGTAGATCGGATGGAACTTTTCTCCGCGACTCCCTCCCTGCTAGCGAGAGTGCAGTCGTGTCGCTGATACCCTTACATCAGTTTCTGTACATGCACACATTTATAAGAATACTGTAAAAAGATAACACAAACTTACCGTGCTTTATAACAGGTGCTGAAAGTGACCCCCTTCTGCTTACAAAAATGCTTCGCATCGCATGAATAAATTATGCGACACTTTCTGAAGTTGGACAACGGTAATTGAACCATATTACTGTTCATCACTTGACTCGTTACTGTCGATCTCGCTCTCGCTCGAAGTTTCGCTGTCAGGTGATGTCAGCCTTATAGCGTCACCTTCAGTCCCGTCCATTGCGTTGGAATTGGATGTGACTTTAAAACTTTTGGAAACCATTTCTTCTGGTATGGCGTTCCATGCAGCCACAATCCACTCACACAGTTGACTTAATGAAGGTTTCTTCAATCGTCTAGTCGGCGTCATCTCCGTGGAACCGCATCTCCAGTCCCGGTAAAAGCGCCGGCAATGAGACTTGAAAGGACGGTTTATTGACACGTCAAGATTTTGTAACATGTCAGTCATCCCCCTTGGTATCACAACCATATCTATTTTCTCCTGCCTCATCTTCACTTTCACATTTTCAGTTAAATGGCTTCGAAAACTGTCAACCACTAACATTGACCGCTGACGTAAAAGTGAGCCTGGGCGCTGAAATCACACTGATTTCAACCAGTCCAGACAGAGCTCTTCTGTCATCCATCCTTTTTCTTGAACTCTCACCAAAATTCCCGGTGGAAGCTTTTCTTTCGGCAATGTTTTGCGTTTGAAGATTACAAATGGTGGTAGTTTGTTTCCATCAGCAGTGATACCAAGCATTACGGTACACCGCTGCTTTTCTGCTCCTGCAGTCCGCACATGCACTGTTTTTTCGCCTGCTTTGTTCACTGTACTTTCACCCGGCATTTCAAAGAACACAGGAGTTTCATCAACATTTCTAATAGCTCCCAAGGTGTAGTTGTGCGTCTTTCTTAATTTCAGGACATGTTTATAAAATGCAAGCAGTTTCTCCTGGTATGTGTCGGGAAGGCGCTGCGCTATTGACGTCCGTCGCCGAATTACAAGATCATGTCGGGCCATAAAGCGCCTTGCCCATCCATAACTTCCCTTAAATTCATTACGAGGAATTTTCATTCTGTCCGCTATTTTGAGGCCTTCAAATTGAATCATTTCCACAGACACTGAAAATCTATCCGCCCGTGTATTACGCACGTATCGTGCGTTTATTTTCAAGTTCTGGGAATTTGGCTTTCTTCCCGCGGACAGATTGTCGATTTTGTGACGTTTTTTTCAAGGGCATCTTTCGTTAGTATCCATCTTCGCACACTTTTTTCGTCAACGTCGAATTTTCTCCCTGCTGCTCGATTTCCGTGTTCTTGTGCGTAACGCACCACTTGAAGTTTAAATTTAGACGTATAACCTGCTTTTACTCGACTCATGTTTCACTCAGAACTAACCAGGCAAGTCAAGTAAAGGCGAAACGGTTATACCTCTCCAACGCAATGCCTTTTTCCGAGCGGTACCGTTATTTTCGCTAGTTGCGAACTTAGGAATGTTAAACGTTGCCAAATTTCGGAATAATTTCTACTCCTGAAATACCGTATTTACCGTACAGGCCGCATATTTTTTTTGCCAAAAATTCAAGAGGAAAACTGGGGTGCGGCTTATATTCGAAATCACACTTCATTTAAAAAAAAGTATATTCATAATTAGTAATACAGGGTGTTCTACTCCTGAAATAATATTCCAAGAAAATTATTTTTTCTATAATTTCTGTCTGAAAATTTTGCTGCGGCCTATACACGCACGCGGCCTATACATGCGTAAATACGATAATATTCCAAGAAAATTATTTTTTCTATAATTTCTGTCTGAAAATTTTGCTGCGGCCTATACACGCACGCGGCCTATACATGCGTAAATACGGTATGTTGAATTACAGGAAAACAAATTTACGTTAAGTGCCAAGTACAATTAAATATTTTGAACACATTAGAACCTTTAAGTCATATGTGCTATGTTGTTGACAGTTTACCAGGAGACTTAGATATAATTCTTGGGCAAGATTGGTTGGTAAATGAAGGTTATGTTCTTCAAAAGTTACCACCAGTTATAATACTCTCATATAATGAACAAGTAGTAATGTTTAAAACACGAGAAAAAGAGTTCGTTTTATTGAACATCAAGTTCTTCAACCAGGTTTAATTTGTGCATCTAGTATAGTCAACTGTGTGAATTTTGAATTTCCATGTCTGATGGTTAATTTGACTGATAAGGCAATATGTGTGACAACAGATCCGAAATTAGAAAAACCACCAACGATGTTGCGCAACTAAAATTTTGAAAATCAAACGAAAAGAATAAGGCGATTACAGTTGTTACGTGAAAACATAAGATTAGATCACATAGCAGAGGGAGCAAGTGACTCAAATGTTAGAAGATGATATAATTAAACCAAGTAATAGTGGATGGAATTTTCCTTTCCTAGTAGTTTGAAAGAAATTAGACGCGTCAGGTAAAAGAAAGTTGGAAATTTGTGTAGATTTTCGAAAGTTGGATGAAATTACTGTGAGATAGAGTTACCCACTACCAAATATTCAAGAGATATTAGATTAGTTAGGAAGAGCAAGGTATTTCACTGCTTTAGACTGTGCAAGTGGATACTTACAGGTACCAATCGCTGACGAGGACAGGTGCAAGACTGCCTTCAGTACAGCAAATGGTCATTTTGAATCAAAAGAATGTCATTCGGTTTGAAATCAGCGTCAAGTACTTTTCAACGCATGATAAACAATGTCTTATCAGAATTAATAGGGGAAAGATGTTTATTTTACATGGACGATATTTTGATATTTGGAGCGACATTGAATTAACATAATTCCAAACTAAGGGCTGTTTTTCAAAACGTTGAGAATTTAATTTAAAAATTGAACCAGACAACTATGAATTTTTGAAAGAGGAATTAAACTATTTAGGTCATATAGTAACTTCAGAGGGTGTTAGACCAGATGATCAAAGCAGCGGTGGAGTTTCCCATACCACAAACACAGAGAGATGTCAAATCATTTTTAGGTCTTTCAGGGTATTACCGCCAATTTTTTGCTGATTTAGCGCAATTGCTAAACCATTAACTGAATTATTAAAGAAAGGAAATGAATGGATCTGGACAGAAAAAGAACAGGTCAGTTTTGATTTGTTGAAATTTAAACTAACTAATACTCCTTTGTTACAATATCCAGATTTTAGTACACCGTTTATTTTGACAACTTATGCTAGTGGCTATGCTATAGGTGCCATTTTAGTCAAGGAAAATTCGAACAGGATAAAGCAATTGCTTGCGCAAGTAGAACTTTAAATGAACCCGAATTAAAACATGCGACAGTGGAAAAAGAACTTCTAGCCATTGTTTGGGCATGTAAGCATTTTAGACCATATTTGTTGGAAAGCAAATTTCAAATAGTTACAGATCATAAGGGTTCAACTTGGATTTTAATGTCAAAGGCCCGAGTTCAAGGTTAATGAGATAGAAATTATAATTAGAGGAATATGATTACGAAATTCAATACAGGGCCGGACAAAAAAATGTAATGCCAATAGTTTGAGTCGCTCTCCTGTTCAGTGTTTAAATGTTAATTTAGAAGAAGTAACAGAAGAAAGAAAACAGAAAAATTATTGCTGAAATGCATAATTGTCCAATTGGAGGTCATCAAGGTATTAGGAAACAATTGAACGATTTAAATTACTTATTTCTTGGCCGAGTTTAGAACAAGATGTAATTTAATATATATGAAATTGTAAGACTTGTCAGTTAAATAAAGAAACGCGTCCAAATGTTAAGTTACCTTTGGCTGTTACAGATACAAAGAATGCTCCATGGGATAACATTTATTTAGATATTGTTGGACCATTGCCATTACCAGAGAACGGTATGAAATATATTTTGACATGTCAAGATAATTTAAGTAAATACTTTATTGCCATACCAATGCAAACTCAGACAGCTGAGGACGTTGCAATTGCTGTTGTGAAAATATTTATATTGATTTATTGAATTCCTACAGAAGTTGACAGATAAAAGTTCAAATTTTATGAGTGATGTTTTTAAACGCGTTTGTAAGTTATTTAAAATTGAGAACATTTGTACAACAGCGTACCATCCAGAAAGTAACGGAACCCACAAGACACTTGCAAAGTATTTGATACGGTTTTGCGATAAGAGATTAAATAATTGGGACGAGTGGTTGCCCTTTGTTTGTTTTACGTACAATACGACTCCACATTCAGTTACGAGATACACGCCTTATGAGATACGTTTTGGGAGAAATGCAAATATACCAGGAAAGTTATAACGACAACCTCAACCACTTTATAATTTTGATGATGTGTTAGCAATCAAGCATAAAATGCAGAACTGTCAGCAGATTGCTAGAGAAAGATTAATTGAGTTTAAAGAAGCACAAAGACCAAGAGTGAAATCAAATGAGTATGATTTCAAAGTAAATGATTTAGTTCTCTTAAGGATAGAGAATAGGCAAAAGTTTGAACCATTGTGGAGAGGTCCATATGAGATTAAAAAATAAAAGTTTCTAATGCTGTAATACAAGAAGTAGGCAAGAGAAAGCAACAAGAGATACACATTAATAGGTTAAAACCATACTTCTCTTCAATTTCAGAAAATGCAGCTGTATAGAAGGATTTTTGTAATCACAGTCTGCGTATGGTGACACTGCTTCAAGGTCAAGGTCAGAAGGTTGATGACATAGATTCAAGGACAGGCATATACTTTGCCGAGATAGGAACTATTCGATTTTATTTTGTGAGGTGGAAGGTTGTTAGTTATTACATATATAGATTTGGAACCAACGCGTGAATTATGGAAACAAACAAAACTTCATCAGAAAAGAGTTACAGATTTTTGCCAAAAAATTAATGACAATAACTGGTATCATTACACAGATTGCGTCGCGTTTGGGCAGTATATGAAATCAAAAAGTAAATACATTGACAGTTTAAGGGATTTGTTAGCTGAGTACTGGGCAAAAAGTGATGTGATTCCGAATCACAGATTCAAAAGATGTGTTTTAAATTTTGTAGGTGAAATATCCAAAATTTTATTTGGGACTTTAACTCAGTCAGACACAAAGAATTATAACAAGCATATCACAGAGTTAGAAAGGGAACAGAAAAAGTTTTTGCGTTTGTTCAGTGAACAGATGACAGTTATAAAAGCCACCATTACTTCAGTTAACACGACGTTGCAGAAGATAGATCAAAATGAGAAACTTTCGAAGGAAGGTTTAACCAAGTTGCTTAATTATAGTACGCATAAATTTAGTGAAATAGAGGAAGAAGTTCGTAATGAGAATTTAATAAATGAGCAGTCAAAGATAATACAGAGGAGAATTGATGAAAGTCAACGTTCTTTTTAAATATTGATAGATGCTTTTGTACATGCCGAGCAAGGTTCTCTCCAACCACAATAAGTTACTGCCGAGAAAATTAATAAGTTATTGGAAACACAGAAATTGCCGAGTGGACTGGATTGCCCTAACTTTCCTTTTTCCGAACTACACAGAATCATAAACCCTACTACCTATTTGTATAAGAAATGTTTATTGTATGTGTGTTAATATCACTTGTTTACGGCAGTATAATACCTGATCAAAAATATTGTGACAAGTTGCGCAAAGCCGAGCCCCCCCCCACACCAGCAGTGACGCGGCTAGTGAGTCAGCGCTCCCCTCCCACCCCTCAGCGGTAACGTAACGCTCGCGTAATAGGCGAGTAATCACCCCGCTTCCTGGCAGCCATGCGCGGTGACGTCACGAGCGGAGCCGAAGAGAGCCGAGCGGAGCCGAAGATAGCCGAGCCCCGTAACCGGGTAACTATGCAAGGCGAATCAACAGCGGTGACGTAACCGGACAGCGTGGCTAGCAACAAGGGTGCCTATTACGTGGCCGTATTATCCGATCGAGGTTACATAAGGAGCAGCGAAGGCTATTCACAGTCAGTTGTA
>NW_019729216.1:1047037-1079492 GCF_002891405.2 Cryptotermes secundus
ATAGGCGAGTAATCACCCCGCATCCTGGCAGCCATGCGCGGTGACGTCACGAGCGGAGCCGAAGAGAGCCGAGCGGAGCCGAAGATAGCCGAGCCCCGTAACCGGGTAACTATGCAAGGCGAATCAACAGCGGTGACGTAACCGGACAGCGTGGCTAGCAACAAGGGTGCCTATTACGTGGCCGTATTATCCGACCGAGGTTACATAAGGAGCAGCGAAGGCTATTCACAGTCAGTTGTACTGTAACAGTCGCCGAGTCGAGTTGTACTGAGTCAGTCAGTGAGTCCTGGAGCTACCGCTGAGTTAGCCAGCAACTAGTCAGTGGTATTGTGGTATTTGGAGTGTACTAATTGTGATACTGCAGATAGAAGTAATCGTAAATCTGTAATTTGGGTGATTGTAAGTGCGAATGTGAAATAAAATTCGCTATACAAAATACGGCGTGAAGTCATTTGTCGCGATATACGCCCGATACGCGACAATATTAACGACAGTATGATACCTGAACAAAGTATCACAAAGGAGAAATCTACATATAGCTTTATTAATTGTAATAAAGAATTGATTTTTACTGATTCATAAGGACAACATTACGGAAAAATGAGCATAAATGAATTGACAGGATGTTTTCAGATCAATGAAATTATGTTTGTATGTAAAGGAGAAATACCTATTTACACGTATACTCCTGGGTTAGATTGTGAAGCCACTTTGTTACATCCGTCTACAATCAAAACTCCTGACACTTGTGAGTAAAACTTTTTCAAATTAAAGAAAACTTTTTGGATACCACTACACAAGAGTAATCAATGGTTGTTTGTTGCACCTGAAATGGAAACATTTACTGTGTTGTGTCCACAAGGGACAAATACTTTGACATTAAAAGGGGAAGGTAAATTAACTTTGAAGCCAGAATGTAAAGGATATTTTTCTTATGTGACTTTGTATGCTATTTCAACTTTTTATACTAATTTGACAAATGATTATGTACCTTCAGCTCCTATTGATTTTGACTATTGTTTTGAGGAAGTGAAAGATGTAAACTTTGAAAAATTGCCTTTGCACATCCCATTAGTATATATTATGTCTTCAGTAGATGATTTAAGGATTATAAGTGAGAAAACTGAAGAAGTGCAACAATTGATTAGAGATCAAGAAGTAAAACAGAATGAGAAATTTTATATCATTACGACATCTTGGGGAACAGCAGTGGCTATAATTTTTGTGATTATTTTAAGTATTTGTTGCAGCTGTTGTTGTTGTAAGTGTTGCAGAAATTGTTTCTTTTGTTTTTGTGATAAATGGAGCCCCAGAGATTGTTGGCAACAGACAAAGGAAAGATGTTGTATTAATATTTATAACTATAATGGTTTAAGAGTTGAGTATAAGAAAGCAAATACCTCTCCAGCAGGTTCAGCAAAGTCCTTACCTGAAATAAATAACACTATTGTTGAACTTAAAGAGTTAAAAGGAAGGACAAGTGAAATTTCAAAATCAGAAAATGATATAGATAAAGTTTTGAGAAGAACAAAGAATAGAAGAATGTTTCGCTAAAGTTTTCACCTATGAGGTAAAAACTTTTAAGAGGAGGGGAGGTGTAATGTGGTAACGCTAGCTTGTTAAATGACGTCACCACATATTGAACTTTATGAGATTTAACACTATTTTATTACATTAATAGGGCATGGAACATTGTAAGGTACTTTGCAACGATAGCATAAAAGATGCATAATTAAGCCTAATACAAACAAGTATGTTGCAATATAAGTTTTGAGGTTTTTACGGCGATGACTATGAAGAAAGTTGTCTTCTGGGTTTAGGCGCCGTGTATTCTTTTTTTTATGCCATGGTCTCTGCATCTAAGGAGGAAGGGAAAGTTGCACAGAAGCTTGGACTTCTTCGTACGCAGCGTCTCAGTCTACGAATGTGTCAATGGGTAGCCTCCCCATAGAGGAATACTATGTAAGTTTTGAGGTTTTCACGGCGATGACTATGAAGAAAGTCGTCTTCTGGGTTTAGGCGCCTAAACACAGAAGACGACTTTCTTCAAGTATGTTGCAGCTTTGAAATGAAGCCACACTGGGTGCACACGGCACTGAGAGTGACGTTATGATTCTAAGAATTAGCTCTAGTATCTGGGGACCGAGCTTGCCATATAAGGAAATAGACGCTTTAAAGTCACATGATTTTGCCACGCCCGAAGGCATTAGTATATAAGGGCTGGCATTGTAAGCATTCGAGAATGTGATACGATATGATGTAAAAACTATAAAGTACTTACGACGGAGAGCGCACCGCTCTCGGGAGTCAGGGGTTTGATTCCTGTTCTGTAATTTGTCTTCATGACTTGATTAAGTAAAGTGTTTGATTTCACCTCACAAGTCGTGTCGTCTACTTGATTTCACGCATCCAATTCTCCAAGGAGTCTTGCTTATTTACACGCCCAACGCTTCGGTTTACAACACGCTATACGACTTCGGCAGGCAGAGTATAACATCGCAGCCGGCTAAAACATCTCACCTGTTGGAGTAGTGCAACAACATCGCACCTGTGTTGATTCAGGCTAAAAACCTGGTGGCAGCAACTCACGTTACCCTCTACGTTTTAAGACGTAGTGACACATCCCTTAACATCCTGAGTTTGCGTGTGAAACACCATCCTTAGACACGGGAACGTAACGAGATCACATTACACTCCTGAAGAAGGGTTTAGCTCCATGAGTAAATAATTAGAACATGAAAACTTCGCACCCCTTGTTTTTCATTCTTATCCAGATTTTCTATCTGACGCGAATGAATAAGAACATCCAGGTTTGTGAGTACTGCTGATCCACCGGGTAACCATCATCTAGGTATTCCCCACTTTCACCTCCTGCGCCGGTTTGTTCGCTCTTCGTTTCAGGCTGAAAAGAGTTGCCATATTGCTATAATTGCTGGACAAGACTTCGTCAGAACTAGACTGTTAACCCCTGTTCAGAGAAATCACGTTTCAATTCGTATTGTGCTTTGAAGTCGAAGTGATGCAAGATAATTCCCTCTCCCCCCACCCAGTAAAATAGTTTTGCAAGCACCTGGTTACAATTTAGTACACACAAGACATCTCTTGGAGGAATAGACGAACTAAGTACAGTTGCTGTCCCCGCTATTTCTTCCACACGCGCCGTCTCAGTTTTTAAACAACCAGTGTATTATATTAGGCCAAGACCACGCCCGAATGCTTTATCATTTTGAGTTTACCGAATAAAACTGTATAGTTTGACAGTCGTTGAGTACGCGTTGAAGGGACCGGATCACTGGTCCCTATCCTGAACCAGATTAATCAAATCCATAAGTTCAAATTATATCACTCTTTGATCCATTTTAATAATGTCCACCCACCAGCGTCAAGTGGCCTCCTTCTTTGTGGTTATCCACTAGTATCCTATATGCATTCCTCGTCTCCCCCATTCGCGCTATATGTGCTGCTCATCTCATCCTTCTTGACATGAACATTATGCAGTTTTCTGCAAACTCCTCTCACTTCGACAATTTCAAAATGCTCTATTAGTTTTACTTTATCACATAAAGCATTATAGTTTGACAGTTTTTAAGTACGCGTTCAAGAGAACCGTCCAATGTTCCCTATGTGGAGCCAGATGAATCCAATCCATAGCTCTCCACACCATCTTTCTAATACCCATTTCAATGTTGTCCACCCACCTACGCGCAGTAGTCTCTTTCCTTCTGATTTTTCACCAATATCCTACACGAATATTTCGTCTCCCCCATTCGTACTACATGCCCTGGCCACCTTATCTTTGACATGATCATTATACAGTTTTTTCAAAATCCCTCAAATTTCTGCTGTGCGCAGAGCGGCTCTACGGCCTGAGGTGAGAAAGCAAATGCCGTGACAACGCATTATACTAGGACACGACCACTTCCAAATTATTTTTCATTTTAAGTTTACCGCATAAAACTGTGTAGTTTGACAGTCGTTAAGTACGCGTTCAAGAGAGCCATCACTGGTCCCTATCCTGAGCCAGATCAATACAATCCAAAATTTCCATCCTTATAGTTCGAAGATACATTTTAATATTATCCACCCACCTACGCCCAGTGGTTTCTTTCCTTCTGGCATTTCAAGCAGTATTCTATACGAATTCTTCGAGTCCCCCATTCGTGCTACATGCCCTGCCCACTTCACCTTTGACATAACCATTCTACAGTTTTCTCCACAGTCCTGTCACTTTCTGCTGTGCGGAGCGCGGTTCTCCGGCCTGAGGTGAGAAACCAAACGCCGTGACAAAGCATTATATTAGACCACGGCCTGTACCAAATGCTTTTTAAGTTTGAGTTTAGCACATAAATCTGTACAGTTTGGAGAGCCGTCACTGGTACCTATTCTGAATCAGATCGAACCAATCCATAACTTCCCAACCTATCTCTGTAAGTTCCATTTTAATATTGTCCACCCACCTACGGACCAGTAGTCTCTTTCCTTCCAGGTTTTCCACCAGTATACTAGACACATTCGTCGTCTCCCCCATTCGTGCTACATGACCTGCCCAACCTTTCCTTGACATGACAATTATGCAGTTCTCTGCGAACTCCTCTCACTTTCTGCCGTGCAGAGAGCGGGTCTCCGGCCTGAGGAAAGAGAGGCAAATGCCTTGACAGTGCATTATATAAACCCACGACAACTTCCAAATGCTTTCTCAGCTTGAGTTTACCGCATAAGACAGTTTGACAGTCGTTAAGTACGCGTTCAAGAGTGCCGTCACTGCTCCGTATCCGGTGCCAGATCAATTCAATCCAATGGACCTAAGATCCATTTTAGTATTAACCTCCCACCTACGCTCAGTGGTTTCTATCCTTCTGGCATTTCAACCAAGATCCAATACGAATTCTTCGCCTCCCCCATTCGTGCTACATGCCCTGCCCACTTCATCCTTGACATGAGGATTATACAGTTTTCTCCTAACCACTCTCACTTTCTGCTGTGCGGAGAGCGGCTGTCCGGCCTGAGGCGAGAAACGAAATGCCGTGACAACACATTGCCGTATTTACGCATGTATAGGCCGTGTGCGTTTATAGGCCTCAGCACAATTTTCAGACAGAAATTATAGAAAAAATAATTTTCTTGGAATATTATTTCAGGAGTAGAACATCGTGTATAACTTATTATGAATATAATTTTTTTTAAATGAAGTGTGATTTCGAATATTTCGAATATAAGCCGCACCCCAGTTTTCCTCTTGAATTTTGTCAAAAAATGTGCGGCCTATACATGCGTAAACACGTTATATTAGGCCACGACCATTTCCAAATGCTTTTTCAATTTGAGTTTACCGCATAAAACTGTGTAGTCTGAAAGTCGTTATTTACGCGTTCAAGAGAGGAGTCACTGCTCAATATCAGGAGCCAGATAAATCCAATACATAAACCTACCACTATAATATGCAATTTAATATTTTCCACCCACCTACGGACCAGTGGTCTCTTCCCTTCCGGCTTTTCCACCAGTATCATATAAGCATTCCTCGTCTCCCGCATTCGTGCTACATGACGTGCCCACCTCATCACCATTTCTCCAAACTCCTCCCCTTTTACCAGTTCCAAATAATTTTAAGGTTGGGTTTAACCCATAAAAGTATATATAGTTTCACAGTCCTTATTTACGCATTCAAGTGAGACGTCACCCGTCCCTATCCGGAGCCCGATCAAACCAATCCATAACTTTCCACCCTGTCTCTCTAAGAACCATTTTAATATTTTCCACCCACCTACTCGCAGGAGTCTCCGTCCTTCTGTCTTTTCCACCAGTATCCTCTACGCATTTCTCGTCTCCCCCATTCCTGCTACATGCCCTGCCCACCTCAACATTCACTTGAACATTATACTGTATACTCCGAACTCCTCTCATTTTCTGCTGTGCGGAGAGCGGCTCTCCGGCCTGAGGTGACAAACCAAATGCATTCAGAACGCAATATATTAGGCCACGACCAATTACAAATACTTTTTCCGCTTGTGTTTACCGCAATAAAACTGTATAGTTTGGCAGTCATTAACTACTTGTTGAAGAGACACGTCACTGGTCCCTAACCAATCTATAACTTCCCACCTTATCGTTCTAAGATCCATTTTAATATTATCAACCCACCTAACACCAGAGGTCTCTTTCCTTCTGGAATTTCAAATAGTATCCTATACGAATCCCTCGTCTCCCCAAGTCCTGCTAAATGCTCTGCCAACCTCATCCTTGACATTAACATTACATAGCTTTCTCCAAATTCCTTTAACTTTCTACTGTACGGAGAGCGGCTATCCGCCCTGAGGTGAGAAACCAAATGCCGTGACAACGCATTATATTAGGCCACGACCACTTCCAAATTCTTTTTCTGTTTGAGTTTAGTACATAAAACTGTATACTTTGTCAGTCGTTAAGTACCCTTTCAAGGGAGAGGTCAGTGGTCCCTATCCTGAACCAGATCAATCCATTCCATAAATTAATACACTATCTCTCTGAGATCCATTTTAAATATTGTCGACGCATCTAGACCCAGTGAGCTCTTTTCTTCTGGGTTTTCCACCAGTATTCTATACGCATTCCTAGTTTTCTCCAATCGTGCTACATGCCCTGCCCACCTCATCCTCCTTGGCGTCACTATTAGGCCGCGACCACTTCCAAATAATTTTACTGTTTCAGTTTTCCACATAAACCTTTATAGTTTGACAGTCGTTAAGGACCCGTTGAAGAGAGACGTACACTATTCCTTATACTGAGCCCGAACATTCCAATCCATAACTTCCCACCCTAGGCCTCTATGATCCATTTTAATTTTGTCCACCAACCAACTCCCAGTGTAGTTTTTCTTCTCGTTTTCCAACATAATACATTATGCATTCCTCGTCTCCACCAGTCGTGCTACATGCCGTGCGCACCTCATCCCCTTTTCTCCAAACTCCTCTCACTTCTACCCGTTACAAATAATTTTTAAATTTAGAATTTACCACATAAACCAGATAGTTTGACACCCGTTAAATACGCGTTCAAGAGAGCCGTCACTGGTCCCTATCCTTAGCAGATCAAACCAATCCATGACTTCCCACCCTATTGTTCTAAGATCCATTTTAATGTTATACCACCCACCTACGACCAGTGGTCTCTTTCTTTCTGGCATTTCAACCAGTATCCTCTAAGAATTGTTTGTCTTCTCAATTCGTGCTACATGTCGTGCCCACCTCACCTTTGACATGATAATTAAACCGTTTTCTCCAACTCCTCTCACTTTCTGCTCTGCGGAGAGCGGCTCTCTGGCCTGAGGGCAGAAAGGCAAATGCCGTAAGAGTGCATTTATTAGGCTACGACCGCTTCAAAATGATTTTCAGCTTGAGTTTACTTCATAAACCTTGTGCAGTTTGACAGTCGTTATTTAGGCGTTCAAGAGAGCCGTGACTGATTTCTATTCTGAGCCAGATCAATCCAATCCACAACTTCCCAACCTATCTCTATAATATGCAATTTTATGTTGCCAACCCACCTACAGACCACTTGTGTCTTTCCATCTGGCATTTCAACCAGTATCCAATACAAATTATTCGTTTCCCCCATTCGTGCTACAAGCCGTGTCCACTACTAGAGGTACCCGTACAAGACGCCGAAGTAATGCCGGTCAGAGAACCGAAGAAGAAAAGGCGCAGGGACCGCAACGACGAAATAAGAAGAATCCGACACGGGAAAATTGCGGACACCAGAATAAATTGGCCGTCGTCAGCAGGAAGGTGTCCTGCCATGCAAGGGTGTCATGGCGCCGGAGAAACATCTTCAGGAAATCTTGGACCCGAGGTGATCATGCGTCTCGGATAAAGTTGGCTGCCATCTGCAGGAAGATATCCCGTCGCGCGACAGTGGCACGACGTTGGAGAAATGACTTCAAGAAGGAAACTCCCCAGGGAACCTTCGGATACCGGAGAAAGGACTTGGCACCAAGGTCTCGTACCAGCCAGCGGCTGGAAGTCCAGGAGGAACAACGATGTCGGCGAGTGCAAACAACGCATCAAGAGCTGTTACGTCGATGTAAGAAATTTGCGACGAAAGACCTGATGAAGGTTTGGACCTCGTGGAGGGGACGACCCCCTCCCAAAACGGAAAAAGAGACTTCAAGCAGAGGAGGAACCGGTAGTGTAGAAGTACCGGCCTCCCAAGGAAGAATGAAAGTGATGGATGAATGGGACACAACTGGATCTTCTGGCAAGCTGAAAGGAAACTGCTCCAGACGAGCTTTGTCTTAAGAGGGGAGCGGATGTAACGGACGAAGAATAGTCGCTGCAAGAAGAGTAGCCGAAACAACAGGAGACACCGCAAGGACAGCTACGGGACGGAAAAGGAACGGGGGTGCACCGTAGGCTATTCGAGACGAACAGCCTTAAGGAGGGAGCAGTGTGACATGTTGAGCGATGGACGACGCCCCTCCCTCCCACCACCAGCCGTGATGCGCCGAGCGAAGCCGAAGTGAGCCGAAGTTAGCCGAGTCCTAGCATCCTGGTCGCTATGCAACGCGAGTCAACAGCGATGACGTCACCAAGGGTACCGCGGGTTGCTAGGCAGTTCGGGTAAACAGGATTGAGAGAGACGACAGTAGTAACAGCGGTTACTATTCTAGCGTTGCTAGCAACACAGCGCCAGGCAACAAGGGTGCATATTACGTGACCGTTTTCTGTATTGTCCGATCAAGGCTACATGAGGAGCTGCGAAGGCTATTCACAGTTAGTCCTCGAGCTACCTCCGAGGGAGTCCGAGTTAGCCAGCAACCAGTCATTTGTAATGTGGAATTTGTGATACTGCAAATAGCAGTAATTGTCAGATTGTAAGTGCGAATGTGAAATAAACTTCGCTACATCAAATACGGCTGGAATTTATTTGTCGCGTTATATATCCAATGCGTGACAACTGGTGTCAGAAGTGGGATTTGGACTTACACACGTGACGAACAAGATTCGAACCCGAGACACGTGATAATTTGTTGTCAGAATTTTTACGAGCTTAAATACGCCTCAAAGAATAATTAACCTTTAAACGCCGGACTTCGAAATAGTGGTAAGCTTGAGCTGGCCGGAGTTTATTTAAATGCCCGCTGCTGGTGCGCGTTTAAATGCCCGTTGCTACTCTGTGTTTAAATGTCCGTTCCTATTAGGCGCTTAATCAATTTTAAGCGTTGTGTTTAAAAATGCTGTAACTTTCTCAATTTTTATGATAAATGGATGGTATTAACTTTGTTAATAAAAATAAATAAAATCATTTGTGTGCTGAGTGACGGTGACGGCTCAGAAGATTCTGAGCAGTGCGAAATGTCACTTATTGGCTGTTGAGTCATTGTGTCAAGTGAACGAAATCGAACTTAATTAATGAACACTTAAGAAAAGTTTAACAATTGATATGGAATGATTAATTTGTGTATATATAATGATCATGTAAACAACCTGTATGTACAAGAGATGTAAGAATACGCCGAGAAAAGGAAATGAGAGTAGTAACCCCATTTCTTTTCTTAAAGGTGGGGGTATGTTATGAGACGACTTCACCTGACATGTATGATATATATTAATATTACCTTAAAGGAATAAGGATATTGAGGAAGAAGTATTGATTGTATATTGACAATTACTAATCATTTAATTAACCATATGAATGCACTAGCAAATTGTACGAACTGGGATGTAGGATGTGGACAGGGAAAAACCCGGAGTGAGTAAAGTTGGAAGTCTGACCACATTGACTTCCTACACAGTAAGGCTAACGACGGATGTCGTGGCAGTGAATGATATTACACAAGTTGAAGTTTGTAGCAAATGTCATAATGAGCTGAATCCCACATCCTATTACATCTGTACGGCATCACGCAATCACTTGCTAGATTAGAAAGTAAAAGATGATAAAGAATGATGATGGCCAAATTGTAAGCTTTGTTACAATGTGCCTGAGGAGATTCTGAAGTATATAAGGGTTAGATAACGGAAGTGGAAGCACTTCTTCTCGTAACCAGAAACAAGTGCTTCAAGTTAGTTAAAGAGGCCATCCTCCAGGGGGAACCGCTACACTTAGGCGGCAGACATAGGGAGCCAGTAGACCAACAGGACTCTGCCCTCACCGAGCACTACCATGTTCGCCTTCAGGAAGATTGCTGTATTTTGTAAGTAGAGACCTGTTTGTCACAGCCTGGCCAGTTAACCTCAGCGTAGAGACGAAGTGATTGTAGACAGATCCAAATTTCTTGATTTTATTACTTTGTGGTATTAGGTAAATAAATGTTATTTTTGTTTTGACTTCATTAAGAGAAAGATGTTTCATGGTGATTCGGGAAGGGGCATTACCCTAGGGACCCATCCTTGAACAGGAACCCTAGACCACCCCAATCCTGGCATCATAACAACAGGACAAACCTATCTCCATATGCTCCGAAACTTGCTCTTCACTTCACTGCAAGCAGATTTGCATGGCTTCATTTTTCAACAAGATGGAGCACCGCCCCATTGGCACCTGATGGTCCGAGCTTTTTTAAATGAAACGGTGCCCCGATGGGAAGCCAGCGGCTAACCGCTTGAGCTATGGCGCGGCCTTGATGTAAGTAAGTAAAGCTCAAGTTCGGAACAGGTTTTTTTATACATAATACCTGACTGCTGATGATGGTGACGTTATCAACAAAGTACTTAGTACAAGAGGTCTGAGACAAAAGCATGTGAATGCTCTGCAAATGCTTTCTACCAGGTTTAGTTGCTTCAACTTATGAAGCATATAATGATGCTTTTCTGAGTAGTTGGTGCAGATACGCTTCCAGTAATTCAGTAATTGCTCTGTGCCGACTTTCAAGTGTTGATATGGGTAGTACGTTACGGGACACAACTGAAGAAACACTACTTTCCTAATTACTTACTGATGTGGCAGGATTTTCATCTTCCTCGCTGTGGCCTCTGCCTGTCTGCTTCAGCAATCAACCTGTTTGTTCACTTACACTACCAAGGAATTTCGTGGTGAAGTGAATAACTAGTACACCTAATCCATTCGAAGTCAGTGCGGTTCTTAATGACAGCTGTGATATGCTGCGCCATTGAATTAAAGTGGGCCACCTCTGTATAATGAGCAGCTTCATTAGAATGATCAAGTTAAGGAGAATGAGGTGCGCAAGGCATGTGGGGGAGAGGAAGAATGTATAGGGGATATTGGTGGGAAAGCCAGAAAGAAAGAAACCACTTGGAATACCAAGGCGTGGGTGGGTGGACAATATTAAAATGGTTTTCAGAGAGATAGGATGGGATGAAACGGATTGGATTGTTTCGGCTAAGGATAGGGACTAGTGAAGGGCTTGTGAGATGTCTATGTTCTAAGAGACAACTACGTAAAACTATCATAGGTGTATATATTATTTACAAATGTACAGGATGGCTGGGAAGGCGTTTCGATATATAACTATTATTCACAAGATTTGCTGGCCCTCAAAAGGTCGTTTGTTCAACCGGGGTTTGCTGGTTTGTAGCAGCCCAGGTCTTCTTTACTACCGTTCAGCAGTTACGAGCCGGCAGGATGTCAGCGAGTCTAGTCGGATAGACCGGGCGGTCCGGGCCTCTTTTATGGCCGCTCGGCGTTTACGAGTCGGCGAGAGAGCGTAGTCTAGGTGGCCAGGCGGTGCGGTGGGCGTGCTGGTGTAGTCTGCTGTGGCGATGTTTGAGACTTACAGCAGCTGCTGCTTTGTGACTTCAGCGTAGCTACGGTGTCTGTTGATCGGTGGACTGTAGACCGTTGTGAAGGTTGTGAACCCAGCCTTTTATACCATTACCGCTGAGCGGAGCTAGCGAACACGATAACTAACAGATTTGGCGGGTCCTCAAGAAGGGCTCATCTCCATAAGTAAGTAAGTAATGGCCAAGCCATAGGTCAAGCGGTTAGTCGCTGGCTTCCCAACACGGCGGCACGGGTTCGATCCCGGGTCTGGTCAAGTGGCGCTGGTGCAGGTTTTCTCCGAGTACTTCGGTTTTCCCTGCCAATCTTCATTCCACCAATTGCTCCACAATCACCCTCGCCTATCATCTGGGCCAGAAGTGACCGCAGTACAAGGGACTTAGTCCCACCCCACTAGCAATAAAAAATGTACCTTTGCCATCATAGACTCCTTAGGGTTACAACAGTACCAATAGTCTCCACCATCTTCTCAGAGGGATAAGTGAGTGAATGTTCCGTATCACTGTACTCCTCGAAATATACGATGGCAGTGGCTGAGAGCGGCACATGACAGCTGACACCATGAAGCACATGTCTGACAGTAGAACCACTGACATAGGCTGCTGTGTGGGAAGACTTCCCTATCACCAGCATGTACTCCAGCACCTGTGACCTGCAACATGGAAAGTCTCAGGAACAGCATCAGTGGGTTCCTCGCCATGACTTGTGGAGGGATTTGGTGAAGCAGCATCAGGTGCCCTCACAATTAGCTCCACGCAAACCTCTAAAAGCAAAGCCACTGATGATGCTAGTCTTTGGGGCAGCTACAGACTTTCCGACAATTGGGTTATTGTTCGAACCACAGTAAAAATGAATACCTATAAATGTAAAGGGATCCTGAGTCAGATTTGGGGTGCGAAGGTGCTTAAAATCCGCCCCTTTCACTGTCCTCTACACGTGCTTGGCAGCAGTGATGACAACTACCCACACATTCTGTGAAGGTGGACAATGAAGAAAGGCAGGTTTATCCAATAATCCATATGTGGACTGCTTTTACGGGTGAGTGGGCAACTCAGTGTCTTCCCTGGGTTAACACGCGTTCCACCATTGAAACTATCAACGAGGTTTGTCAGCCTCTCAACATTCGCAGCTGTTGCCAGGTACAGACTACAGCACACTCCTGAAAGGACATTAAAAAATTAATGAGCTACCATAACATTGTCCTTATTGATGTTTGTAGTTCAACATAAAAACCTTTTATAACAAGCATTAAAAGTCACAACCTAGAAACTAGGCAAAGTAATAATTTATATATTCCACAGGCAAACTTATCCATTTATCAAAAAGGAGCCTATTATTCAAGGATAAAAATCTTTAACCAATTACCCTATCATATTATGAATGTTAATGGTAACATAGCTAAATTCAAAACTGCTTTAAAAAAAATTATAGACGAGTTCATTCTACTCATTAGAAGAGTACTTTGATCAATAATGAGAGTGGTTACAATAAATATATATAACTTTTATGGCTCACTTGTGTATTATATTTGTAATTTATGATTTTTTGTTCATTGTAAACTCATTTTATAATGCCTGTGTTTTTTAATTATGAGTTCTACCTGTGCATTGCCAATTAATCTTATTTTCAGTAACCTCAAGGATTTATTTACTATTTGTAACTCATAATTATTTGTTTATTGTGGATTTCTCATTTAATATGACTGTTCTTAAATGACATGTTTCCGACTTTTTATTTGTGTAATCTAAGGTCTTAACTATTTATATTTTTATACTGTTATAATGTTCCATGTAAACAACTTTTGTAATTGGTCTGTATGTACTGAGTGAGGACAAGTTCTGTATCCATATTGTGGATGTCTGGAATACTGAATCAGCGATCTCCCGCCAAGTGGCTGCATTGAGCACCGGACAGGACCGCCTCCACGCCCGCTTCAAAAATCTCGACACCAAACCGGAGAGACCGAGGCTCCAGTCCCAAGGGATAGGTAACAAAATTTTTAATTACGAATTTTTGGTAGCTCCACTTGACGCGGAGTACAGTGGTATTTTAGGGGTTGATATACTCGGACATATGGAGGCATGCATTGACTTTCGAACCAGCACGCTTCTTCTCGGAAGGAAGCATTATCAATTGTCAGCCCAAGAGGACGAGCGGTGTCAAGCAATTCGCCGCCAAAACCGCCCTTCTCAGGGGACGCCGGAAGCGGGACTGCTCACCCCGCTGAACGAGCCGCCAAGTGGGCAGTTTGAAGAACCCATCCCAGGGTTGAGCCCGGGAGGTGTCGCAATTCACTGCTGGAACGTTTTGGCCTTTGGGTCAGTCATGCTCCCCCCTTTGTCTGAGGGACTGGTGATCGGAAAGATAGAGAAAAAGTACAGGGACGATTTACCAGGAGAAGTGCTAATTGAGCCCCTTGAGTTAGGTACGCCGGGAGCATACGTGGCTCGGGTGGCGAGCCGAGTGCTGACGGCGGAAGAATTAGATGAGTTAAAAGCATTAGAGGGAGACTGTCTGGGATAGGAAACTGCGAAAGCAGGTACTCGGAGACAATGAAATCAGAATACTGGTGTTGGGGGAAAACACCGAGGTGATAGAGCACGGTATTGCGTTTTAAAAGTATTAAATACTCGAGGTCAGTACTTGGAGATCGGAAAGAATTTTCCCCTCGGACGGGCGGAACCACTCAGGTGGGCCGCTCCGGTGGGCACAGGAAGCGATTTCCACGACCCCGAGGTGACGGAGGAAGTAGGACTCCGGAGCAACTCCTTGGGAGGGAGGAATTCCATGGAACTATCAAAGAAACGAGCACAGCTCCAAAGGAAGCTGGAACACTTGTCAACCGAGGAGAAACGAGTTTCATTACCAGTAATTGAGGAGTATTTGGACTTATTTTGTAATGAAGAAACAGGGATACTACCTTGCACGAAGAACGGCTGTCATGAAATTCGGACAGGGGACGCCCTGCTGATTAAGAAGAACCCCTATCGAGTGCCCTATGCATTGAAAGGGGAAATGAAACGCCAGTTGGATGAGATGCTAGTCAAGGGAGTTATAACCCCTTGCGCGTCTCCATGGGCGGCGCCTGTAATTTTGGTGCCCAAGAAATCCCCCGATGGAACCCCTAAGTATAGATTTTGCACAGATTTTCGAGGTCTAAATTCAGTAACTGTTACACCAGTGTATCCCATACCTGATAGTAAGAGCAACCTTTCACTCATGGCCGGGAGTATTTCACTTTGTTAGATATCGAAAACGCGTACTGGAACATTCCTATCAGAGAAGAGGATAAGGACAAGACAGGATTCGTAACACCATTTGGGAGTTTCAGGTATGAGAGAATGGCTTTTGATCTCTCAGGTGCCCCGTCGACATTTCAGCGTGTCATGGACGCCATGTTGGTTGGGTTGCGTGACGTAGAAGTGCTTGTGTATCTGGATGATCTACTACTTGTCAGTGAAACAATTGAAGATCATGTGAGACGGATGAGGTTGGTGTTTGACCGAGTGCGAGAGGCAAATTTTAAACTGAACATAGACAAATGCACGTTTGCAGTACCGGAAGTAGTGTACTTGGGACACGTAGTCAGTAAGAACGGCGTTGCACCCGATCAAAGTAAGGTAACAGCTATTAAGGATTTTCCACAACCAACGAACAGTCCGTGATGTTCGTGCACTTTTAGGCCTGTCTGGATATTACAGGGTTTTTATTCGAAATTATGCGGCCATAAGCCGACCCTTGACCCAACTGACCAAGAAGGATGAGAAGTTTGTATGGACTAAGCAGCAGCGGGAGGCTTTTGATAACCTCAAGGCCGCTTTGACATCCGACTCAGTGCTGGCGCACCCTCTATTCTACCAGCCATTCATTCTTAGTACGGATGCTTCTGACTACGCCATTTCCGCCATTCTGAGTCAACTGCACAATGGCAAGGAACGGCCGATCAGCTTTGCAAGCCGCGTGCTGAACGCTGCAGAAAGAAATTATAGTACTACACAGAAGGAATTGTTAGCAGTTGTGTTTGGTACCCAAAATCACAGATGCTTCTTATATGGGAGAAAATTCAAAATTGTCACCGATCACGCCGCTTTGAAGTGGTTGATCACGGTTAAAAACCCCCAGTGTACTCGATTAACGAGATGAGTTTTAAAGTTGTCGGAGTATGAGTTTGAAATTGAACATAAAGCTGGGAGGAAACATGTAAATGCAGATTGCTTATTGCGTCGCATTGCTTCCGCTACTACGGAAGGAGACCGGAAACCACTCGAAGATAATGTGAGCAATGCACTCACTCGAGAGACTGTTTTCAATGCACAGCAGCAGGACGCACACTGTATGGATATAATAACGAAGGTTCGAGCTGACATCGAACCCGGATACGTGCTTAGTGAAGATGGACTTTTGTATGTCGGACAGAAATTGGAACTTGCCAAGCTGTTTGTACCTGAGCAGTTGAAGCGGTCCGTCCTCGAGCTACATCACGATAAGGTGTTTGCGGGACATCAGGGTATAAAAAGGAATCGTGACTTGATTAAACTTAATTATTTCTGGCCCAATATGGATCGAGATATTGACGATTATGTTAAATAGTGCGACTCATGTGCTAAGTTTAAGGCAGGGAGACAACCCACTGCACCATTGGGACAGTTACCTGAGACTACCTCACCATTTGAGATGGCATCTATAGACATTTGTGGACCCTATCCAGAAACCAGGAGAGGGAATAGATATCTTCTCATCTATATTGACCATTTCAGTCGCTACCCAGAGGCTATTCCCATATCCAGGCAAGACGCGCCTACAGTTGCTAGAGCTCTAGTTACCGAGATATTCTCGAGGTTAGGGTGTCCTCAGACACTCTCATCAGATAAGGGCTCCAACTTCATGTCGGAACTATTTCAAGAAATGTGTAAACTATTGGGTATTAGACGCATCAACTCTACTGCATTTAATCCGCAGATGCAAGGGAAGGTTGAGAAATTTCATCTAGGGCTCAACCAAACCATGAGTCACTATGTTAACAAGTATGGGAGCGACTGGGATGAATTTATAAACTATGCGCTGATGGCACAGAGGGCCATCCCACACTCCGTCACCCGCTACAGTCCATTTTACTTGTTACATGGGCAGCAGATGCGCTTACCCATGGAGGATGATCTCACAACGGCAAGGTTTGTGAACAAGCAGGCAGGAGATGGCCGGGATTCGATTCGGAGCCACCTCGACACCTTAGCTGAACGACTTGAGGAGGCTTATCGTGTGACGAAAGAAAATAACCGGATGGGAAGAGAAAGACAGAAGAAGCAGTATGACAAGGGAAGCAGAATAACCATTTTCCAACCTGGTGAGATGATCTACCTACGTGTGATGACCAAACAGAAGCGAGGCTGCCCGAAATTTCGACTTAAATCGTCCATACGAAGTCGTAAGAAGACTCTCCGATTTAAATTATCTTATACGAATAGCGCGGAATAAGGAGATAGTGGTGAATGTCAACAAAATGAAACGATGTCACCAAAATCTAGACCCATAGTCCTTTAAACCGACTGATCGTCCGACCCCGGAATCAGGGAACGGTAACCGGCAGGAAGAAATGGATGAGGAGGAAGTGAACTCACCTATTGTGGATACCTACTTCGCTATCGGCGGTAGCCCTAAATCAGTACCACCGATAGAGCCCACGGGCGAACGGGAGGACGAAACCCAGGACCCCACTTGGGAACCCGCCAGACGGCAGGAGATTCAGCCAACTACCAATGGAAGTACTAACATAATGGAAGAATCTAGGACTAGATATTGGCTAGCAGTAGGCCGACGGAGAACCCGATAGTGTGCGACAGCCCTCCCTCGCCAGCGGTAGAAGGCCAAACTGATACCGAGGCGACGGAAGTCGAACCGTCCACTAGCCCAGTAGTTGAAGTAGTAGGGGAGAGAAGATGGGAGGATAGTGGCACTACACCCCCGAGATATAATTTTCGTCCACTTCCAGGACGAAAGATTTAATTATTTTTCCCAAGGTATACAAAGTTTTGTTTAATTTCAGGTGTAGTTGCAGAAGTAGGAACCATCCCTGATTTGGACAAGGGACTTGTATTTCTCCGAGAACGGGAACTTTTAGTTACTGGAAACTATTGGAATCTGGTCATAAATCTTGATGTCCAGTGGTACCAAACTGCCCTGCAGTACATCGAGCAAATTTTCACTCATTTAGAATGGAGCCGGAGTCAGCGTGCCCAACGAAACAATTTCATAAATTGGGAAGAAGTGGAACAGGCACGCGTTGCCGTGGATCAAGTAAATCAGGAGCTACGCACCCTTCCCAAGTTGTTACCCGTTCCAACGGATGCTGATTTAACCCCCCGACGGAAAAGAGGATTAATTAATATAGAAGGGGAAGCCCTTGAAATCTTGTTTGGGATAGCAACCACTCAGCAATTGCAGGAAGAGCATGACACTGTGGAAGGTATTAAAACCAGGAAAGGTGACGTCATCCATGCAGTTCAGAAACAGCTGACTTATCTTAAATCAGTAGATGAAACAGTTTCCCAGAATGCGGTCGGACTGGCAGCAGTAGCCCGCATTCTTAAAAATTTTGTTAGTAACGCCTTGAAAAGTCAGAAAACTTGGAACAACACTGCTAGAAATTTAGAAAATTTGATAAGTTACAAAGCAAATATTTCACGCGTTATGCGCGAATTGGACTTTATGGCTGTACAATTGCAACAACCCGTGATGCGCTTACAGGAAGGGTTAGAAATTAGCGCCACGGGAAGGTTATCTTCAGTTTTAATTCCCCCACATAACTTATCAATGATTTTGCAGCAAGTAATTTTGAAGTTACCACAGGATGTTTCATTGATTGCTGGATTTACTATTGACAATATGTATATTTACTATGAAGTTGCAAAAGTGCAGGCTTATGCCACGACGACAGCAATTCGACTCGTAGTGCGAATTCCCTTACGAGGTGCAGATCGAGTCATGACCCTTTTCAGGAGTGTACCCCTACCAGCTTATTCCGAGGTATTACAGAGACATGTTCAGATAGAACCAGAAACATTGTACCTGGCAGTGACAGAGAATGGGCAATACTACTCACTTTTAACGACGGCAGACTTACAGCGATGTAGACTTGGCATATTTGCCATTTGCGAAGCCACCTTTCCATTTATCCATAAGACTCGAGCATCTTGCTCTTCAGCCCTGTATTTTGGTCAGGTAGAGTTTGCCCATGACCTTTGTCGAAAGCATATTCTTAATGAGAACTTTAACCCTGTGTGGCTTCAAGCTAAGGGGCCTCAGCCCTTTTGGATTTATAGTCTGCCCTCGCCAACAGTGGTCACAAAGAAATGTTAAGTAAATGGAACTACCCAGACTTCTAATTTGGAACTGTCCCACAATGGCACTCTAACCGAGGATACACATTGTCAATTTTACTCTGAAGCTTTTGTTCTGTTGCCGGTATCGGATGGATACACCAACGTGACAGTCACCAGAAGCCAGATATTCCTTCCCCACCTGCCCGAGCTGATATCGCCCGGGGAGCGCTACCAGATGATGCACGATGAGACACAAATACATCGAGCACTTGCGGCCTTGGAAACCATCGCCAGGCGGAGCTCGCCTAACCAGCAGCAGTCGTACGTGGAACTACGAGAACTATTGGCAACCATGGCTAGTAATACAATGACTACCAGTTAAACCACCTGGGTATATGCACTAGTAACCATCAGCATTATACTATCCCTTATTATCCTCACCTCCAGACTTTGGCAACGACCAATCACCACCCTGATCCAAAAGATTTTCCCACGCCGAACTGAGCCAAAATCCTCGAACGACATAGAAATGAAACCTATGTCCACACCCACTACAACAGCCAGCGACCCAGACTCGAACGATTGTCCGTGCTGTACGGAAGATCCCAGCGAGCTCATGGGAGTGACGACGTCACATCCTGCTACTCCACTACAGATGGAAGTGGAGACCGTAAGCAAACCAGCACCCACCGTCCAGCCAAGGACAGGGGAACGTGTACATTTCACTCAATCCGGCAAGTTCCACCTCCGGAAATGATGGAGGGAGCGCTCATCGCCGGAAGCGACAGTGATAAGCTACCAGCAGTACAGTGTGTGCCAACAATAATGCAACCAAGGGTACAGTTAGGCCCATGGAATCCAAGGTGTAATTACCATTAACACCACAGACGTTGGAAGGACCACAAACACTGTAAATTTGACGACATGTGTAACACAGTTGATTAGATTTAACAAGGAGAGAAGAAAAACAATGTGAGAAAGACACATAAATTGCTACAGAGTGTATTATTTGTTTACAATTGTTTTCCATTTCAGGTGTACCAACTTAAACATTTCTATAATGGTGCACTGTAATGATTTAATTATTGTATCATGTACTATTAACTTGATATTCTCACTTGACAATAACTGTATACTGTAAGAGTAAGAGAGAAAACATTTTCTCATGGATACTTAGGAAAAAAAAAGGTATATCCACACTATAGGACTAGGATAATCCCTGAGGTGGAAGCCCAACTTTGATGAAGTTTTACCTTCCATTTGAGGGGAGGGCAACGTTGTGCCCCGGCACTAGATACTAGATATATTTTGTGTTATCATTAATTTTAGTTCATTTGTAATAAAAGTGAAAGAACAGTCACAGGATGATGAACAGGAAGTTGAATGAAATCAGACTAGTGAGTGTGCGGTATCCGGTAAGCAGCCATTTTATGATGCATCGGTTAGAGAACTACGCACGTACACCAGTGCCCATATATGAGCAAGTTTTGAAACGGCAAGAGACGAACTCCAATGGGGAAAGACTATTCTAGGGCGGTTCCACGCGTGGGTAGTACTCGCGCGTTGCATAGAGACTTATAAAAGCCACAGACGCGAGTGCAGAGAGGAGCTTTTGGGCGTAGTTGTTGCTACCGAACGCTGTGACACTGCCAACCATGAAGGGACCAGCAAGGGTCGCCATTCTGTGTCTACTGTGCTGTTCAAGTGAGTACATGCCTCTTGTAAGGTCACTGTCAGTGATAAACTAGAACACTCAGAACTGTAAACTGAAGGACTCATTGAATAGGACTCCATGAGGAGGAGGCGATAGGCCAAGAATGAATATCATGTACTTGTAGTTTTAGTCAGATTTATTTTCACGTCATAGGTTAGGTATCAGAGAGAGAGAGAGAGAGTTGAAGTAATACATCCACTATGTGTTTTGTACTTGTGTGTTTAATTTACCTGGTAACTCCCGAGCCCGGTAACAGCTATCCACGAGCCCATTAGGGGTCGGCGCTACCCCAACCCCTTGGGGCACAACAATACTGAAAAAATATGTTGCAGTTTTCAAATCAGACTTTAAAACATCATGGTTTTCAAAGAAATCGCATACTCATTCTGTCACTGTCACATGCAAGGCCAAATGCCTACCTTCTTGTCAGAACCGCTGATTTTCGATTGAACCGACGAAATGCTGACCATCGACTCTTGGCTGACATAGTCCGGATCGTGGATACGCTTCCCCACGCTCTCAACACTCGCAGACACTTCCTTCTGTGGTGATGTAATTCTCATGGAAGGAACACATTCCGGGGTTTCTGGAACAGAGCAGAACGTCTTTCAGTCTTTATATTTCACCTCTCCTATTAAGAGGAACAAATCAATCGCTAAGCCCTGCACATTCAAGAATGCTTTTAAACTGCACCTCCAAAATAAAGTAGTGGTCATGGCATCACATTTCCTTTACAAATTTCTTTACTGTGTACCGTTATGAATGTCCATGAAAACCATAATCCACTTAAATTAAACAGGAAATATCAGCTAGACGACTATGCTGACAATTTAGAATATTTGGAGACAACAGTAATACTATAAAAGAACAAAGATCTCCAATTGACGCTACTGGTGAACTGGAAACAAATAAACACAGAGAAATGTAAGTAAAAGTAAATGCCTCATCGCCAAAGTGCGAGGAACAATTATAGCTTTCGTCCACTGAAAGTGTGGCAGTCTGCAAATATTTGGGAAAAACAGTAGCGTGTTAAAATGAGATTCATGACAGAACCAATATGAGATTGAATTCTGCTATTTATACCAAAATATATTCCGAAAGATTTTGTCTTCTGGGCCACTGACAGTATTTTCTAAATTAAAATATATGGAAATTAAATCTCTCTTGTGGTTTTGCACTTTTTGCACTTGCACTTTTCCATTAAAATCAGATCAGTGACTGAACAAATAAGAAATAGAATACTGCTGAGAAGTTTTGGACGAGGAGCGTCGCAAAATATTCCATTTTGCAAGTGCAACTGAAATGATTATCTAAAGTAGGAAGTAATGAGCAGGGAAACTATTACGAAAACATAAATACCAAAATTCTCGTTTCGCGTTCCATATATATCATTGTCTATAATAAAACTTCTTTCCGGAAAGAAACCAATTATCACACAAACGTGAAAATCTTCTTTGTGCACTGATCTGTTTGTGTGTACTCAAGAGCCAACTAATCCCTGGGGAATTAAACAACTAGGAGTAATGTAATGCATTAGGATTTTAGGCAGGAGCGACGGTTTTGTGCCGATTGGCGCGGTGTATAAGATGCTGAACGCTTTGAGAAGGCGCCATGTTACGAAGCTTGTTTCGAGGTATCTATTTTAGCCGTACACCCTTATTAGTCAAATATTCTTACAACATTGAAGCAAAAGGAATCTTCTGAGATATCAATGCGGTCTCAGTGCAGACCCTTCTAAATGCAAGAGTATTGTAGGCAGAAAAGACCACCTATTCCACGCAGCGGCTAGGTTAACATGTTCCTGCGGTTATTTACCTGAACTTCATAATATATCAAAGATTAATTATCTAGTGAAAGAAGTCAAGGACTTCGTTTCACTGTAATAAATGTATTTATTCCTTTCATAAGAAAGGAAAGATAAGGAATGCCAGCAATTCAGCATATCTTAGCATATTACTTACCTTCCGCGTCACACTGAGTCACTTGAGTAGAAGAACCGTCTTGCTCATTTCTTGGCGGTACCCCATCATTTGATGCGTCAACCTGGCAAAAATATCATAACGTAAATCAGTTATCAGACGCATTTATACAGTAAACTTACATGTAAGGCAAGGCGTGTTCCTCATTGGCATAGAGCAAAAACACGTTTTCTCTTTATCCTTGCAACAAAGTCTTCCTAAGAGTTATAGCGGATAGATGGGTAAAACATTTCGAGCACATATACTCAAAACGCATCTGCTCCAAGAGCATATGTATGATGCAATGGCATGGGTGGCTGCTGAGATATATTAGCACTGTTTTCTAAATACTTAAATTCATTCTCGTGTTAGCGCTTTGCACAGATAAATATGTCTGATTTTAAATAGGCAAGGCATTGAATTGAATTGAATTTATTTACATTCTATAAATCCTAGGCAGGTTAGTACCTTTGGATACAGAACAAGTCAAAAGGTTACATACATAAGTGCAGGCAATTTTAGCTTAAAAATTAATATAACTTAATTTTACATCATTCTCTATTTACATTGAAGTATTCATCTAAAGAGTAGAAGGAATGAGCATGTAGATAATTCTTTAACTCTGATTTAAACTTTTTAGTATCATTGCCCAAGTTTTTAATACTTTGTGGCAGATTGTTGAACACTTTTATGCCAGTAAAGTAGACTCCTTTTTGATATACTGATAAAGTTGATGAGGGTAGGTGGAAGTTATATTTTTGTCTAGTATTCATGTTATAGACATCAGAATTTAATTTGAATTTATCTTTGTTGTAAACAACAAATAAGAGAAGCGATAATATGTATTGCGATTGAAGAGGTAGAATTTTTAATTTCTTAAATAATTCTCTACATGAATCTCTACTTCTACATCCTGTAATGATTCTAATTATATTCTTTTGTATTTTAAAAATTATTACACTATGTGAAGAGTTCCCCCAAAATATTAATCCATAGTTCATAATAGAATGAAAGTAGGCATGGTAAACCATCTTCAATGTTTCCTGTGACATAAAAGGCTTAATTGATCTCATCGCATAGCAAGCTGCATTTAATTTAGGTATAATTTGTTCAATATGTATTTTCCAAGACAGTGTACTGTCTACATGTATTCCAAGGAATTTTGTATCAAGTACTTTACAGATTAATTTGTTGGCATAACTGATGTCCAGATCAATTTGGTGGTTGTTTTTAGTTGTGAATGATATGTAATGGGTTTTATCAAAATTTAATGAGAGTAAATTGGCTTCGAACCATCTGTTTAAGGCTTCAAATACAATATTTATGTCATTTTTAAAGTTGTCAAATTTAGAGTTCTTAAATATTATACTAGTGTCATCTGCATATAGAATTGGTTTAGATTTATTGTTGATGGTTTTAGATAGATCATTTATGTAGAGAAGAAAAAGTAAGGGACCTAAAATTGATCCTTGTGGAACACCGTGCTTTATAATTCCCCAGTTTGAAAATGCATTATGACTGGAGTTTTTATTATTTATTTCAACTCTTTGATACCTGTTTTTGAGGTATGATTTGATCCATTCATTAGCTTTGCCAGTTATTCCATAGAAATTTAATTTCGATAGAAAGATATCATGATTAGCACAATCGAAAGCTTTTGCTACATCACAGAAAATCCCTCCCACAATTAATCTGTCATTGAGAGCACTTAAAATATCGTTAGTTAGTTCATAGGTTGCTTTTTCTGTTGTTAGGTCTTTCCTAAATCCAAATTGCTCTTTGACTAATATGCATAGAACACGAATGAGGAGACGAACAATTCTTATGGGATATTTGTAGGAAGACGAAAACGTACGTGGATACCAAGGTTAAAATGGATATTGGAACAATAAGATGAGGTTTGGGCTGGATCAATCTGGTTCAGGTTACGGACCAGTGGAGGAACCTTCTGAATATGGAATTTAAGTTTCGGTTTCGATAAAGTTTGGGGAAATTGCTTGAGAGGCTGAGAAATTGGCGGCTTCTCAAGAAGAGCTCAAGGGCATGTAGTTATTTATTTTATTTCCTGTTTATTATTGATTTATTAAGATGTTAGTACTTATTGTTCATATTATGTCCATTAAATGACTTATTACCCGAGAGATTTATCGTCTCTAACCTGTTAAAAGACCTCTACATGTACTTCAGATCTTGGCACCCACCAGGATTTCATATTCCGTCTTTTGTCAGTACCTCTGTGTTCCCTGATGATCTTGTGACCAAATTATTGCTTGGGTGTAAGTGGATCTCATAAGCAAAATGCGAAGTTTCCCTGTCCGTAATTTATTAGCAGAGTGCTATGAAGATACAAGGGTAAGTGTATTGTCTTTGCTCCTCGCATCGGATGGAAGTGAGTGGCCAGACTCTCTCACGTGGCCATTTATTTTGGGGGAAGACCAACGCGGTACCAATTCAATGGGACGCTAGGTGTCCCCAGAGCAGGTCTGGACGCTGTACGGCAGAATAAAATATTTTGCCTCTGGCGGGAATAGAGCCCCACTCACCCAGCTCCTAGCCCGTTTATCTACCACCTGAGCTATAGTATGTGATAAGCGAAACGGAATTATTTAAGTATACTGGGAAAAAGAAATGAATTCATAATTCCATTGTAAGCTAAAACCGTTCGCTCAGTCTCACGAAACATGCTTAGAACAATCAACCTGCTTACCTTTATGACATCCTTCCCTTTTCTCCGGAACCAGCGGAAGAGTCTGCTCAGAAGACCTTCCTTCTTTTGTTTCATTGCCTAGGAAACACAAAGGTTCTTATGAATCACTTGCACCAAAATTCTAAACAAGCTAAACATTTTTATGTAGCATTTCTTCTTTGGAACTCGAAGAAACAAATATTAGTTCGAGTCATGAAACTGTGGGTAGAATTTCATTCTGAATCAATCTTTTCAAGCTACAAGAGCAAATAACTTTTCGTTTAAAAACTTTTACAAGAAAATTATATAATGACATAATGGGGTATAAAGAATTCTTTCTTCCAAAAATATTTTGTGAAAACAATAACGCCCAGAAATTTCAATTTTACTATATTTGATATAAATACCGAAACAAATACGTTGCATATTTCAAATCAGAATTTAACGCATCTTATTTTAGAAAGAAATCGCGTTCTCATTCTCTCACTGACGCATGCAACCCCAAATGCCTACCTTCTTGTTAGAACCGTTGATTTTCGATTGAACCGTCGATATGCTGACCATCGACTCTTTGCTGACATGGTGCAGATCATGGATGAGTTCTCCACGCTCTCGACACTCGCCGGCACTTGCTTCGATGGCTCACTCATGCTACAAGGTGGCGATGTAATTCTCATGGAGGGGACACATACCGGAGTTTCTGGAAAAGAGCAGAGCGTCTTTCAGTCTTTATATTTCACCTCTCCCTATTAAGAGGAACAAATCATTCGCTAAGCCCTGCACATTCACGAATGCCTTTAAACTGCACATCCAAAATGAAGTAATGGTCATGGCATCACATTTCCTTTACAAATTTCTTTACTGTGTACTGTCATTAATGTCCATGAAAACCATAATCCACTTAAATTAAACAGGAAATGTCAGCTGGACGACTATGCTGACAATTTAGAATATTTGGAGACAATAGTAATACTATAAAAGAACAAAGAACTCCAATTGACGCTACTGGGGAATCTGGAAACAAATAAACACAGAGAAATGTAACTATAAGTAGATGCCTCATCATCAAGATGCGAGGAACAATTATAGCTTGGATCCACAAAAACTGTGGCAAACTGCAAATATTTGAGAAAAACAGTAGCATGTTAAAATGAGAGCCATGACAGTATCAATATGAGACTGAATTCTGCTATTTATTCCAACATATATTCCGAAAACATTTAATGTAATGACCTTGAAACAAGCAGGCAAATTGGAGAATTTGAGAACGGAAATACAGAAGAATGAGGTAGTTACTATAGGATTCTGATGACGGTGTATAACACACTGATATATTGGGTTTTTGGACTTTATCCATCGTCCTGGTTTTTAAGATAACAAATAAAAACACGACGTTTCGGAAACTGGACCTGTTTCCGTCCTCAGGTGAAGGAAGTGATTGAGGCTAGCTCATTCTAAGGGACCCAACAGAATAGGTGTTTTCCTTCACCTGAGGACAGAAACAGATCCAGTTTCCGAAACGTCGTGTTTTTATTTGTTACCTTAAAAAGCAGGACGATGGATAAAGTCCAAAAACCCAATATATCAGAGAAGAATGAGGTGTCTGTTTTAGGTGTCAGGGAAGTGCGGTGGAAAGGTCAAGGTGAAATAAGAAGTGGTGATTATACAGTGTATTTTTCTGGAGGTAAACTGGCTGAAAGACGTGTGGCAATAGTGGTGCATAAAAGTGTAGTGAGGAGTGTTGTTAAGAAGATTGTTTGTAAGGACAGAATTATTGCTCTGAAGTTAAAGGAGGAACCGGTAGATATACTGACTATGCAAGTGTACATGCTAACATCAGAGTATGAAGAGGATGAATTGGAAAAAGTGTATGACACAACTGAAGAAATTCTTCAGGAAGATGGAAGAGGTGACACAAGCAGCATCATATTAGGAGATTGGAATAGCATTGTTGGAGAGGAATCATATCAGAATATTGTTGTATCACATGGACTAGGATGACGGAATCACAGGGGTCAAATGCTTTTTGACGTTTGTGAAAGTAATGGACTGATTGTTACCAACACTTTGTTCAAGAAGCCGAAAGGAAGACTTTACACAGGAAGGCACATGGGGATTAGAGGCGGCATCAGCTGGACTACATCCTTGTGAAACATCAATTCAGAAACAGTGCGAAGCATGTGAAGACGCTACCTGGGGCAGATATTGACTCTGACCACAACTTACTGGTTGCCAAGTTTTGAACCAGTTTGAAGAAAATTGTAAGATTCCAAAAGCACAGACCAGGATGGGATTTGGAAAAGTTATATGCACAAACACAAAGCGTGCAGGAGACCCTAGAAGAGAAACTCAGTGCAATTGAAAGTGAATGCGGAAATTCTGAAGTGCAGTGAAACAATATAAAAGAATGCATGTTAGATACTATTAGTGAATTGGTTGGTAAAGTTGAGAAGATAGCAAGAAAACCATGGGTTACACAGGAGATGATGAGTAAAATGGAGGAGCGAAGGAAATGGAAAAATGTAAACAATGAAGAAGGCAGTAGGAAATAGAGGAGACTGAGGAATGAATGGAAAAGATCAACGGACAGGGCCAAAAAGGAATATCTTGAGAAGAAATGTAATGAGATTATAGAATTTCAAAGGACAGGACGTTATGATTTGATGTACATGAAGGCAAAAGAACTAGGATGGAAAGAGAATCATGGGATTCAAAATATTGGCATCGAAGAATCCCAAGGGAATAGAATAGTAGATCAGAGGCAAGTGCTGAAAATTTGGGAAAATTATATTACAGAACTATATGATTCACCTAATCGGCCAGAAACCTTGGAAGTGGAACCAGAAGAAGAAGTAGATACATATGGGAAAGGACCATATATTTTACAAAGTGAGGTGGAAAAATCTATCAAGGACACGAGGAAACGAAAGGTTACAAGAGATGATGATGATATACCTGAAGAAGTTACTGGGAGTAGGTGGTTTGAAAACACTGACAAACCCAATAAACATCATATATGACACTGGGGAGTGGCCCAAGGACTTTACAGAAGTGACAATGATTGACTTAAAGAAAAAGACAAAAGCTACAAAATGCAGCGACCATCGCACAATAAGCCTTATTGCACATACAGCAAAGATAATAAAAAGATGAATTTAATGGAAAATAGAGGATATACTTAGAGAGGATCAGTTTGGATTTAGAAGAGGAAAAGGAACCAAGGATGCAATTGGGATGATGAGAATTATAGTAGAAAGAATTTTGGAGATAGATGAAAAATTGTGTGCTTGCTTTATAGACTGGCAGAAGGCATTTATCGTGTAAATTGGACCAAATGAATGCAAATCCTAAAGGAAACAGGTATCGATTGTCGTGAAAGAATATTAGTTAGTAAATTGTACTTGAATCAGGAAGTTAGAGTGCGAATGGACAGAGGGGAGACAAGAAGTGTGAAGATTTGAAGAGGAGTTTGACAAAGCTGCAGTTTATCACCAATTTTGTTCAACTTGTTCAGCGAATGCCTTACCAAGGGAGCTCTGGATGGGCTTGGAGACTTCAAATTAGGAGGGCAAATTAGTCAAACTGTGAAATATGCAGATGACCTTGTGTTAATGGCTAAGGAAGAAACTGTGCTACAGGGTATGATTGATAGACTAATTGAAATTGGAAGGTGCTATGGCATGGAAATGAATGTGGAAAAAAAAAAGTAATGAAAATTTCGAGACAACCAACCTCAGTCACAATAAAGATAGACCAAAAACAATTGGAGAATGTGAAATGTTTTAAATATTTGGGTAGTTTGTTAACAGATGATGGAAGGTGTACTTGTGAAATTAAATTTGGATTGCTATGGCAAAAGCTGCATTTAGCAAGAAGAAGAATTTTTTTACCAGCAAATTGGACTTAAATTTGAGAAAGAAACAAGTGAAATGCTACATTTGGAGCATGGCTTTGTATGGGGCTGAAACTTGGACACTTAGTGCAGTAGATCAGAAACACCTGGAAAGCTTCGAAATGTGGTGTTGGAGAAGGTTGGAGAATATTAGTTGGACCGATTATGTGAGAAAGAAGTGAGAAGAAGTGTTATTTAGAGTCAGTGAGTAGAGGAATATCCTACACGAAATAAGAAAACGGAAGGCTAATTGGATTGGTCATATCTTACGCAGTAACTGCCTTCTAAAAGAAGTTATTGAAGAAAAGATAGAGGGGCGGATAGAAGTGACCAGAAGACAAGGAAGAAGACGTAAGAAAATGCTGTATGACCTAGGGGACAGAAGAGGATTTTCTAATTGAAGGAGAAAGCTATAGATTGAATTAAGTGGAGGAACTGTTTTGGAAGAGACTGTGGACTTGTTGTCTGAGAGATTACTGATGAATGATGAATATTCCAAAAGATTTTGTCATCTGGGCCACTATAATAAAAGTATTTATTCCTTTCATAACAAAAAGGAAAGATAAGGAATGCCAGCGATTCAGCATATCTTAGCATATTACTTACCTTCCGCGTCACACTGTGCCACTTGAGTAGAAGAACCGTCTTGCTCATTCCTTGGCGGTACTACATCGTTTGATGCGTCAACCTGGCACAAATATCAAAACGTAAATCAGTTATCAGATGCATTTATACAGTAAACTTACATGTAAGGCAAGGCGTGTTCCTCATTGACATAGAGGAAAACATGTTTTCTCTTTATCCTTGCAACGAAGTCTTCCTAAGAGATATAGCGGATAGATGGGTAAAACATTTCGAGCACATATACTCAAGACGCATCTGCTCAAAGCATATGTATGATGTAATGGCATGGGTGGTTGCTGAGATATATTAGCACTGTTTTCCAAATACTTAAATTCATTCTCGTGTTAGCGCTTTAAACACATAAATGTGTCTGATTATAGATAGGCAAGGCATAGAACACGAATGAGGAGACGAACAATTCTTGTGGGATATTTGTAGGAAGAAGAAAACGTACGTGGATAAACAGGTTAAAATGGATATTGGAACAATAAGATGAGGTTTGGGCTGGATCAATCTGGTTCAGGTTACGGACCAGTGGAGGACCCTTTTGAATATGGAATTTAAGTTACGGTTTCGATAAAGTTTGGGGAAATTGCTTGAGAGGCTTAGAAATTGGCGGCTTCTCAAGAAGAGCTCAAGGGCATGTAGTTATTTATTTTATTTGCTGTTTATTATTTATTTATTAAGATGTTAGTACTCATTGTTCATATTATACCCATTAAATGACATATTACCCGAGAGATTTAACGTCTCTAACCTGTTAAAAGACCTCTACAAGTACATCAGATCTTGGCACCCACCAGGATTTCATATTCCGTCTTTTGTCAGTACCTCTGGGTTCCCTGATGATCTTGTGACCAAATTATTGCTTGGGTGTAAGTGGATCTCATAAGCAAAATGCGAAGTTTCCCTGTCCGTAATTTATTAGCAGAGTGCTATGAAGATACAAGGGTAAGTGTATTGTCTTTGCTCCTCGCATCGGACGGAAGTGAGTGGCCAGACTCTCTCCCGTGGCCATTTATTTTTGGGGAAGTCCAAAGCGGTACCAATTCAATAGGACGCTAGGTGTGCCCAGGGCCAGTCTGGACGCTGTACAGTGGAATAAAATATCTTCCCCCTGGCTTGAATAAAGCCAAATGGCCCAGTTCCTAGGCCGTTGCTCTATCGGATGATCTACTGTAGTATGTAATAAGCGAAACGGAAGAATTTAAATATACTGGGAAGATAATGTGAATGCATAATTCCATTGTAAGCTAGAATCTTTCGCTCAGTCTTACGAAAAATATTTCGAATGATAAACCTGCTTACAACTGACGTATCCTTTGGTTTTGTTTCCACAAGCCGAAGTGTCTGTGCAGACGATCCTTCTTTTTATGTACCTTTTCCTAGGTAACTTTAGGTTCTTATGAATATCTTGCTGTGTGTGTCGCTGTGTAAGCAGCGACACACACAGCAGAGAGCGCCTACACTGAACAACACATGAACAGCGATAAAAACAAGAAGTGGCCGCTGCAGCACCGTAGATGTACCGCATGTACCCTGAAAATTTTTAATTTGAAAAAGAAAGAGAACTAAGATCTTATAGACATTTTAACTTGAATTAAGGTTTAAAAAGTGCTAATTTAAAAATCAAATCGACGCATGTAGAATAACAAAGATTTTATACAATTAGAAAGACTGGGATTTTTACATTTTTAACAAGCAGTGTAACAGTTACGTGAGTGATACACACCTGATGATGGCCATTTAGGGCCGAAACATGTAGTGTGGAGGAGGAAAAAGAAGTAAAAACTACAATAAATTGTTGCACTTAAGACGGTATTTGTCCATATATATTCATTATGATGTTTCGAGATCCGCTTATTTCACGGCGTGTTCGACATCCTGCAAGAGCCAGTAACTGCAGAGCCATTTTATAAATGCTGTTTCCCATTTCGCACTGGACTTCAGGGTACGGTTAAATTCTCTTATGCTGATGGAAATCTCAACTTTTTACGTAATTGTAAGTATTATAAATATATAAAACTTCTTTATTAAAACCGTCACAACACAACTATATTAATGTCAGTGCCTGTTTTGTCTCTGCTACATGTTTCGGCTATTAATAGCCATAATGAGGCAAATATATGGCTAATATACACCAATGAACTGCAGTACTAATAAAATTGGATACAATAATATTAATTATATTAAAATACGTGACGTAAAATAAAATAAATTAGATTATATAAAATAAAAGTCATAGTATAAAACAGGAATAAAATTCTTCGATTGATGCTTTACATCATCGAGTCAGTCGTTGGTTTTTGTGATTTTTTTCGTTCCCACGGACAAATTGGAATATTCTATATTTCGTGTATAAAAACTGTTATTGAAGGCTTGTGATGTAGATGTAGTAATATTAATGTTAATCTGAAAATGACATGAAAGTAATAGTACTAAATTTTGTTATAATCACAATTGATTTTGGTATTGAAGAGCCAAAACCAGGCACTGACCTTGATATAGTTGTGCTGTGACGGTTTTAATAAAGAAGTTGTACATATT
>NW_019729216.1:1079945-1100328 GCF_002891405.2 Cryptotermes secundus
AACACCTCTAATCTCTTGCATAGAACTTCCATGTTTGGCACCCACCACGGTTCCAACAAACATTTTAATAGAAACACCTTTCGGTTCTCAGATGAAATTACCCAGGAATTTAATCCACGCTCCTTTAGAGAGTGAAACAACCCAAAATAGATATTCGTATTTCAGTGTGTCAGTGTTGCTGAAACGTAACAAACGCACAATTGCATAACATCCTTCACTTAACGATGCAACCAACTGATCGATACGGTTTTATTTTGTTTCCTTTTTTTTCCTCTGGTTGGGTAGCAACTAAACTAAGTTGCCACTGTTCCTTGAATGCCAAGAAAATATAATTCAGTTAACAAAATTGTAGTATGTTAGTTATCAACATACAAGTCACAATACATTTAAATTCCAAATCCAGATACTAATACAGATATAGATCTAATTCAGATCTTCTAGCTGATATTAGGCAGGTTTCTCCCCTAAATCTGAATCACGCTACAGTTCACCGTACAACTCACCTCACTGCTTTTGCCTCCAGTTTTCCAGTTCTTTCTCCAAAAATCAACTTTGGACTTAATGCCACTGAACTCGGGAGTAGGAATGTGCAACTTTCTACGGTTCCCAGAGCGACTGCCTCCTGCGACAGATCAAAGTACCACTCATAATCAAAATATTCATCCACCAGTGTAATGAAGGAAACGTAAGACACTCAGTTCTGCAATTGCGGGAAATCTCTCGAGGAACATCGCCCCAAACCTAGTACTACTCGGAACATTACTTCTTTTACTTGGATGAATCTTTCAATACTGAACCATCAGTCATCCTCTAGTGTGTATGTAGAACATTATGCAACAGAGGTGAAGGAAGCTTATCTTGTCACGCCATGTGTGAAAGAGATATAAAGGTATAGAGAAACCATGGAGCAAAATTATATTTTACTTTCCATTTCATAATTTCGTATCTACATTTCGCCCCATTGATCATTCATTGGAGTTGCCTTGCGAACCCTGGAATGCTCGGCGGAAATACGTATATTTTTCTAATTATTTATTACTTCCAGAAACGTCTTTCTTCCAAAGCGCTAGACATCCTACAAGAGCCAGTTAGCATGCAGTCATTTTCCAAATGCAGTTTTTCTGTCCTCCTTGGGCTTGAGAGTACGGATAAATTTTCTCTTTCTGATAGAAACCTCAGGTTTATTATGTAATTATAAATGTGTATAAGACCGATGCCCGCAGCCCGCCGTCGTGCCGACTGTGCTATCCGTACTAACCCGCAGCCTACGTAAATATTGTGACATGTTGACCCCTACCCCCCAGCTGCACGTAGCGTTAACATAGCGCTCGCGTAATAGGCAAGTAATCACCCCGCATACTGGTAGCTATGCAACGCGCAACACGCGGTGACGTCACGAGCGGAGCCGAAGTGAGCCGAGCGTAGCCGACGTTAGCCGAGTCGCCGCAACCTTGAAGCAATGCAAAGCGAATCAACAGCGGTGAGGTCACCGCGGGATATCGCGGTTGCTAGGCAGCAGTCAACAACTCCGGACAGCGTGGCTAGCAACACGGCACCAGACGACAACTGTCCGATCGAGGCTACTTAAGGAGCAGCGAAGGCTATTCACAGTCAGTCCTGGAGCTACCTCCGAGTCAGTCCTCGAGGTTACTCCGAGTTAGTTCCGAGTTAACCAGTAACCAGTCAGTTGTATTGTGGCATTTGGAGTGTACTAGTTGTAATACTGCAGATAGAAGTAATCGTAAATCTGTAATTTGGATGATTGTAAGTACGAATGTGAAATAAAATACGCTATATTAAATACTTCGTGAAGTTATTTGTCGCGTTATACGCCCAATAGGCGGCAACTGGTGTCAGAAGTGGGATTTGGACTTACACACGTGACCAACGAGATTCGAACTCAAGACACGTGACAATTTGGTGTCAGAATTTTTACGAGCTTAAATACGCCTCAGAGAATTTTACTGCTACAAAATGGAGATGCAGCAAATGATGGAAATGCTTCTCAAGGTAATCAGAGCTTGCCAAGAAAAAACGGAGGCAAAATTAGACTCCTGGCGAGAAGAGAGAGCTGCAGAGAGAGAAGCCTTCCATGCAGAGACGAAAGCCATCGAAGCCAGGACGGCCGCCATGCGAGCCAAGAGGTTGAAAACCAATCTGAATGCCTGGCAGAAAGAGACGACAGCCTGCCAAGATGCAATGGAGACAAGTCCAAGCGAAAAACAGGATGTAGTGGGCACGGCACAAGATGATGAGGTCCCCATAGTGATACCGGTCGGAGTGACGATGGCCTACCAAGAAACGGAGGCACGTCCAGAAGATGAAAACCCGGCTTCAGTGCACAGGAAACCTGAGGCGGCAGAACTACTAGAGGTACCCGTACGAGACGCCGAAGTAATGCCGGTCGGAGAACCGAAAAAGAAAAGGCGTCGGGACCGATATCGACGAAATATGAAGAAGCCGACGCGGGAAAATTCCGGACCCCATAATAAATTGGCCGTCGTTCGCAGGAAGGTGTTCCGCCATGCAAGAGTGGCATGGCGTCGAAGGTAAATCGTCATGAAATCTTGGACCCTTGGAGATCATGCGTCCCGGATAAAGTTGGCTGCCATCTGCAGGAAGATATCCCGCCGCGCGACAGTGGCACGACGTTGGAGAAATGACTTCAAGAAGGAAACTCCCCAGGGAACCTTCGGATACCGGAGAAAGGACTTGGCACCAAGGTCTCGTACCAGCCAGCGGCTTGAAGTCCAGGAGGAACAACGACGTCAGCGAGTGCAAACAACGCATCAAGAGTTGTTACGTCCACATAAGGAACCTACGAAGAAAGAAATGGTCAGGGATTGGACCTTGTGGAGGGGACGACCCCCTCCAAAACGAAAAAAGAAGCAGGGCACAGAAGAGGAGCCGGTAAAAAATAAAAGAACCGGCTTCCCCATAGAGAGTGAATGTGCCATAGAATGAAAGTGATGGATGAATGGGACACAACTGGATCTTCTGGCGAGCTGAAAGAAATCGCTCGAGACGAACTTTGTCTTGAGAGGGGAGCAAATGTAACGGACGAAGAATAGTCGCTGCAAGAAGAGTAGCCGAAACAACAGAAGACACTGCAAGAACCGCCACCGAGGAAAAGGAACGGGGATACACCCTTAAGCTATTCGGGACGAACAGCCTTAAGGAGGGAGCAGTGTGACAAGTTGACCCCTACTCACCCAGCTGCACGTAGCGGTAACATAGCGCTCGCGTAATAGGCAAGTAATCGCCCCGCATCCTGGTAGCTATGCAACGCGCAACGCGCGGTGACGTCACGAGCGGAGCCGAAGTGAGCCGAGCGTATCCGACGTTAGCCGAGTCCCCGCAACCTTGAAGCTATGCAAAGCGAATCAACAGCGGTGACGTCACCGCGGGGTATCGCGGTTGCTAGGCAACAGTCAACAACTCCGAACAGCGTGGCTAGCAACACGGCACCAGACGACAGTTTTCCGATCGAGGCTACATAAGGAGCAGCGATGTTATTCACAGTCAGTCCTGGAGCTACCTCCGAGTCAGTCCTCGAGCTACCTCCGAGTTAGTTCCGAGTTAGCCAGCAACTAGTCACTTGTATTGTGGCATTTGAAGTGTACTAATTGTGATACTGCAGATAGCAGTAATCGTAAATCTGTAATTTGGGTGATTGTAAGTGAGAATGTGAAATAAAATTCGCTATATTAAATACTTCGTGAAGTTATTTGTCGCGTTATACGCCCAATACGCGACAATATTTACACATGAAGAGATGCGTCAGGGGCGCTGTCAGCGTTTTTATGGAGAGGGTGAGGACAGAAAACTTAGGCACAAATTATATTTAGTCAATTTTGTGAGGTTATATTTGATCCCGCCAGGTTATTCAAGATAGAATAATAATATTGTGACATGATGGTCAGCGCTCCCCTCCCCCTCCTCCGCACGGTCACTTAACGGTGACGCAACAGGATTATTACGGTAGTAACAGCGGTTACTTCCGCTAGCGTTACTAGCAACACAGCGCCAGGCAACAAGGGTGCCTATTACGTGGCCGTATTGTCCGATCGAGGCTACATAAGGAGCAGCGAAGGCTATTCACAGTCAGTTGTACTGTGACAGCCACCGAGTTATAAAGTAATAGTCGCCGAGTTGTACTGTGACAGTCACCCAGTCAGTTGTATTGTGGCATTTGGAGTGTACTAATTGTAATACTGCAGATAGCAATAATCGTAAATCTGTAATTTGGGTGATTGTATGAGCGAATGTGAAATAAAATTCGCTATATAAAATACGGCGTGAAGTTATTTGTCGCGATATACGCCCGATACGCGACAACTGGTGTCAGAAGTGGGATACGAACTTACACTCGTGACCGACGGGATACGAACTTACACACGTGACCGACGAGCTTCGAACTCAAGACACGTGACAATTTGGTGTCGGAATTTTTTCGAACTTAAACACGCCTGACAAATAATTGGATTATTGTGCATCGAGTATTTTACTGCTTCAAAATAGAGAAACAATATATGCAACGAATAATGGAAATGCTGGCTAGAATGGAAGCCGACCATAAGGATTTCATGGCAAGATGTGAGGCTGACATACAAGCATGGCGAGGAAAGGCGGACGCCGACTCGAAAGCTTGGCAGAAAGAGATGACGGTCCGGCGAGAAACGACGGAGGCTCATCTAAATGAAGAAGTAACGACGATAGCCTACCACGAGATGGAGGTACGTCTAGAAGAGGAAAAGCCAGCCACAGCGGACACGAAACCCGCGGCGGCAGAACTAGAAGAGGTCCCCATTGCAATACCGGTCGGAGTGACGAAGGCCTGCCAAGAAAGGGAGGCACGTCCAGAAGAAGAAGAGCCGACTTCAGCGAACAGGAAACCTGAGGCGGAAGAACTACTAGAGCTACCCGTACAAGACGCCGAAGTAATGCCGGTCAGAGAACCGAAGACGAAAAGGCGCAGGGACCGAAATCGACAAAATGAGAAGAATCCGACACGGGAAAATTGCGGACCCCAGACTAAATTGGCCGTCGTCCACAGGAAGGTATCCCGCCGAGCAACAGTGGCATGGCGCAAAAGCCATATCTTCAAGAAATCTACGACCCAAGGAAATTGTGGCCCATGGCACGAATTGGCTGCCGACAGCAATGTGACTAGTCGTGCAGGTGCGACACGGCGCAAGGGAGATCCCGTAAGGAGATGCTCAACGAGGGTCAATGCTGGGAAAGAAGCCGGGAAAGGAAGGACTGGAACCGTGACAGGACAGACGTCAGGGAGGCGGCGTCAGCCACAACGGAAATGCAGCAAGGGCATAAGGAAACAGGACGTGGTGGAACTACTACGCCTGAGGGAGACGACCGGCAACGTGATCTTCAGTGGAAGGTTCGCGAAACAAGTAGTCGGTACTGCAAACGGGTTACGAAGGATAAGGAAGTGGACCTGATGGAGGGGTCGACACCCTCCAAAACGGAAAAAGGAGCAGGGCACAGAAAAGGAGCCGGTAAAATAGAAGAACCGGCCTCCCCATTGAGAGTGAATGTGCCATGTGAGAAAGCGATGGATGAATGTGATCTTCTGGCGAGCTGAAAGGAAACCGCTCGAGATGAGCTTTGTCTTAAGAAGGAGGGGATGTGACGAACGAAGAATAGTCGCTGCAAGAAGAGAAGCCGAAACAACAGGAAACACTGCAAGAACAGCCACCGAGGAAAAGGAAAGGGGATGCACCGTTAGGCTATTCGGGACGAACAGCCTTAAGCAGGGAGCAGTGTGACATGTTGCGCAAAGGAGAACCCCCCCACCAGCAGTGACGCGGCGGGTGAGTCAGCGCTCCCCTCCCCCTCCTCCGAACGGTAACGTAGCGGTGACGCAACAGGATTGTTACGGTAGTAACAGCGGTTACTTCCGCTAGCGTTACAAGCAACACAGCGCCAGGCAACAAGGGTGCTTATTACGTGGCCGTATTGTCCGTTCTAGGCTACATAAGGAGCAGCGAAGGCAATTCACAGTCAGTTGTACTGTGACAGCCACCGAGTTATAAAGTAACAGTCGCCGAGTTGTACTGTGACAGTCAGCCAGTCAGTTGTATTGTGGCATTTGGAGTGTACTAATTGTGATACTGCAGATAGCAGTAATCGTAAATCTGTAATTTGGGTGATTGTATGAACGAATGTGAAATAAAATTCGCTATATAAAATAGGGCGTGAAGATATTTGTCGCGATATACGCCCGATACGCGACAATATCTTAAAAATACTTTGTAAGGAATTCTTTTTTATATTCGGTATAGTTGCTTCTTCATTAATTTTCGACTAAGAAAGTATCCACGAGACGGAAATATGTCTTGCCAGCGACCCAAAAACTGTTACCACGAAAATTTTTTGCATTTCAACCTGTCTTGACTTACGTCACCCATATATTACATATTTACATTCACTGATCAGATATTATTGTGAAGATACACCTGTCACTTCTACTTATAAAACAAATAAAAATGTTTATAAAATATCACAAGGCAGATTTAATATTTGCATTTAGTTGCAGAAGTCGATTGTTGTCTCCTTCACAGTTGTTGGAAGACGGCTTTTAATTTCGGTTTTCCAGACCGGAGCCGCTATTTCCTTCAAAGAGCTCCTCAATTATCCTCACGTGGCAGAGTGGACCACGTTCTCAGAGAATATGGTAGCGCTGTGATTCGAACCAAGACCTCTGGATCTGTAGCCAGGAACACTAATCACTAGACCACAGAGACGGTCTTGCATCAGTACAACGAAACGAAAATCTTCTATATGCTTTGATCGAACATACCTGACTAGAATAGCACTCACTCATATTTGTGTATATTCACGAGCCAATGAAACCCTGGGGATTGAACAGTTTTGAGTATTGTAAAATCAAAGCTAAAGCTATTCCTGTAACAGGTCCTGAAAGACCGTAAGTTTTGAGACGTCGAGTCACCCACGTTTTCTAGAAAATCTCTCACAAATGGCGGTGAGGTTGTCAGCCTTATACTCCGGCCGCTCTTAACCCCCCAGGAAGACTCATGGTACTCATTTCTGTTAGAGGCTGAGTCGGCCCCAGGGCCATACTGCGGCTAAAAGGATCAGGTCAATTTAAAAAGAGAAAATTCTTGACACTACAGGGACTGGAATTCCGAACGCACGGTCGTCCGTCCCGTAACCAGTCGCTGTACCGACTAAGCTATATCGGCTCCTCGGTTGACAAGACAGATATAATTCGACTAGCAGTATGAATGGCAGGCAGGAAGTGCCAGAATCACACACACGCATATGTAGATCAACCTCAGCCTGAAGAACAGCAGACAGGACACAAGTGCGCTTGCACTGCGCACGCTCCAGTTTGCAGGATGTGACAGGATGTGTGGCATGAAGGAAGTGCCAGAATAACACACACGCATATTCGGATCAATCTCAGCCTGAAGAACAGCAGACAGGATACAAGTGCGCTTGCACTGCGCACGCTCCAGTTTGCAGGATGTGATACCGATATTAACTGGGTAGTCGCAGTAAGCAATTTCAGCAAAACAGAAATGAAATACAGAAAAATGGGGTTTCACACAGCGGCTTTTAAGAAGTGTTGTACCTTCTAGAACATGATAACACTCTTTTCAGTGATTGTCAACCAAAAATTGAGATTTTCATGATTCAACCGTTTCAGAGAAATGGTCATGTGAACAGAAGCAAGTAGATTCAAATCTTCTAGCCGATACCAGGCAGGTTTCTCCCTTACATCTGAATCACGCTACAGTTCACCGTACAACTCACCTCACTGCTTTCTCCTCTAGTTTTCCAGTCCTTCCTCCTCCAATAGTCAACTTTGAACTCAAAGTCACTGTAATCGGGAATAGGATAGTGCAAAATACGAGTACGTCTCCCAGCACACCGATGTCCCTTGACGTCCTTAGTTACTGTCTTTGATGACTTGGGCTGCATAACGGTCGCCTGCACAAGTCTCGCACGGCTGTTCCTTACCTGAGTTTCTGCAACAGAACGAGGCCACTAGTAATTATATATTTCCTCCCAATTGTAATGCATCTAACGTAAGACACTCAGCTCTGCAACTTAGAGAATCTCTTGAAGAACAGTGTTCCTAATCGGGCATTGCTCGAGCATTGCTTGCTTCACTTGGAGGGAACTTTCGGTACTGATTAATCACTCATTCTCGTGAGATGATGGAAGCATTTCTTTTCACGTCATATGTAGAAGAGATATAAATGCGCGGTGAAAATGGACCAAAATGATCCTATCCTTTACCTTCCATTATTTCGTATCTACATTTCTTCGAACTTATCATTCTGACACCCTGTTACAATTTTTCATTTTTTTCTTCCTTTAGCTTCTCGTTTTCCTTAATAATAATAATAATAATACCAGACAACTGGTACTCACACGTGCCTAAGTCAGTATGTGAATATGAGGATATAACGGTGTTATGGAACCAAGGCGTACAAACAGACAGAGAGGTTCTGGCAAACAGGCCAGACATAATAATTAAAAACAAGCAAAAGAAAACTCGCATACTTATAGATGTATCAGCACCATCGGACAGGAATGTAGTACAAAAAGAAGCAGAGAAGTAATTAAAATATAAAAATTTAAGCATCGAAATTCAGCCAATGTGGAACATGAAATGTTTTGTGATACCAGTAATTATTGGAGCCACGGGTACAGTCACGAGAGGGTTGAGAAAATATTTGGAACTAATTCCTGGTAAGCACTCCATAGATTCACTGCAAAAAACAGCTATCCTGGGAACATCACACATACTACGGAAAGTGCTACAGTGCGAAGCTTGAAGCCTGAGTGGTGAGGTGCATCACTGGTTCAAGAAAATTAATACCAGGAAATAAACCCGAGACAAGAGAAGATGATAATACGTATTACAGTTTTGACGTCGGGATAACTCAGTTGTATATAGCAGCGTTGTACGGACTGCACGGAATATTTTAACTACGTCAAAGAGAGAATTTTCTCTTCTTCACTGCTTCCAGACCTACGAGGAGGCTGAAATGGTGATCTATGAAATTGCCACAGGGCACGACTTACGTGGTTTTAAGCGGAACGTGTGTTAGCTGCACTCACAACCAAATTTTACCGAGGTCAAATTACGTAGGGTTGCCACTCCACTTCACCTAATGACGTCATGGTATATGGCGAAAGTAACTGAAAACAGCACAATATCTACGTATACACGTATATGATATAGGTAGTAGGTAAAGGTATCCCTGAAACAGGTCATGGAACCAATAGGGTTGTGATAGGTCGAGGACCCCACATTTTCTACACAATTGGCCCACAGATATCGGTGAAGATGTCAGTCTTACGCGCCGGCCGCCCTTTACTCCCTGGAATATTCCTGGTACCCTTTCTCTTAGAGGCTTAGTCGAACCCTAGGCAATAGTGCGGCTGGAGGAATTAGGTAAATTGAAAAAAAAATCCACCTCATCGGGATTTGATCCCGTGACCTTCCGGCTTATAGCATAGTGCCTCAACCAACTACGCTACACAGAGGAGGGTGATAGCACATACACGTTTTAAAATGGCGATGACGATCAGCCTTCTCATTCAGATGCAGAGACAAATATATTTCCTAATTATTATAGTGTACGTAAAAGCAATTAGAACCTGAACCAGATCTGTGATGCTAATTTAATAGTGATCAACACATAAATACTGAACTTGTCGTTGAGCTCTCAATGTATCATATTGGCTGCAATATCTTTTTAAGCATTAGTGAACACATATCTGACTAGAATAGCACCCAGCAAAGTTTGTGTGTGTACTCGTGAGCCAATGAAACCCTGGGAGGCTGAACAATTTTGAGTAATGTATTGCGATAGAATTATCCGTGGAGGCGACTGAGTCTTGGCGATTGGCACGGTGACTAGGATGCCTACTGTTAGAAAAGTCGCCATGTGATGATGCTTCTTACGGCGGATCTATTTTACCGTTCATCCTTATTAGTATGATTTTCTTACGCTTGTAAAGCAAAGGAGACTTATAAGGTAACACTGTAGTCTCTCCCCTCACCCTCCTGACAAGCATGAACAGTGGAACCAGATAAGACAACACTCTCAACGCTACGGCTAAGTTAACATATTCCCGTGGAGTTTTACGTGCGGTTCCTCATGCAAAAAACATTTAGCGTGTAGTGAGAAAAATTTTGCGACTTACACTTCGCGGTAATTTATGTATTTATTCTCTTCTTAACAAATTAGATTTACTGTTCAAACGTGTGGATTTACAGGAATACAGCATTATCTTACCATATTACTTACCTCCTACGTCACCCTGGGGCACTGGAGTGGGGGGACTGCCTCCCTCTTTCCTTGGAACGGGAACCTGGCACAAATAACATAACGTAAATCAGCTATCAGATGCATTTATACAGAGAACTTCTCTTTACCCGACATGTATGGCAAGCAGTGTTCCCCGTTTGCATGAGAAATTTGCAGAAGTGAAAAACATGCTTTCTCTCTATCCCTGCAACGGATCCATCCTTGGAGATAGATGGGACCTCTGCCCCAGTAACATAAGTATAAGGGAGTACGGCTTATAGCGTTAGTAGCTGTGCGAACACTGTGCACTCGTGAAATAATCTGCTGATGCCCATCGTTATATACAAAGAAGAAAGGTCACTACTCCCTCGAATAGAGCGCTACAAGATCTACGAGGTTTCGCACCCACCATGGTTCCATCAGAAAATTATTCTTACTTCATTACAAAATAAATTTATGTTAGAATGAATATAAAGTTAGATGAGTGAAACATCAGCATGGCATATTCACTGAAAACACCGAAATGCAAGTAAGATTCAGTGGGGACGCAGGAGGTCGAGGAAGATAAGATGGGAAGGGAATACAGCATGAATGGGACAAGGTAAAATGCTTACAGCATTCTGGTGGAAAAGAGAAAAGGGAGGAGACCGTTAGGTATAATTACAATTTACGTGGGAGTATAATAGTGAAATTGATTTTTGGGAAACAGGAGAGACTGGTATGGACTGGATTCATCTGGCTCGGGATAGTGTTCAATGGAGAGCTCTTGTGAACACCGTATGGAACCTTGGGGTTTCATAAAATATTGGGAATTTTTGTATAGCTGAGCGACCGGAAGCTTTGAACTAAAAACTCGGCTTCATTGAGGTGGTTCGTTTGCTGGTTTCTTAGTAAATACAGAGTTACATGCAAATAACGATGACGTCAGACGGTGCGTGGTTATACGCCGCTGTATCATCACGTCTGGGGAGAGACGGACTGTGCCATCCTCTCAGTCTGCTTACCTTGTTCCCGTTAGGTCGTAGATCCATAAGCGGGCTGCCAGTCTTCATACTTCGAGGTTTCTTGGCATAAGCAGAGTTTGTCATCTGTAATAAATTAATTGAAATCAGTTTCCTTTCAAAAATATCTGCCTGCTACAATGTGAAACTTGTTGACGTATAATCTAACAACCCGGTGTAGGAGCAACGGCCGAATAATGCAGGAGAGGGGTAGAAGTTGATTGGCTGCGGTGCTTTGTTATATCCGACATTGCGTAGCAACGTGCTGTTACCAACACCAGAACAGAACAGAACCTATCAGAAGACACTGAGTTATTGCCCAGAAGACCACACAACTTCACAGACTGAGCGAGTCGTTACAGAGTTAAAGCACTCGGTTCTGAGCTCAACAGGATATCAGGTACCTTGAGTGCGCCTTTCCCTCCTGCATATTTTGAAAAATCTCGGCCGCGCCATAGCTCAAACGGTTAGTCGCTGGCTTCCCACGGCGGCGGCCCGGGTTTGATCCCGGGTCTGGTCAAGTGGGATTTGTGGTGGACAAAGTGGCGCTGGTGCGGGTTTTCTCCTAGTACTTCGGTTTCCCTTCCACCAAATTCTCTATCATCATAATCACCCGGGGTAGGTACAATAGGCCAATCAGTGGCCGCCGTGCCGAGTGGACCCAGTTGGACTCCACCCCCCACTAAGCGAATTAAAAAAAAAAATGAAAAATGAAAGGACGCTTATATGATCACTTTACTGTGCATGTGCCTCTGTACATAATCTAAAGGCTGGGGGCCGTAACAGTTCAGCCAGAAGAGACGGCAGTTGCTAGGCAAGGAAAAGTACGGAACAATGGAATTTTTTTATGTCGTATTTTCTATGTAGTTCGAGTCCAAGTCAGAACGAAATGTTACACAGGGCGAGAACGACACTCCATTTCATTAAGCTCGTGTGGAGGCGGGATCGAATAACTTGAGGTATAACTGGGCCACTCTCTTCCTGGGGGATATAAATAGGGGGACCTCGCCCTCCAGGTTGGTGGAGACTAAAATATGATAGAGTAAAATATTGTGACATGTTGAGCTATGGATGACGCCCCCCCCCCCGCCAGCCGTGATGCGCCGAGCGAAGCCGAAGTGAGCCAAAGTTAGCCGAGTCCTAGCATCCTGGTCGCTATACAACGTGAGTCAACAGCGATGACGTCACCAAGGGTACCGCGGGTTGCTAGGGCAGCGCGGGTAACCAGGATTGCGAGAGACGACGGTAGTAACAGCGGTTACTACCGCTAGCGTTGCTAACAACACAGCGCCAGGCAAAAAGGGTGCTTATTGCGTGGCCGTTTTCTGTATTGTCCGATCGAGGCTACATGAGGAGCAGCGAACGCTATTCACAGTTAGTCCTCGAGCTACCGCCGAGTCAGTTCCGAGTCAGTTCTGAGCAAGCCTACTAGTTAGTGTGTGATCAACAGTTCTCAAGGCAGCATCTTGCGAGCAGAGTTGGAATCTAGCCAGAGGCGGGTTACGAGTGAAAGTGTGTGATTCAGGGAGACTTGTATAGCTCCCGCGTTATTAATACGTGAAGACTCTTCAAGATAGTGTGAAGAGATTTTGTTGTAGGGTTTGTAAACTGTGGAAACCCGTAATCTTGTGATAATTAATTGTAGCCGTTACTTGTAGATTGTTCAATAAACCAATTAACGATCTCTACGGCGTATTCTGTAACGAAACACGTTACAATATGATCATGTGTCCCGCTGGACTGCGACCTGAGAATGACTACGCTGGCGAGTGGCAGCTAGTCTCAAGGGCTTGTCGACAAGATGAAATATTTGCCGGTAAGCCGCCAATCGTCGGTAGCATAGCTACTGGTAGGGCCACCCATGCCAGACAGGTCGAAGGTGATGACCCAGACTAAAAGAGATAACCTGGCCCTCCAGATTGGGGGTTGGGCGAGAGGCTGACGACCTATCATCGTAAAAAATATAAATGTCTCGAAACCTGGAATCAAGCCTCGGAAACCTCAACAGAATGGAAGACGATTTTTGGCAAAGAATATGGACTACTCTCTAGGTACATGGAATGTGAAAACCCTCAATAAACCGGGTGCCATGAAATCGGTACTAGAACAGATAGATAAGTACAATATGAAAATCACAGCCATACAGGAAATTAGATGGCTGGGTAAAGGAATCATGGACTTAAAGAAACATACTATATGTTACAGTGGTAAAGCAGAAGGCAATAAGGAATTTGGTGTAGCCTTTGTAATAGAACGAGAATTTAAAAGCGCAATAATAGACTTTAAACCAATAAGTGAAAGAATTTGCACTTTGAGAATTAGAACGAAATTTTTCAATATGACGTTGATGAACGTGCACGCACCTACAGAAGAAAAAGAAGAGGAGGTCAAAGACTATTTCTATCAACAAATGGAAGAGACATATGATTCAATACCAAGTAATGACATAAAGGTTATTTTAGGGGATCTTAACGCCAAAATAGGTAAAGAGAAGGAATACAGAGGAGTAATTGGGACAGAAAGTTTACATGATACAACCAACCATAATGGAATAAAATTAATAGATTTTGCAGAAAGTAAGAACTTGATCATCAGCTCTACATACTTCCCGCACAAAAATATACATAAAAGGACATGGGCAGCACCGGATGGGGTAACCTTCAATCAAATAGATCATGTCCTCATAGAGAAGCGATTTGCGACGAATATCCTGGACGTAAGAACATTAAGAGGGGCCAACTGTGATAGTGATCATTACTTAGTACAGGTTAAATATAGATGTAAAATAAGTTGTCAAAGATCTAAGCAGTATGAGAAATGTAAGAAATTTAATATTGACAAGATTACGGAGAGTGATAAGAGAGAAGCATTTCAAAATAAAATTAAAGAAATTAATGACAATAGAGCAAATAAAGAAGTAACGGTAGAAGGGATATGGGTAGATTTTAAAACCGCAATAATTACAGAAGCCGAGAGGACTCTGGGATATCAAGAGAAACAGGATAATAGAGAATGGTTCGACGAGGAATGTAGGGAGAGTATAAACCTCAAGAATAAGAAATATATGGAATATATGGAAAGACCAACAAGAGCAAGGAATGAGGCGTATAAAGAAGCAAGAAGGAAAGCAGACAAGATTTGCAGGAAAAAGAAACGGGCCTTTCTAAATGAGCAATTACTGCAACTGGAAGAAGACTTCAAAAATAACAAAACAAAAAATGCCTTTGGTCGAATCAAATATATGAAAGAAGGTTTCAAACCAAAAACAGAATTTATCCGAGACAAAAAAGGGCTTCTAATAAATAATAAAACAGAGATTATGAATACATGGAAAGAATATTTTGAACAATTATTAAATCAAAATCAGAATATGGAAGATAACGAGGACAATGAAGAAGAAAATACAGATGATGGAGAAGGGAAAGAGGAAGAGATAATAGAGCCTCCAACAAAGGAAGAAGTGGAAGAAGCATTAAAGGAACAAAAACTAAATAAAGCACCAGGAGGAGATAACATACCAGCAGAATTATTGAAGGCAGGAGGACAAGAAGGAATAATAGCACTCCACAGAATTATAAATAAAGTGTGGGAAGAAGAAAAGATACCAGAAGATTGAGGAAAGAGCATTATATGTCCCATATTTAAAAAAGGGGATAAATTAACATGTAGTAACTATAGAGGTATATCATTACTACCGACAGCATATAAAATTTTAACAAGGATATTTAAAAGGAGACTGGATCCATATATAGAAAAAATAATAGGGGAATATCAATCAGGATTTCGACCCAATAGGTCAACAATAGACAATTTATTCACCCTGAGACAGATAACGGAGACTTTAATACAGATATTTACCTATGCTTCATAGATTTTAAACAAGCATATGATACAGTAATAAGGTAGAAATTAAGGATGATTATGTCCACTTTTGGTATTCCAACAAAACTAAGTAGAATAATTAACTTAACCATGACAGAAACAATCAATCAAGTTAAAATTCAGAACCAGTTAACAGATTGCTTTAAGACAAATCAAGGATTAAAACAGGGAGATAGTTTGGCACCATCATTATTTAATTTGGTATTGGAATATATAGTGAGGAAATGTAATGTAGACACAAGGACTACAATAGCGTATAAACAAAAACAAATAATGGCGTATGCGGATGATGTTATTATAGTATAGAGATCACTAAGAGCAATGAAGGAGACATATAAAGAAATAAAAACCATAGCAAAAACACCGGGTTTAGAGGTGAATATAAATAAAACTAAAATGCTGATGCAATCTAGAAGGAATCCAAGGCAAACTGGAGAAATTAACATGGAAGGGGACGGGATAGAAATAGTTGAAGACTTCATATATTTAGTATCCAAATTCCACAAAGATGGAGAGGAAAATCATGAAATAACAAGGAGAATAACACTAGCGAATAATGCATATTTCTCGTTACTATCAGTTTTTGGATCAAAGAATATACACCGAGCGACTAAAATCAAAATATATAAAACAATGATAAGACCGGTGCTTTATTATGGATGTGAGGGTTGGACGCTAAACAAGAAAGAGGAATCAGTCATTAATTGTTTCGAGAGGAAAATCCTAAGACGAATTTATGGACCGATAAAAGAGAGTGGGATACGGTGAACAAGATATAATAAAGAGTTATACAAAATACATAAGGAGCCAGAGATCTCAGTGACGATAAAGCTTAAAAGATTGCAATGGGCTGGGCATGTACAGAGAATGGATAAGGAGCGTATCCCAAAGAAAATATTATACAGTACAATAGGTGGTAGGAGACGTGCTGGGAAACCAAGAACTAGATGGATTGATGCGGTGGAAGAAGATGCCAAGAAGTTAATGGGCGTAAGGAACTGGAAGAGAGCAGCGCAGGATGGAGGGGAATGGGGGGGCTTGAGAAGGGAGGCCAAGGCCCGACATCGGGCTGTTGCGCCATAGAAGAAAAAGAAGCCGCCAGTCGTAAAATAACTCTGATTCTGACTGTGACTCTGACTCAATGTAATTAAATTATTTTCCAAGTTTATTATATTTTTTTCACTAAGGAGACTCGAATAGAGGCTAGGAGAGTTTGAGAGTCCATCTAGTTAAATAATTATTTATTTTATTTTATTTTAGTATTACGTTCCGAAGATGAGTCGAGTGTGGGCGAAGCGAGGTCGAGAATCATTTTTTCAATCAATTGTTTTATTTAATTTTAGGCGAGGTCAGATAGAGACTGAATTCAGTTGCATCAGTTTTTTTTTATTTCGTGCCAGAGGGTGTCGAATTGGGGCGAGGCGACATCGATACTCAATTTAGTGACACTAATTACGTAACGTTTAATATAAATTGTTTTGCGAACGGGAATTCTATGGTTGCCAGATAACATCGAGTAAAAAATAAAAGTAAAGCTATCCCTGTAACAGGCCGTGAAGGCTCGTAGGGTTGTGAGACGTTGAGGGTCCCATATTTTCTCTAGACAATCGGCTCAAAGATGGCTGTAAGGTTGTAAGCCTTACGCGCCGGCCGCGCTTTACTCCCCAGGAAATTGATTTAATTCCTGGTACTCATTTCTGTTAGATGCTGAGTCGACCCCAGGGCCATAGTGCGGCCCAATCCAATGACCTCAACGGGACTTGAACCCGCGACCTTCAGGCTTGTAGCATAATGCCGATGACGTCGAGACTCAACATATTTATTACATTTTTAGTCTATATTACTTTTGCGATAAATTATCGAGTAGGTGCAAATCGAGACTCGGTTCAGGCAAATTAATCAGTATCTTTTTTTTTAAGGGAATGTGAAGTGGAGACGAGATCTAGATTCAGATACTTAATTTGTTAATTTTCTTTGCGACAGAGTGTCTGTAGCTATTGAGGCGACATCCAGAATGACTTTATTTCAATAAAATTTTAGCTCTTTCTTGCGACGGTGTGTCAAGTGGAGGCGAGGCAAGATCGACACTCAAATTAGTTTGTTTTATATTTATCTTGCGAAGAACAGTCTAATGCAGACGAGAAAAACTCGAGATTCAACAGATTAATTATATTTTATTTCCTTTGCGATGGAGTTTCAAAGGGAGGAAAGGGATATCGAGACTTAATTCAACAAAATTTAGCCGTGATTTGAGTCGTTATACGAGGGATGAAAACGTTGTGCGTAAAGCGCGGGACCATACTGAGTGATGGTGTTAATAAATATTCTTTATATTTTATGGCCTCAATTCGGGAAATTAATGGTCAGACTGTGTGTGTATCATTTACAGTTTGAGACATGTAAAGTAAAGTAAAGTAAAGTAAAGTTATCCCTGTAACAGGCCGTGAAGGCCCAGAGAGTTGTGAGACGTTAAGGGTCCTTGACATAATTGTGTTGGTGAACACATACAGATAGATTGTTACAAATAGGTTATTTCTTACATTTATTTTACAATTTTGCCTGAGGTATGGCACCTACATTCTCAAACTTAAGATGAATCCCATTATGTAAGGAATTTCAATTTCTCAGCTGCAGAAATATGGCAGTAATTTAAGAGTTTTCATAAATAAATGGACGTCCCTTTTCTTTTTTTATTGTAGACAGATAATATTAGATCAAATAAATGGTGGACAGAGACGAGATTTGATTATTGGATAGACTGAGCGATAAAATTTAATTTTAAAATATCAAGAAGAATAGGTGAAAGAATTATGTATATAGATCCACAGATACATAGATAATTAGATGCGTGGAGATCAACATAGATTGGTAGTCAACCTGGTTTCGAATAGGATAGAACGCACCATCGCCCAGGGCTCGATTTCACGTGTTCTATACTCGTTGCCGCGGAAACGTGTGGTTTCCGCTGTTTCAGAAATTCGTCTCTGTGGGAACACAACAATTCCATTGAGTCGTTGCTCAGCGGTAGACGACATATAACACGTTACAATATTAATAATTAATTGTTATTAATTAATAAGTAGTATATAAAATGTATTTGTAATATGTATTGTGACGTGGATGGCGCAACGCTCGGTAAACACCCCCCTCCAGCGGTGACGTATCATCATCGGAGCAACTTCCGCTGCTACGGTAACAGGCCAGTCAACACTCTGTCCCCCCCGCGGTGACGTAATAGGGGACACCGCGGTTACTACGCAGCAATAAACAACTCTTGGCAGCGATCCCAAGCAACGCCTGTAAACACGGCGTTTACGCAACGGTGAAGCGACGTGAGTTTTCCGCTGTCCGACTGAGGGTTTATAAGAGTTACTAGAGAGTGACTAACCTGTCTGGTAGAAATAGGGCAAAATCTGTTGTACTGAGCCTGGATTGGCAGAGGCCTTGTATATATTGTACATAGAAACAGGAATTAAGATTAAATTTGTAAATATATTGTAAAAACTGATAATGCATTTACTAACAGATTATGACTGACAGATGACAGACCCGACCTCTCGTCAGAGAGGGCGCCCCAAATGAAGAGGACAGTAACTTTCATATAAGAAAAAAAAAGAAAGAAAGAATCTGGTCATGAGCCCCAGTCGGTGCTCGACACCAAGACAGACAGACTGACGGACCGTCAGTCCAATGTGACTTGGACTAGTTACCATCCAGTTGCAGTCCAGCATTCACCGGAGTGAATGGAAACAGGAGACGTATTTGTGATACTGCCGATGGCAGTAATTGTGAGTCTGTGAATTGTAGAAAAAATTCGCTAGATCGAGAACGGCGTGAAGTTATTTGTCGCATGTTATTAATTCATTCATTCATTCAGTAATCTGTTATTAATATATATTTATATATAATATCATGGCGTATTGGCTCTATGCAGAATCTGGTAAGCCACACAGGCCTCGGGGCACGCTCGCGCAAATGAGTACCAGGAAAATTATTGGGGAAAAAATTAATTGTAACGCTCTAAAAATAACCGCATCTATAGCATGCAAAACAAAGTCTTCAAATCTTACAAAGTCTTCAACGTCTGCTTACTAGTCGTTAATTGATAAAGGATCTTACCTTGTTAGAACTTCAAAGATGAATATTCAGATAGTGAACTGCCTTCATAAATCTCTTACGAATGCGTGAATTGAATTCATGAGCGAAGTGTCTTTCATAAGTTCGGGAGGACGGAGGTGAAGACACCGCACCGAATAGTTAGTCAATTTGTCCCCTGCATCAGTTGCAGCGGATACGCGAGCCGTTGCTTACCAAACGGCCTTCTGCTTCTTGGTTGCTACAATGGTTTTCAGGCTGTGTTTAATGAAACGTTGCCTAGGAAATTGTCATATTCTTCACAGTATGTTGTGACGTATTGGCTCTATGTAGGAACATTCGAGCCCAGAGACCTCGGTGCACACACGAAACGGGAGAGTTGAGTCCCGTTGAGGTCATTGGATTGGGCCGCAGTATGGCCCTGGGGTTGACTCAGCATCTAACAGAAATGAGTACCAGGAATTAAATCAATTTCCTGGGGAGTAAAGCGCGGCCGGCGCGTAAGGCTTACAAACTTACAGCCATCTTTGAGCCGATTGTCTAGAGAAAATGTGGGACCCTCAACATCTCACAACCCTACGAGACTTCACGGCCTGTTACAGGGATAGCTTTACTTTTATTTTTTACTCGATGTTATCTGGCAACCATAGAATTCCCGTTCGCAAACAATTTATATTAAACGTTACGTAATTAGTGTCACTAAATTGAGTATCGATGTCGCCTCGCCCCAATTCGACACCCTCTGGCACGAAATAAAAAAAAAACTGATGCAACTGAATTCAGTCTCTATCTGACCTCGCCTAAAATTAAATAAAACAATTGATTGAAAAAATGATTCTCGACCTCGCTTCGCCCACACTCGACTCATCTTCGGAACGTAATACTAAAATAAAATAAAATAAATAATTATTTAACTAGATGGACTCTCAAACTCTCCTAGCCTCTATTCGAGTCTCCTTAGTGAAAAAAATATAATAAACTTGGAAAATAATTTAATTACATTGAGTCAGAGTCACAGTCAGAATCAGAGTTATTTTACGACTGGCGGCTTCTTTTTCTTCTATGGCGCAACAGCCCGATGTCGGGCCTTGGCCT
>NW_019729217.1:0-17149 GCF_002891405.2 Cryptotermes secundus
ATAGGATATATCGCTGATAAACATGTGCCAGCGATAATTTAAAGGCTGGTATATCTCCGTACATCAACATACGTTGAAAAGGAAGACAGATGTGAAACTAAAACCGAAAGTTTTACATTCCATATAAAAACGCAGTACATAGTGTCACATTCTCCTCTTGAGCGTGGCTGTTGAATTTCTTGTGTATAACTGATTACTGTTTTATTGCGTAGTACTTCCTGGCCTTGTCATCCATATACACCATAAGAAGCTTCGTAACCCGACAGCTGTGTATATACACGTTTCGGGGGAACATATTACTTTCATCTTCAGGGCAGAATTTTGCGACTGTATATTACTTTTAAAGTGTCTGTTGGTTATGATACATTGTAGTTGGTAAATACCAATACTTCGGAAAAACATACCGTCTCCATATTCAGGGTAGAGGAGCCCTAAAGTTGATTAAGTCATTCACATTTTCTGCCACTGGACAGTATAACAAACCAAATGAAAAAGTCCACCAACTTTAAACTTGTCTTGTGACATATATTTTAATATTATCCTCCCAGATACCCCTATGTATTTCAAGTGATATTAGCCCCAAAATTTTCCAGTCAACAATTGATAGAAATTGTCATCTATTCCAGGCTTCCTACATGCCCAGCTAGAGGCAAAGCGAGTTTCGGGTTCATTTAAGTACTATATCCCGCTGGTATCTCTACTTTGTCGCAATGGTGGGGCTTGCGTGCCTAAATGAATCTGAGAGCCATGCCGGTGGTAACATACGTTACCAGCAGGGTCTCCCATGCCGGCGGTAACATACGTTACCAGCAGGGTCTCCCATGCCGGTGGTAACATACGTTACCAGCAGGGTCTCCCATGCCGGACGGTTCAAAGGCGATAGGCCAGACCAAAAGAGATATCCTGGTCCTCCAGGTTGGGGGGTTTGGGGCATGAGGCTGACGACCTCATCCCTGTAAAAAACAAATTTGTAGGAAGCTTGGATGACAACCACAGTGATATCAGACGGATCAAAATATAGGCGACATGGCATGGGAAAGGAACTGGGAACTGGAACATGGAGTGTGTTGACTGTATAAAGGGGAGCCTTAAAGCGACTTGAAAAGTGCTGCAGGATGAAAAGGTGGATACGCTAGCACTGTACTGGAGAAGAGGAAGTGCAGTGCAGTGCAGTGTGTTGCTGCTGTCAGAAAAAGGAACATGAACTTGGATGCGGATTCGCACTAAATTCTGAAGTTAAACGTTCAGTAACGGACTTCAAAACTAGTAATCAGACTGTGTACTTTGACGGTTGTGCACAACAGAGGAGAAACTGAATATATTGTCACGTGTTGCTGTAAGTGACGCGCCGGTGGATCTCGCTCTTACACAATTCCATTGTCCCAATTACTTCTCCTGTTGTAGTCACTTCCAGGCTGCAACTCAACATCTCATACTCATACTCAGTACTGGCTCACACTGCGACTGACGGTCAGTCACTCTGTCTGCGGGGATCATGACCACATGTTCCTTCTTAGATGAAAGTTACTGCCATGTCCATGTGGGACGCCCTCTCTGACGAGAGGTTGGGTCTGTCATTTGTCAGTCATAGTCGATAGTATTAGTCCATTGTCACTATGTACACTTATTTAATATTGAGACTTAATATCTAGTATGTATAATATATACAAGGCCTCTCAGTACAGCAGCCTATGCCCTATTTCCAGTAGTATTCGCTACCATGGCAGTCTAGTCACTTGAATGGCTCAACAGAGTCAGAGTTACTTTACGAGTGGTGGCTTACCGCCAATCAGTTGGTCTTGGCGTCAGGCCCCTTGAGGCCTACGACCAGATGGCTCAACACAGACGAATACTCTCGTTATGTAGCTTCCGCACTGACCACACAGAAAACAGCCTATTGCCCAGCAACGGACTCCATAGAAAGCAGTTACGTGATAGTTATCAATGTTGTGTGACGTCACAGCCTTGTGGGGTGGGATGTAGCGTAGTGACGAGCTGAGTGGGGATATGTAACGTCACTCGCACTTCCTGTTGCGCAATCCAAGCGTTCACAGCGTTGTCGCCTAGCAACGCGCCGATACAATCCGCAACTCTCACGTTGCGCGCGTGCCCCGAGGCCTCTGTGGTTCAACAGTTCCTGCATAGAGGAAATACGCCACAATATTACATAAGGTATGTAGGATTAGGTATAAGCGTATAACTCTGAAGATAGAGGCAGCAGGTTCCCCCGAAATGTTGGTACTTATCTATAAAATAGGTACCAGAACACCATAATTTTAATGATGTTCTCTGTTTTCATAGTAGAGGAGAGGATATGCACACGGAACCGCCATGACATTGCCTGCGCGAGAGGAGGAACACGTGACGTGTGAGATGCAGCGTCTAGTGATATGGCCCCTTCAATCTGAAACGGAGCTGACGTCACTGGAGGCACGGCGCAAACTTGAAATCCCCTCCAGTGACTGAAATAAAAGCGAAAGAGTAAATTATATGTGTGGCCACTCCTGAAATCTGACAATAGGTTGACGACGTCAAAATCTGCACCCACATTTACTGCTCTGTTAACGGCCTCCGTAGTCTAGAGGTAACGTTCCCACCTCATGATTCGTAGTACGCGGGTTCAAATACCCGGCGGAGGTCGTCGAATTTTTAAGGGCGGAAAAATTCAGGGAATAAGTCCTCCGGGAGGGACTTTAAGCCGTGGGTCCCGTGTCGTAGCTTTACGGCACGTAAAAGAACCTCATATCTCCAAAGGAGGTCACTGAGCCAAATTACGGACGTTTCCCGCCCAACCGCAGTCTCTAATACCTCTGGTAGATGGGGGAAGCATTATAGATACCTCTCAGCTAGTAGAGCCGGTCTCGCTGGCTGGGCGGGACTGATGGTAAGCACCAGTACCGGTAGGATATAGAGACTGGTAGAATATCATAGAGGGAAGCACAATGGACCAATACAGGTCTAAGTGTTTGGGGAAACCCACCCTCTCCAATAACTAACTACTGCTCTGTTCATCTTCAGTTTCGTGATTCGTAAAGATAGGTCATAAACAAGCAGCCGTAATTATATAGAGTATAGGATTAACGAGCCGGTCACGGTAGCCGAGCGGTCTAAGGCATGCACTGTCTTCGCTCGCTCGGAAGCCGGGATCGTGGGTTCGAATCCCATTCAGGGCATGGATGTTTGTGTGCGTTTTTCTGTGTTTGTGTACAGGTAGAGGCCTTGCGACGAGCTGATCACCCTATGTCTAAGATCTAGAAAAACCGAAGTGAACGGAGAAGTACATGGAGGTAGGCCTAGGCCCACTGGGGCTGTAGTGCCAAGGAAAAAAAATGAGATTAACGGTCAAGAAGCATTCATTAATTAGTTAAACTTGAATTTAAGATTCTTTAGAAATATATATAGTATATAAATTCTTGATAATGTCTACATGTACCTGTATTTCATTTTCTGTAATGCCTGTTGAAAATCCAAAGGAGGATTTTGGTTAAAAATATTTCCAAAGTTCCACATCTTCTGTCTTTCCTTCCTTGTCAGTTCATTTTTAATAGTTCTTCTCAAGGGTTTATCCGGTCGCCGGATCACATCGGGAACCCTCGTGATGGACAGAGAAGGAACGATTTAAATAATGCGCATGTGAATTCAATTTTAGTAGCAGAATTGTGGGATATAACGCGGTGCACTCCGATGAATGACAATCGATGTTACGGATGAATTTATCGATTCAGTCTTCAAGGTCCAAAAGTAAGCAAAGCAAGAAACCGGCATGAAACTGGTAGCAAGCAGATCTTTCCATGCTACTTGCACGGTGTTGTACTGAGCAGATACACTCGTCATTGTAAACGCAACATAGGGTCATTCCACGTGAAGTTATCCATATAGGTCGCTCGACCATTTTTAAAAGGCTTTATATTTTGTACACTTATTTCTGCATATGTTCATACTTCATACGCACTGACTACGCACGAACTATCTCCGCTAAAGTTGGCACTAACTTCGCCGACAAGTGACGGTCGCTGGGTCGGTATAGTTCGCTTACGAACTAAAAGCACGGAGTAACGAAAACGAGGTACGGGTATCGTGAGATAATTTGCGCTAACTTTCGATGCTGTCATATACCGTTGATAGTATCGATAATCGATATAATGGCACCTTTATACAATTTGATATCGGCACTTTTCCTTTGAATTTGTTGAAGAATATGGAGATACCTGTGATACTGTGTGAAGAGCTACAGTGTTGCATAACTTACCGGCATTTAAATCGCCTGTGTACAACGAGAAACCTATGGCGACTGGTTATAACTTATAGAGGCCACATGATGCATATTCAAGGAAACGAAATTCAAGGGGAACTCATACAGCTTACATTCCTGTTGCACATGTTTTTGCTTCTATAGTACCATTAGTATTATTACTGGTATTTTGTTTTACTTCCCTAAAGAACTTGTAACTTAAACTTACGGCTACGCTAAACAGAATTTCATTCAGAATCTGCAGGGGTGTTTATGATACATTTCAATATCAAACTGCAGATAGCTTGCTCAAAACGTTACCAACCTCAAACCGAAAGCTAAATACATATATCAGGCAGCGTCCTGTATTTCCTTATACATTCATCTATCTTCCACCTCTGAAGTTCGCGCATCCCCCATGCTGTTATTATTACTTACTGCAGCAAGTTAAAAAGTACTGCATTTGAGTGACCTCAAACAACAGAATGTTCACAGCACATTTCATGAAAATTGGTTAGCTGCTTCCAAAGGTCAAAGGGGAAAAATGGCATGCTGATCGCGTTACTTCACTTCATTTCAGCACTAGAGGGAAGCAGTGTAGTTAGTGGGCATGTTTAGATCAAAATAAATAAATAAATCTTGTAAACTTCAAAAGTTTTATATTCAGTGTAAAGAAGAACTTTTCCATTGGTATCACATCAAACAGTGAGTCATATTCACTTTTACAGATTTTGCTACAATCACAAGTAAACCACTGCTTTTAATGGCGACTTTCATAACTTACGAAGAGCTGCCACAAATACATTAATTTAGCAACTGTAATTACATCTGGAAAAAGAAACTCAACAATGTTATTTAGTGCTTTAATAGTGCTGAACTTTAACTGTAGAACAAAATGTTATTTTCCTGTAAATATTTAAACAAAGTAAATTTACATGCAGTTCTTTCATTATTTAAACTCTTTAAACATTTATATGTATATACTGATAGAAAATTAATGTCTGTATTCTTGTTTCACTTTATATTTACAACTAGCTGTACCCGGCCACGCGTTGCTGTGGCAGATCGAGTGAATTAAAAAATTCTGTTGGATAATTAACCGCTTCATCTGCTTCCACAACAGTGTCGACGGACTTGTATGTGACTGCCACGCGGTGAATGTTACACTGAATGATATTGTTAAGTTCGTAGACGTCTGTTCTTGGCCGCAAGAATAGCTCGTTCACTCAGCCAATCGTGATTCTTATAATTGGTTTGAATATTGGGAAATACTTTTTCAACCAATCTAAGAAGAAGAATTCTGCAACCCCGTTATTGACAGTTTGCATTATTTGATCGTAAATGCCTTTTTGCTCAAGGCTTAGCTTAGGAATATTTGATTGCACACACGACAAAAGATCACCCGTTCTGTAATTTTGTTCACGACGCAATTCTACATGGAACGAAGCAGCAGCAGATCGATTCGGTGATGGCATTCCCAATTGATTGAGAACTTTGTTCGCGATGTCTAAGCACAAATCTTCAATCATTATCAAAGCTTCGTTTCAGATTTCTGCTGTGAAATCCATGTTCATATTGGAATTTTCCTTGCGTATTCGACGGAAAATATCTTCAGCCATGTGCGATTTATATTTCTCCCATAACTCTGTTGGAGATGAAGGAGAGCAGGCGGTGAATATGACTGCAAACAATGCACGAATTTGATGTGGATGTGACGTGTTGCACGCGTCAGTAATGCATGTAGCGTGTTTGGGTATGTCACGCTACAAATAACTTTACGCCGTATTAATTATAGCGAATCTTTATTGTAATTCACTTGCACACTTTACAATTATCGCCACTTGCAGTATTAGAGTTACTGGTTACACAATCTCTCGGCCAATACTTCTGTATCTCTTGGCGTCTAGGTTCCAACCTTCTTCAGCGGCAGCTATTCCAAGACTGACTGGGCGAATGAATTCAACCCCCTTTCATACCCTCGGCCGCTGCTATGCAAGTGAGCCTTTGTCATAACCGCGGAAACGCTGGTTTGTTGATTCCGCGATTCCTACGCAACGACCCATTGTTATTGCGTTGTCTCTGTGGGAACGCTCCGTGTATTCGTCATAACCGTGGAGATTCAATACAGTATCGCTATTGTTACTTCCTATGGAACGGTCTGTTCTAGCGTTTCCATAGGGGTGACTCTTCTGAATTCCAAATTCCAATTCTGTTTTTCAAAGAAGCATGTTTTTACCTGTCACAGGTGTGACATCTATATAATAGGTATATAAAAACGCGCGCATTCGAATGCAACGTTGTATCAACATTTCGAAGCAATCGGTGAAGAACTTTCGGAGATTTACGATCCTGAACAAACGAACATTTACATTTTTATTTATATAGACTAGCTGTACCCGGCCACGCGTTACTGTGGCTCAGTCTAACGAAATATTTCAATTCAAACGCAGATCAATCGACACAGCTCAATCCCACCGCCAATTGCACTAAAAAATAAGGAAAACATTTAAGAAAACGAAATGAAAAACAGTGAAAAATAAACTATACTCACGAACTGAACGCTGTGGTAAGCGACACAGCCCAGTTCCAACGCAAAGTCACACGAAATAATTAAATCAAAATGAAAATTGGTCAAGTACAGTCACTGCAAAAATATGCTACCTCAAACACCAGCTGATGGCCTTTTCTTCTCTATGCAAATTTTTAACTGTTTGCTTGATATGAGAACCCGTCAGGGTACTTTCCAGAACTATACACTAATATCAAAAAATAAAACTCATCTTCGGTAGTATGTACCGTTAGGCGATACTATTAATACTATGGCAGTCGTCATCAGCTCCAAAGTATGCCAGTCTCAGACCATAGAAATTGACATAAGGAAGCTCAGATTTCCCTCATCTGCAAAGGGTTGGGCGTCAAATAAAACAGAGTCAAAGTACTCGGTTGCTGACGAGATTGAATCATGGAGGGATCTTGGTTTTCCTTTACATGTAAATCGTTTTTTTTTTTGGCCATTTAATTCGAATTTATATGAAAAGAGTTCCGCCTGTTTCCCTGTCCCAATCAGTTGTAATATAACAGAAATTTTGATGTCCAGTCGGGTCTAGTTTCGAGAGTACCATAATAAAATGATGGCCAAAATGTGACAGTATGCAGAACCAGTTCATTGGTCCTTGCACATTGATGTCTGGTAGTGGAAATTTAATATCCTCATCTTCATGAGGTGGGATTGATCCACGAGACATCATAAGGTGAGGCAACACCACCTCAAAGGAACCTTCCCACTCGCAAGAGACCTGCGGGAACGGACAGGGGTATGGCCGGAATTCACATGCGTCTTCATGTTCCCTCCTCTCAGTGTGTCGAAGGGCTACTGCACAGCCAAATGTTGAATATTTGCATGGGAATAATAACAATGCTTGCAACTTGCTCCATTGCCGAGTTCCGAATGATCCCGAAAGGTCTTATGCATTCTGGACAAATCACCTCGGGCCGACAGTTGGAACAAATAAGATGTCCAGTATGGCACTGAAATATTGGAGGCTTGATATAACCTGGGCACAGTCGACATTCGTAGAGCCTCGCTACGTCTTCATAAACAGTTGTTGCTTTGGTCGGCATGGCTGATGATCCCTCTGCGGAAATCGAATTCTCCACTTTCACCTGCGAACAGAGAAATAGAAATAAATATAGTCAGATTATTTTGAAGGCACACGAGAACCTGAAAGCTAGAGATCAAACTCAACTGTAGGAACTATAGTTACTGTCACGTTGCGTAACACAGCTGCCCTGCCGCTGCATCGTGGTGGGGAAGTGCTTTATGAATGGTTGCATCGCAGAGGGGAAACCTAGTGTGACGTCACAGTGCCACGTTGCCGGGAAGTGTTTTAATATCATGCGTCGCGGTGGGGAAGTGTGGTTGCCTAGCAACTCATGCATAAACACGTTGCGCTCTTTGCAGGATTCCGACTTTACAACGTAATGTAACAATATTTTACTTACGCCAAGTAAAATTTTGTATCACTTCCTCACGTCTTATAAACTTTTTAGTACATGTCCCGCACATATCATGTGTATATGAATGCCCTAACAGTCTTTGGTGGAGAGAGTGTAGTTAGGCAACACGCAGCTCCTTCTGGCCTTCTTCAGTTTTTTTAAGAAATAGAAATAATCGCTTACTTTAAGACAAAAATAGACAGAATACAGGAACACAGGGACCCCTTAAATGCCTTATCCATGTGCTGCAACACGAAACGGGAAACGTAGGAAGGCCTGGGAGTGAATGTACAGACAGTTTAATTCTTGGGTCTCTGATTTAGCTCCAAACACAAAATTAGTGAGGGGGATGGAAGAGGATTATATGATGTTTCGGGGTGTTATATGCCCCTTATAATGGCTTGGGAAGCGGGAATAGCCATAGAAATAGAAAGAACCGAAGAAGACCCTATCCTGCGGCACGTATCGGTTAATGGATTCACACTTAGAATAATCGTGTGTTCCCAAGGAAGAGACAAATAGAGGCGAACGCCCTGTATGCCTTTGTTTCACTCAACATTGAAAGAGAGAGAGACAGAGAGAAAAACATTTCCATTGTCATTAGTAGGTATAACTTTTATATATTAATGGCATTGTTTTAACGGGTTCCTAAATGCTGATCATGTTCTTCTGAAGATGGTCATCCCTACCGAAACATGTTATGGAAAATGAAACATTGAAATACAACTATTATAAATCAGTCACACTGGACTGTGCTACGAGTCATTTTATTCTGTAAAATTATTTGTACTTCCATCCGACTGACTTACACATTCAAATGAAAATCTGCCGGGATAGCTCAGTGGGTATGGTGACTACGCTACGGGCTGGACGGAGGCGTCAGATTTCTATTCCCAGTAGATCCATCCACCCACCCTCCTATCCAATGTGTACCGAGGGCGAACGGAGCGTGAAGCTGACCACTCAACTGTATCTAGTGCCGAGGTGAAGAGTTCTGGAGCCAAACATCAATTCCCCATACATCTTCATGGCGTGTTGCTTAATTAATAAAGCGCATGGATAATTTTACTTTCACAATTTAAATGAAACATTTAAAACACGGCGGTAACTGTAAGTACCACCTGTTTAACACTAATTCTGCATTTCACTTGCAGAATGGATTTAATATGTTTCGTGTATTTCTTGACTAAACAGTATTTCCCAACACAGCATTTAGCGACTGGTCCTTGTAAAAGGAATGCAACTTCACTGTGAGCTATGAACTATTAGATTAACTACTGCCATCAAAGGTTGGTGTTTCCTGAGAATTATCCCATAACATACGTATTTTTCTCCCTTTTGAAGACAATGAATATGTTGCATAGCAACAATTCGATCACATCGAGGTTACCGATATAGCGACTGAGTTTTATTATGATTTTCCTTACCTCCTCGAGGGGGACGCCAGGACTGCAGCAGCGCTATTGTTGTTGTTAATGATTCAGTCAAATTGTATCCTGTTCAAAGGAAGGTTTCTGCCTTATGTCAAGTGCAAAAGAGATTCGTTAAGAATCATCAGTCATTGGCCTACAATTTTGTTTAGGAAAACTTAAAATTGCTCACGTCATTCGAGAGATGGTGTTACTTTCCCTAAGATCCATTTTAATATTGTCCACCCACCTACGTCTTGGTTTTCCTAGAGGTCTCTTTCCTTCTGGCTTTCCCACCAATATCATGTATGCATTCCTCTTCTCCCCCATTAGTGCTACGTGCCCTGCCCATGTCATCCTCCTTGACTTGATCATTCTAATTATACTTGGAGAAGAGTACAAGTTATGAAGTCCCTCATTATACAGATTTCTCCAACCTCCTGTTACTTCATGTCTCTTCCATCGGTTTCCTGAGTATGTTCAGGAAAATAATAATTGAAATTAAGGTTCGGCTCCGTCCTTCTGCATCATTTCCGATTCTTTATTCACGAACCACCGAACAAAATGACGCTCGACAGAACGGCGGTGTGGAAGGACAATTTTAATGCTCATGTTAAAAGATATCTAATTCTGTAATTCATGTCATCGGTACAGTCATGTCATACAGTGACTAAAATATTTCATTTCAGATATTTTTCGAACTGTGTTCGAACACGTAAAAGGTGCGCTGATTAAATTTTCTGTTTGAACAAAATAATGCTACCAGAATTATTGGGATTTAGGAATCTTTCCATCGTCCGGTATTCCAGGAAATAGGGAACACACCGTTTCGGAAACTGGATCTCTTTTCGTTCACGGGTGAGGGGGAGACTATTTAGAATCAAATTAACGCTAAGTTTAAAGGAACCAGAAATGTAGGACATATTCATATGGACTTTGTTCTCTGTACCTGCAAACTACAGAAAGGAATATTGCCACTCTCGTACAGTGTTATAGTGTCACTGAAACTTGTCAAAGAGATATGGCAACATAAATACATGCATTCAAATTGTCGCGTATTGGGCGTATAACGCGACAAATAACTTCACGATGTATTTTATATAGCGAATTTTATTTCACATTCGCACTTACAATCACCCAAATTACAGTTTCACGATTACTGCTATATGCAGTATCACAATTAGTACACTCCAAATGCCACAATACAACTGACTAGTTGCTGGCTAACTCGGAACTAACTCGGAGGTAGCTCGAGGACTGACTCGGCGGTAGCTCCAGGACTGACTGACTGACTGACTGTGAATCGCCTTCGCTGCTCCTTATGTAGCCTTGATCGGACAATTGTCGTCTGGTGCCGTGTTGCTAGCCACGCTGTCCGGAGTTGTTGACTGCTGCCTAGCAACCGCGATATCCCTCGGTGACGTCACCGCTGTTGATTTGCTTTGCATAGCTTCAAGGTTACGGGGACTCGGCTAACGTCGGCTCCGCTCGGCTCACTTCGGCTCCGCTCGTGACGTCACCGCGCGTTGCGCGTTGCATAGCTACCAGGATGCGGGGTGATTACTCGCCTATTACGCGAGCGCTACGTTACCGCTACGTGCAGCTGGGGAGGTAGGGGTCAACATGTCACAATATTTTGGTACGTGAGAGAAGCCGCGGTATAACGAGAACCTACCGCGTATAACGTGGCATAATAATTGCGTCGTGAAGTAAACTAAATAAATATAAATGTTGGTCTTGACGTTCTCACAGCAGTAGCCATGAGCAGTTTTATGTTCCAGGATATAATGCGGTGTAGTCTGGTGAAAGTCAGCCGAAATTTCGGATGGAAGTATTGCTCTCACAGTTTTCAGGGTCGAAAGGTTAAGAAACTGAACAAGAAAACAACAAGCAAGTAGGCTTACTGTTCCGTCCTGATGATGTAGGCTATATGTTCCTTCGAAACGTCGGTTGACTTTCACCAACCTACATGGTTGTTATATCTCACAAGAGAGAATTATCGAAGAACAAAACAATAAGATTTCATTCTGTGCCATTGATAGGAATATGTGTAAATCTTTTAAATTGCAGTGGCCTCTCTCCTCTCTCTCTCTCTCTCTCTCTCTCTCTATATATATATATATATATAACTTATTGTTTCCCGTCTATAATGCAACAGTATTATTTTAAAAGCATCAACTCACACTTAATTAATGTTCGTTAAATTTTTAAAATGTCAGTAAAATTATTAAAATATATGTAGACTCAGTGTTCATGCTACATTTTAAGCCGCATAGGGGCATCTTCAGGCAATACAATTTTTAAAGGAGTTTACTATACTGTTTATATATGTATATATGTATGTATCTTGTTCTTGGCGTTAATATGTTCTGCGTTTACCCCAAAGAATTTACATATAATTTTTCAGAATAAACAACGATTATACAGAATTTAGCTATTGGTCTTTATAATGGAGATTGAATATGGCTTCTCTGACATAAGAACTGAATTTTTAATTAAACCTAGTTTTTTGCGAATTCGTGTTTTCGGATTATTGTTATTTGTGCACCCTGTTCATGCCATAAGAGTTCACTGCATCCACGTAGCGTTCTCCCAGGCCAATGGCAACCCACAGGCGATAGATGCGCAACTGAGATCGACGTTGCTTTCGAAATGGAAGAGATACTGTGTATGGGAAGCCCTCCAGTCGAGCGGCAACTTCAGCCTGGTTCGTATGCAGCCCGCATATCGGACGACTCAACTGCATTGCTAAAAGTCGTGACAGCTGACATATCTACACATTTCTTTTGGGAATAGTTCGGTCGGCATAGTGACTAAGTTACGAACTGGATGACTCGGGAATCGGGGTTTGATCCTCGTGAAAGGTAAAGGGTGTTAACTGGGATTGACAGATGACCCAACGTGTGAAAGGCGCCTACAAGAAGGCGAATCAGCCACACATAGCCTATTTGATTTTGAGGCAATAGCTTATTTAAGATTTCGTCACCTGGGCCCGTTCTTTATGGAACCAAGTGACCTTTATGACGTCCCCATAAACAAAGTCTTACATTTTATTCGAAATGTGGGATTAATAAATAGTTAATTCAAAGGGGAAGCACAAATATATGATTGGAGGTCGCAGTTATACTCGATGGAAATTGGATAATGGTCGCTATTCCAAGGGTCAGTTCTAACCTTCCAAGTATGTAACAGTGCTGACCTTGGGTCCACAAAAATTAGGTCGAGGGCTGCCTTGGATCCTGTATCTGGGAGCCGTCATTTAGCAACGTGAGGTTTGTTTCCAATTCAGTGATGCAGTGGTATAGGTTGTTGTTGGTTTTTACAACTTTTCGAATTACCCCACGATTGATGAAGTCCATTAAAGTCTCCGTCAATCAAGAATTTCTTTTGAACTGTGCGAAGAATATTTTCCATACTCTCAGCTCGATTTTCTTGTGTTGCTGCTTGTAACATGACACAATTAATATTTATTCTTCGCCCCTATAGTTCAATTGCACGCGCAGACTCGTGCAGCTGTAACGCTCTAAACCTGCTTGCTGGAGGCGTGTTCGAATCTCGCACCGGACATCAGCTGTCCTCGCTGAAGTACTTCATATTTGTTCTCAGTCCCTATAGGCAAATGCTACGATAGTACTTCGATCAGAGAAAACACTACTTCCTTGCTAATCCTTTCCAATTAATTATTCATTAGTCATTCTATCACTTGACCCTATAGCCTATAGTCTGAAATTCTGAAAGCGTCGTTAAACAAGCCACATAAAACTATAAAGTGCACATACGAGATTCTGTACATGAGCCCGCTACTTAGAGCTAACTTGATCCAGCTGAACCCAATCCACATTCTCACACCTTATGAGTATTTTCTTAAAGTTAAAGTTAAATGTCTTCAAGTGTTACTGACTGGACACGGGGGTTACAGTGAGCATCGAATGTACAATCGTAACTACAATTAATTGCAACACTTTCACTATTCTACACCGTCTAGAAATAACTACAGTCTTAAATATATGTTATATTCTCACCTCAATATATGTTGTAATGTTTTGCGCAAATTCCGAGCCGGCTTGTCCCTGCAGATATTTCCTCGCGCTCTCTGTCAACACACTGCTACAGGACCACGTCACCTCAGCTATTTGTACTTGAAATCGGCCGGGGAGGGGGGAGCGTGGAGCGAAGCTACTGTTTCGTCACAGCGGCTACTGTCTCGTTGCGTAACACAGCTGCCCAGCCGTTGCGCCGTGGCGTGGAAGTGTTAACCCTATGGTTGTAGCAACGCATGAGGCATCGCGTTGCGCTGAGTACACGATTTCAAGCGATATGTAACAATATTTTACTTCCGCGGCTACCGTACCCTTTAAAGATCAGTAATTACAGTATGTAACGCATAATTTATAACTAAGATATTTTATTTTACGCAAACAGTGTAATTTGTTATTTCTTCTAATTTTTAAAATAAATTGTTTATTTACATAAAGAACATTAAACAACTGGTCTTTGTAATGAGGACGATGTCTGTAAGGCAGGAGCGAATGTGTAAATATTACGTTNGCATCGCGTTGCGCTGAGTACACGATTTCAAGCGATATGTAACAATATTTTACTTCCGCGGCTACCGTACCCTTTAAAGATCAGTAATTACAGTATGTAACGCATAATTTATAACTAAGATATTTTATTTTACGCAAACAGTGTAATTTGTTATTTCTTCTAATTTTTAAAATAAATTGTTTATTTACATAAAGAACATTAAACAACTGGTCTTTGTAATGAGGACGATGTCTGTAAGGCAGGAGCGAATGTGTAAATATTACGTTGATGGGCTTCATGCTACAGGTGGTAATCGTGATGGGTGTGAATGAAGTGAAGGGACTCTGTTCTTCACGCGTTCTAATTAACTACCTAAATTTGTCGCCTAGAAAAACTTCGTCCTGCAACACTCTTGCTTAAAATAAACTAAACAGTGTTTGCATTTCTCACGTGTAAACATGTTGAGCTGTAATTTCAGGTAAATATACCAACAATTTTAATAATCAAAAGTAAATCCGTAATTATGTGAATAGTATGTTATAGTACACGCACAACAAACGTTTCTCTATGGAATTATAATAGTTCTCACTAAAGATTAAGTCGCCCATCACAGTGGCCATGCTGTCTAAAGCATGAACTCTTTTCGCCCCCTCAAACACGGGGCTCGTGTTTATGAATCCCACATGAGCCATGGATGTCCGTGTATGTGTGTATATAACAGCCTTGCGACGGCTGATCCCCCGTCCGAGGAGTCCTGCCGACTCTCCAAAATTAAGAAAGTGAAGTAAAATGAAGCCTTTCGCTGATTCCCTATGCACTAAAGTGACTTATGAAGTGTAGTAACTAGGTTCATAGGCCGCGCCACAGCTCAAGCGGTTAGCCGCTGGCTTCCCACCGCGGCGACCCCGGGTTTGATCCCGGGTCTGGTAAAGCGGGATTTGTGGTGGACAAAATGGCGCTGGGGCAGGTTTTCTCCGAGTACTTCGGTTTCCCCTGTCAATCTTCATTCCAATAANGATTCAGCGTACAAATCGCGGTTCTTACCTTCTTTCCGAATGTTCTAGTGTTGTTTTGTTTCCTCTCAAAGACTCGTTATTCGTGTTCCTGTACACGCTCTGACGTAAAGCATAATGCATGGCGCACTGAGTCCAAAACAGAAAATTTCGAAATTAAGGAATTTTTACTTGAAGGCCATCTATAGTACGAATATGTATATATTGTCACGCCGCCTGTGTGGTCTAGTGGTCGGAGTTCCTGGCAACAGATCAAGAGGACCAGGGTTCGATTCCCGGCGATACCAGATTTTCTGTGAAGTAGTGGTTCTGAAACGGGGTCCACTCAGCCTCGTGAGGATAAGTGAGGAGCTGTTTCAAGGAAATAGAGGCTCCGGTCTAGGAAACCGAAATTAACGACCCTGGGGATTCGTTGCGCTGACCATGCGACACCTTCTATCCGTTTAGTTGGCACTAACTTCGCCGACAAGTGGCGATCGCTCGGTCGGTATAGTTCGCTTGCGGACCCAAGCCACGGAGTTTGCTTTCGGTTTGTTTTATCCGGAAGGTCGCGGGTTCCAGCCCCGATGAGGTCATTGGATTATTTCAGTTGACCTAATCCTTCCAGCCGCACTAGGCCCTGGGATTTACTTAGCCTCTAACAGAAATGAGTACCAGGAATTAATTAAATAATTTTACTGGGGAGTAAAGCGCGGCCTGAGCGTAAGGCTGACAACCTTACCGCCACCTTTGAGCCGATTGTCTAGATAATGTGGGACCCTCAACGTCTCACAACCCTATGGGCTTACACGGCCTGGTACAGGGATAGCTTTACTTTTACTTCTGACAGTGGAGATTCTTCACCTTGACTCAGATGTTATTTCTTTCAGCATGATGGAAGCACCGGTAAAGATGTCGGACATAAGAGAAAACACTGTGAACCTTTCATCATTTGCTTCAAGTTTTCAATTTTTCTGAGTAGTGATAATACACTGTCAAAGTTAACAATACTTCTGCTTTTATAGGATGCATCAAAGAACAGTAGAGATATGTGATGTATTTATATGTTGCTGACGTTGTGAAAAGTGGTGACATTTAGGGAAGATTGACAGTTCACTGTTAGGATATGCATGAGTGGATATATCCAGAAGTTGGCGGAGGTACCTTGTTGATGGAGCAAGTTCTGGATAGACATCGACTGTAATATGCGCTGATGTTAAGGCGTAGATCAAGCAGCGTACCTGGGACAGCAGAATAAAATCTTCATGTGTTTTATCCCGTTGTTTTGTAACTTTATTGTTGTGTTCGCATTCTTTGCAGCGGGAACGTGTTTGCCGATCCTTTGCTTAGAAACGGGTTGCATAACACCGCTGTTTACTCACCTGTTTCCTAGCAACGGCTGTACACGCTACAAAATTATACAGCAGCTTTGGATCCGGTTGTACTTTGAATTGCGACTTCTCCGTGCTTAAAGAATGGGCTAGATGGAGCAGAGGCGTTATCTCCAGTTAAATATTTTGTACAGATTCTTGTACCACCCCGTTCAGAAATCAAAACTTAATTGTATTAATTCATATGAAGAATCGCCGAGGTGTTTCGGCAACTTCTCCACCCGCTCTGTTGAGCAGAAAGCCTATAGAAGAGTCTGCAGGCGATATGAGTACATCTGTTTAGTTCACATAACAACGCGGATACGAAAGTTCATATTTAGAACATGATAAGAACAAGACAAGCTGTTATTACCATAATATGCTTATGAATATTTATAGTGTCGAATTATTTAAGGTATAAATCTTCATTCTTAATTTCCGAGTCGAAAAAGCAGTGGTGGGCCACTCGGTAGCGTAGTTGGTTGAGGCACTATACTCCAAGCCGGAAAGTCGCGGGTTAGAGTCCCGATGAGGTCATTGGATAATTTTCAATTGGCCTAATCCTTCCAGCCCAACTATGACCCTGAGGTCGACTCAACCTCTAACAGAAATGAGTACCAGGAA
>NW_019729217.1:17385-34692 GCF_002891405.2 Cryptotermes secundus
AGCTAGGCTTTTGTGAGTTCACCGTTAGAGACTTCTTGAAATATGCATTTGTTGTTTTGTTAGTTTACATAACCACCTTTTGTTGGCAGTAAACTATCAGCATTAAAAATTAGGGATGAGGCGGTCACGTCGCGTTTTACATTACTCTGACATAGCTATGTCTGCATGAAGACGTTGAGAAAAACGGCGAAACACTTTAGTAAGTGTATGAGAATGACGATCTTTTGAACTATTTTAGTGCGTTGCCCAGTAGATTGCTACCAACATTTCGAGCCAACATACTGCCGTCATTTTCCGGATATAAGTGGAAAGTTATCGGTCTCAGTGTCCACGTTTGAATGTGGTACCTACACACTAAGACGGAAGTGCTAATTCACTGTGGTATTAGGTAATTTACGCCGGTGAAATGAATCACTTCCTGTCTTTGAGCCGTGTCCCTCGACAATGTGGGTAAAGAACCGCGTTCTTCTACCCACTTTGACCCGTGAATCCCATCTCTATATGGGTAAGGGACAGGCTCATAAGAAACGACTTGCTTGTCAGCGTGGTGCAATATGCCTCCCTAGGATTGAGTAAGGGATCTCGAGGGAGAAAAGCCACAGTCGGTACGATGGGCCAGGCTGGACGGATCCGCTAGGCAGGAGCTGGTATGGAACATACGGCATAAGTATACATATATAGATAATTGATACAGAATTACGCTGTACCCAACAGCATTCAGTCGCTACAGTGAGGCGACAGCACTGACAAGTCCCTTCATTCCCAGAACGTCACAGATCTCGACCCTCTCGCCTTCACTCTTCAGCTTACATGGCCTTTCTGAATCAGCATTCAGTCGCTGCAGTGAGGCGACAGCACTGACAAGTCCCTTCATTCCCAGAACGTCACAGATCTCGCCTCTCTCGCCTTCACTCTTCAGTTTACATGGCCTTTCTGAACCAGCATTTACTCGCTGCAGTGAGGCGACAGCACTGACAAGTCCCTTCATTCCCAGAACGTCACAGATCTCGCCTCTCTCGCCTTCACTCTTCAGCTTAAATTCTGTCAGGTCAGTCACAGTGGCCGAGCCATCTAAGCTCGCTTCAAAACTTGGATCGTGGGTTCGAATCAAACTTAAGGCATGCACGTTTATGTGCATATATTTATGTTTATATCGTTCTATGTGTTTGCAGAGGCCTTGCAACCGGCTGATCCCCCGCCCAAAGAGTCCTACCGACTGTATATAGGATTAAGGTCCAACAAAGGGGTTGAAGAGCCATAGATAAATAGATAAAGTTGTATCAGTGCTTAATTAAGCAACACATTAAGAATTCGCATAGAAATAAGGGATTAAATGTTTGCGCATTCTTAATTTCGGCTATAGTTGGAGCTGCGCGTGCGCAGTCTGGTCGCTTCTCTTCGGTGGAAGACTCCACAGTACGCGTTGGGTACGATGTTCGGTATGAATTAGATTTGATGGCGATGAGCAAAATCCCTGCCAGAAATCGAACCCTTGCTTTCCATCGATAGGTAGTCACTTTACTGGCTGACCTATCCCAAAATGACTTAAAATAAGTATAGGCCTATGTTATGAAACTGTTGTGATAGTCTCTGAACTGAAATGAACCAGACAGGAGATGTTTGAAAGACACGTGATAGTCTCTGAACTGAAAAGAACCAGACAGGAGATGTTTGAAAGACACGTGCTGTGGTAGCCGGAACTTTAGAATAAAAAAGGATAATATTAAGATGGCTCTTAGGGGGTAGGTTTGCCTATTATGGCTTCTAGGAGGCTTGAATGTGACCGACATCAGTGAACCCCCTTCTACCTTCAGACATCCACATGTAACTACAATTAACACTAATTTTACAGCTTGCACTTCTATTTCTATATCATATTCATCTCTTCTTGAATACTAGCGCCTGTCGCCTCGCCTTAATTACGTCATGCACTTAATATTATTAATTGAACACTTCGAATTGTCAAGTAGTTGTGATATTTATAAACTAAGAGAAGAAAAACGTTTCTACTGTGAAATTGAAAATGAGGGGTGTGTGAGCCGCTCTAGCATGTTGTGATTTGTTTAGGGTGGGGCAAGGGAGTGAAACACAATCCGGTAGGAAAGGCCAGAAACTCTTGAGCTTTTCCCGGGTCCCATGAATATTAGGACGCAGATAAGGGATGGAAATTTCTCAGAATAATGTCCAGTGGCGGGCTTTGAGGTTAGCGGTGCCGAAACTAATATCATTAGTTCACATACGAGTACATCAAAGGGGCACGCAGTTGTGTATGTGATTGAGGCACTATGCTGGAAGGTCGCGGGTTCGAGTCCAGATGATTTGATTTTTTCAGCTTACCTAATGCTTCAAACCACACAATGGCACTGGGGTGGACTCCCTCTAACAGAAGTGAGTATCAGCAATCTTCCTGGGGGTAAAGGGCGGCCAGCGCGTAATGCTGACAAACTTACCGTCATCTGTGAGCCGATTGTCTAGATGTGGGAGCCTCAACATCTCACAACCCTATGGACCTTCACGGCCTGTTACAGGGGTAACTTTATCTTGTACGAGTATATAAAACTGGACTTCGTTCAGTGATAACGAGATATTGCGTTTTGTTCGCAGTAGAAGAAACCGTAGATACGAGTCACGGAAGATAAAAACACCTACAGCTGTTAGCAGGTGTTTTCTCAGCGTCAGAATTCCATGTTATTACGAGTGAATATTTTACGAGGGGAAGACTAGGAGAGAGAGAGGCAGAAATGCAGTTAGTGCGAGTCCTCATACTAGAATAACATTCGAAATCGAACCAGCAACATTGGCGTTATATATATTTTTATTTTTCTGTGGATTAACCGCCCGGAAGAAATGTAGTGAGCTTCTCGGGGTCGGTGTTTCCCGGAAGAGCCCGAAGTTTGACCGAAGTTCGCCGAAATTGGCCGAAGTAGACCGAAGTTGCGGCCAGGCCAGGGATCCCAGCAGGAGCGATTATTCTGTTTTTCAGTTGAAAGCAGGACTCGGTCGTGGAGCTATAACTGTGTCCGTTGCCGTCTCCGAGGTGATAACCGCTCCCACCCTGTCGACCACAGATGTAAGTAGGTCACTGCATGACCCTCATTGCAACGATTTATCCAATTAACCCTTTACAGCACAGTGCTTAGTTTATGTAACACCTGCGTTAACATCAAAAGTAGTTTAGCATACATTTATAATACAAAGAATTTATAATAATGTTTTGAGATATTTTTAAAAACATCTTAAAAAGTATTTGGCAATGAAACTCCATAGATTCTATCTTTACGTAAAATTGATCTCTGCATCTGTTTTGGAAGTTATAGTGATACCGTCTCGGCGCGCACAGCACAGAAAGTACCGTTCCTCATTTTTTTCGATAAGTGTTGCGGTGGAAACACGTTTGTTTGCGAAGCCGTTACAAAGTCACGGCTCTTCTGTACTTCCTTATTTCGCGGTCGTTATCCAGCAAAGGGTCAACATCCCATAATTTTAGCTTTTAAATTCATGTCGTTACAGGAGGCAGACTTGCAACGTATTACGTTATTTCAAGTTTTTGTTCTAACTCCGAGTCCTCTGCAAACGGAAGACGACATGTACGCACGCACACACGCGCGCCCGCGCACGCACAAACACACGCTGGTTTTTACCTGTAATTATTCACACAATAATTTCTTATGGTAAAATCAACATCGGCCGTCACGGTAGCCGAGCGGTCTAAGGCATGTACTGTCTTCTCTCGCTCGGAAGCTGGAAACGTGGGTTCGAATCCCACTCAGGGCATGGATGTTTAGTTTGTGTGTTGTGTAGAGGTAGAGGCCTTGCGACGAGCTGATCACCCGCCCAAGGAGTCCTACCGAATGTGTAAGATCTAGAAAAACCGAGGTGAACGGAGAAGTTCATGGAGGTAGGCCTAGGTCCACTGGGGCTGTAGTGCCAAGTAAAAAAAAAAAAGGACATCATTCAAGTTCTGAGGGAGATACAAAATGCAAGTTGACATTTTATGAGCGTACATTCGTGGGATACTAGGTTATGTTTCAGAACTAGATAAACTAGAATATACTCGTATTTCATACGTCATACGACCAATCCACTGTGTGGCCGTACACACTATTTTAATTACGGAGAAAAAGATTAAACAAATCCGACCAAGTACAGTGTGGAATTCACTTGGTTCTATAAAATTTATGTATAGATTTTATTACAACGTATTTGTATGAGACATGTCCCATGTATACTAGAGATATTGCTAATAACATGTTCGGAAATATTCCAAAGTTGCAATATCTGAATACGGGAGTAGAATATCGAAATTACATTATATGTAATCAGGCGGTAATGCAAGTAAGATTCAGTTTTGGTCATGCTTGGTGTCAAATTGAAATTCAGCCCTAAAATTCAGGATATAATTGTGCTCTATTCATTGTAGGGATACGAACTTTGGCTTTTACTCTAAGGGGACGACATAAACTGAGATGTACGTTACGCAGGAATAGTGAGATTGTCTCTGGTCTGTGATGTGATTCCTTGCAGCTAAGCACCTACAAGACTACACGGTGGCATATCTCATATGATATATTTATACACAGGCAGTGAGTAATTCATATCGTATCAATAAGTACAGACTAAGTTAGATATGACTAGGGCCGCGCCATAGCTCAAGCGGTTAGTCGGTGGCATCCCAGGTTCGATCCCGGGTCTGGTCAAGTGGGATTTGTGGTGGACAAAGTGGCGCTGGGGAAGGTTTTCTCCGAGTACTTCGGTTTCCCCTGCCAATCTTCATTCCACCAATTGCTCCACAATCACCCTCACCTATCGTCTGGGGCTGGTACAATAGGCCAGAAGTGGCCGCAGTACAAGGGACTTAGTCCCACCCCACTAGCAATAACGAAAAGTTAGATATGAGGTTTTCACGGCGGTGACTATGAAGAGTGTCGTCTTCAGGGATGTGGAACCATGTAGATCCTGTGAGAATCAACGTTTCGGAGGAAAGTATCGCCTCCATCTTCAGGATAGATTTTTATAGAGTCTCGAGTTGTTGAGCCTTTCACTGTGGTGACTATAAAGAATGCCGCATTCTGGGATGTGGCGCAGCGTAGATCTTGTGTGAAGCGACCTTCCTCCTCCGAAACGTCTGTTCGCGCAAGATCTACATAGCGCCACATCCCAGAAGACGGCATTGTTCAAGTACAAACTAAATTTGGGAAAATATTTTCCACCGTCAGTTCTTAAAATTTTATCTTCCAGTCTCCCATCTAAAACTTTGGAGTAAAGTTTAAATAAATATAATTTGAAATATTGCCTTGTTTATGTATTAAGGTTTGGTTCTATCTTCATTTGGATGACAAATTTAGGGTATTTCAAAGTGACCTTCTTTCGGATTTTCTAACTAATTTTATGTACAAATTCATTCATCCCTTGCGAGGTACATCGAAATGTTTCGTCTTGATTTCGTGACACGGATGCCATCTGGTGAGTGAAAATCATGGAGACCCTCCATTATCCTATTTTTTTCTCCTCTCATGACCACATATTCTCTCCAACGCCCTCACGGCAATAAAAAAAACATTCCTTCGGAATTATGGGTGTTTGCAGTTCATCCTGTGGAACACGAATCAGAATCAATGAATATCGTGTTGCAACATTCGGCAGAGGAGAAACCAGCATCTTGTTATTTCCTGTTAATTTGCAGATAATTGTCACACAGTGAAAGCGATCAGATGTTAGGTAAAGCCGAATTCATCACGCAATTATAATATTTTAGACTCCAAAACGTAAATGTTAATTAGAATTCGTCAAAATAATTCATTGTTAAATTCCACACCACGCGTAACCAAATACTGTAGCACCGTTTAAATGTTGTGATTTGGCCATACCGTATTGGATTATTCGAGGTGAAGTCATCCAGATAGGTCGCTCGACCATTTTTAAAATTTTGTATATTTTGTACACATATTTCTAAGTACGAGTGTTTTCATTCATTCGTTCATTCATTCATTCATTCATCAGTAATCTGTCAGACGACAGGTCCACAGTCTCTTCCAAAACAGTTCCTCCACTTAATGCGATCTTCTGATTTTGGAAAGAGACTATCAGGGAAAAGTGATAATGTGGTACTTTTTCCATTTGCTTTCCACATCGCAGTACAACAGCCGTTCAACCACTCTGGTCAGGTCTGTTGCTATACGAACTTGAACCATCTCGAGCATCATTTGCTCTGTGCTTCAAGTCGCTGCTGATGACGCTGCTTCCGGCATCAGTTTTTGGTTAGAGTATTTTCATACTTCAAAAATATTTTTTAAAAAAATTGTAATGCGCTCGGTTCTCCCCGTACGGCCGTTTATATAATGCGAAGGAAAACGCGTTTTAGGCTGAAATGGAAGTTTGCGTTATCTCATAAATCTCGAAACCTATTGAAGCTAGATACTCCAATAGAAAACCAAATTTTTCCTCATGATAGGGACTACAATTCATGTCATTACAAGGTTTTATTCAACACATTTCCTCAAGGTCTAATTAAGCTTGAAACTTACGTGTCGATTTAGAATAAAAAAAAAGAACTTATTTCTTTACGTCCATCATGTGTATTTGTACCAACCGTCTTACAGTGCACACTTTTTCACCTTTCTCTTCACTACATGTTTTGCACTAAGATGCCATCTTCAGGTATAATTTCATTTACGTCAAACCATTGCACTGTATGTCATCATGTCTCCAGCAATACAACGCACGCAGTCACAAGGGAAGGACACAACACAGGACACAATATACACAAGAATATAAGAAGAGTACCCCCATAGGAGAGGATTGACGTAACTCGCGAATTTGAAGTGCGACGTATAGATGATAAATCTTGAAAAGTTTTAATATATAAACTTTATTATTATACATGACATGTACAAGGTGTCCCAGGAGAAATGTGCCAGACTTCGGGAGGGTGTTCCTTATGTTAAAGTATGCCAGTAGAACCCAAAACACCTATGTCCAAAGTTAACGGTTACGGAGATAATGGCCAGAGAAGTGTGAAACTTTGACAGGTGTTAAGACACTTGTTGATTACCAAATACATATTAAAACTGGCAGGATTATGCGGTTTCTGTAATGTTAAAAATGTACGTAACATCAAACTAACTTGTGAGTGACATGAGGCCATTAAATTGAACCACAAAAAAACTCGCACGCTATGTCAAAGTTGTCGTTAGGGTTCCAAGCACTGTACATGACACATGAATGGCAAGCACTGACGTGACATTGCTGACTGCGCGTTCTGGTATGCGAGTGTGTGAGGCTAACATGAGCCGTCATCACCACACTCAAGGACAAACATCGATAAGACTAGTCAGCTGACAGGTAAAGTGCGTGGATCCGCCAGAAGATCACACTATTCTCGGGCCATTATCTCCGTAACCATTCTACTTTGGACATAGGTGTTTTGGGTTATATCGGCATACTTTACCATAAGGAACAACCTCCGGAAGTCTGGCACATTCCTCCTGGGACATCCTGTATACATTTTAATCATTTTATAAAGGAGACATAATGGCATACAGTGCAATGGTTGACGTAAATAAACCACACCTGAAGATGGCATCTTAGGGCCGAAAAATGTAGTGAAGAGAAAGGTGAAATTGTGTGCACTGTAAGACGGTTGCTGCGTATACACATCACGGACGTGAATCAGTGCAACAGGACGCTAAAATATAACCTTATTTTTTACATTCAAAAACCAAAGGGAGGGTGTAAGTGTCAGGTATGTGGTCTCTACCCTTTGTTGTTACCTACACATGGAATATAATCACGTAGTTTTGAACCCCGTATCTATTTTCCAAAACTTTCCAGGGGCTTCCAAACTTTGCTCTAGGCCCCATATCGGCCATATTTAACGTCTCATATCTCCGGTTGGAAGCTCCGAATATTTTGAAATTCATAGCAAATAACGCTCTGTTCTCGAATAACGTGGAGATACCTGTGATACCGAGTGAAGAGCCACAGTGTTGCGTAACTTACCGGTATTTAAATCGCCTGTGTACAACGAGAAACCTATGGTGACTGGTTATAACTTATAGAGGCCACATGATGCGTATTCAAGGAACCGAAATTCAAGAGGAACTCCATTCCTGTTGCAAATGTTTTTACTTCTATAGTACCATTAGCATTATTACTGGTATTTTGTTTTACTTCCCTGAAGAACTTGTAACTTAAAATTACGGTTATGCTAAACAGAATTTCATTCAGAATCTGCAGGTGTGTTTATGATAAATTTCAATATCAAACTGAAAATACTTAGTTCAAAATGTTGTCACCCTCAAACCGAAAGCTAAATACATATATCAGGCAGCATCCTGTAATTCCTTCACATTCATCTAAAGAAAATTGCCACGTTTCAAGATATATTTATTACCTTACACTACTTCTATCTTCCACCACTGAAGTTCGCGCAACTGCCATGCTCTTATTGTTACTGATTGCAGGAAGTTAAAAAGTACTGCATTTGAGTGACCACAAACAACAGAATATTCACAGCACATTTAATGAAAATTGGTCAACTGCTTCCAAAGTTCAGAGGGGAAAAATGGCATGCTGATCTCGTTACTTCACTTCATTTCAGCACTAGAGGGAAGCAGTGTAGAGAACGCAAACACTTATATGTATATACTGATAGAAAATTAATATCTGTATTCTTGTCTCACTGTATATTTACAATTGCTCAAGTACAGTCATTGCAAAAAATATGCTACCTCAAACACCAGCTGATCACGTTTTCTCCTCTGTTCAGTGTTTTAAATCTTTGCTTGATATGAGAATCCGTGAGGGTATTTTCCAGAACTATACGCTAATATCAAAAAAAAAAACTCATGTTGCGTAGTGTTATCGATAGGCAATACTATTAAAACTCTGGCAGTGATCATCAACTCCAAAGTATGCCAGTCTCAGACCATAGAAATTGACACATCGAAGCTCAGCTTGCCGTTATCTGCAAATTCTTTGACAGTGCAGAGATTCAGTAGCAGACAGTCAGAGTTCATGATTGTTGAGAAGTCTCCTTCTTGGATGGATCTTGTTGTTGCTTCCCATAACAAACGTCTTCTTTGGCCTTTTAGTTCCAACCTATATGTAAAGTTTTCAGATTGTGTCCTTGACCCAATCAGTTGTATTGTAACAAAATATTGTTCACGCCCATCAACCGCGTTTGGTTTACAAAATACCACAATAAAATTGTAGCCAAAACGCGACAGCATATGGAACCAGACCGCTGGTCTTGGCTCATTGATCTCTGATATTGATAAATGAAAAACCTTATCTTCAATATCTCCGATAAATCTATGAGACTTCTTAAGGTGAGGTGCCACGTCCTCAAGGGAACCTTGCCATTTGCAACCGTCCTCTGGGAACGGACAGGGGCATGGCCGGAATTCACATGTTTCTTCATGTGCCCTCCTCTCAGTGTGTAGAAGGGCTACTGCACAGCCAGATGTTGAATAGTTGCAAGGAAGCTTAAGAGTTCTTGTAATTTTCTCCACTAACAAGTTCCGACTGTTTCCCAAACGTGCCCTGCATATTGGACAACAAGTGAACTTGAGACGACAATTGGTGCAAATCACATGACCGTTAGGACACTGTAGTATAGGAGTCTGGATATAATTGCAGCACACTGGGCACTGGAATTCGCTTGCCAAATCTTCCTGAACCGTAGCCATTTCCATCCCTCCACCTGCGAACAGAGAAATAGAAATAAATATCTTCAGATTATTCTGGAGGCACATGAGAAGCTGAAAGCTAGACAGCAAACTCAACTATAGGAAGGCCTCATATCTGTGATGGATTGTAGGACAACTTGGCTGGAGCCGAATCACTCCGCCTACCTCTACTAGTGAGCATTCCTGGCTGAAATGCGATAATTAGTTAACTCTAATTACCAGTTCTCGAAATTGGATTGTACCTAAGAAAATCTCAGAAAAGTTGATTACCCATGATTCCAAGAAAATATGCCTATTACTTTACCACGTCTGTTTCTTCCGGTCATTCTGTTTCTGTCACAGTGTGCACAGGCTCCTCCTTGGGAAGCTGACAAGAAACGTTCCCACATTTATGGAAGCCGAGAATTCATGACTGTAACCAACACCAGGGGCTAGTTTCACATATGAACTTCCTTATGAATTTGTTTCACCCGAATATGCTGTATGGGCGACGCTTTTAAATCTCCTTCGTTAAACCGTAACAATGATTCCAGGCTAACCAAGCAATTCATAACTATTATCTTTGTTATACAATATGCTGTGGCATGGAAATGAATGTGGAAAAAACAAGAGTAATGAAAATTTCGAGACAACCAACCCGTCACAATAAAGATAGACCAGAAACAACTGGAGAATGTGAAATGTTTTAAATACTTGAGTAGCTTGTTAACAGATGATGGAAGGCGTACTTGTGAAATTAAATCGAGCTGTTTTGCAAGAAGAAGAATCTTTTTACCAGCAAACTGGACTTAAATTTAAGAAAGAAACTAGTGAAATACTGTATTTGGAGCATGGTTTTGTATGGGCTGAAACTTGGACACTTAGGTCAGTAGATCAGAAACAACTGGAAAGTTTCGAAATGTGGTGTTGGAGAAGGATGGAGAAGATCAGTTGGACCGATTATGTGAGAAATGAAGAAGTGTTAATTAGAGTCAGTGAGCAGAGGAATATCCTACACGAAATAAGAAAACAGAAGGCTAATTGGATTGGTCATATCTTACGCAGTAACTATCTTCTAAAAGAAGTTATTAAAGGAAAGATAGAGGGGCGGATAGAAGTGACGAGAAGACGAGGAAGAAGACGTAAGAAGATGCTGGATGACCTTGGGAACAGAAGAGGATATTCTCATTTGAAGGAGAAAGCTCTAGATCGCATGAAGTGGAGGAACTGTTTTGGAAGAGACTGTGGACCTGTCGTCTAACAGATTACTGATGATGATGATACAATATTTGACATACCTATACCGATTACGTCAAGACAATTATATGTATATAATAGAAACCACTGAGATGGCTTCAGATGTCGGACGGCATGGTGGAACGCTACATTAACACCTTCGAGGAGCACTCGCGGAAGGTCGTCACATCCCTCCAGATGGACTGGGATGAGAGGTTACCCCTCTTTCTCCTAGCTTACAGGCATCCACTCACGACACTACGGGCTTGACCCCTGCTAGCCTTGTATTCGGACGAGAACTCCGACCGCTCTGCGACCTGCTTTTTGGGGTATCTCCAGACAAGGAATTGCGCCCAACCGATTATGCAGCAGAGTTAGTGGATGACCTACACGACATCCACAACACCTGAAGCTCGGCAGTGACCGGATGAATAGTATGTTCGATAAACTGGCCAACTCCGCAGGTTACCACGAGGGCGACAATGTTTGGCTCTATCGCCCAGCTCGCAGAAAAGGGACATCACCGAAACTTCAGTCCTCGTTGGAAGGCTTTTACAATGTACTCAACAGGATAAATGACGTGGTATACAGAATCCAGGAGAACCTTAGGTCGAGAATGTTGGTAGTACACCTGGACAGGCTCGCGCTTATAATGGAGCTGCTCGAGACGAGAAACCATAAGAAGGAGGCAGGTGTAGCGGTTGGAGAACGGAAAACGGGAAGAAAAGAAATACCGAGCCAGACAAGAAGACGTTGCAAGTATAGGATCGGAAAGGAAGGACCGGTGATGCACTGTACGGCTAGTCGGGACGAACAGACTTAAGATGGGAGCAGTGTGACATGTCTAACCGTTGCTGTGCAACGGGTGGTGGAACGATTTACCACGAAGGCAGACCTTTGATAAACGGTCGGTTGCCAAGTTTCGCAACGGTGGAAACGAGGTTACGCAATATTAAAAATAGCGGTGTTCCTCCGTGCGGTGGTTGCTACACAGCAATAAATAACTCTCGGCAGCACTGCCCGGCAACGCCTGTAAACGGCGTTTACGCAACAGTGAAGCGAGGTGGGTTTTCCGCTGTCCAACTGAGGGTTTATAAGAGAGACTTGATTGTCTAAACAGCCTGAACAACCCCGTGTGGAGGCGGGGTCGAATTCCTCCACCCTGACCCTGCGAGTAGTAGGAGGCGACGAAAAGGGAAGTCTCAAATCTGAGACAGTAAAATATGGTCGCCAGTCCCAAGGGACTCGGACCCAAGAAAGACCACTGCCTAGGGCCAGCAGCATATACAAGAAGCAGACCCGTCCTCTCGTCGGAGATGGTGTCTCACACAAGCAAGACCGTAACTGTCAAACGGTATTAATTAATATCTGGTCATGAGCCCCAGATGGAGCTCTGCATCAAGACTCACTGACTAACTGACCGTGAGTCGCAATGTGCTTTGACTTTGACTAAGCAGCATCCGGAGGGGAAAGTGCGGAATGGGCTAGCATTGTAGTAAATACGGCGGAAGAAAACGGAGCGAGCTACTGCAAAGTTATCCAGGGAAAACCACTTTTTAGTGCCTTGTACGACACTTACACAGTAATGTAACAACGAGTTGATTGCCGTGCTCAAGGCGAACACCATATCAGCCCAAATAACCTACAGAAAACAACAGGAAACAAACATAGCAGGAGGACAGTTTGCAAGAAGTAAAGAGGCGGAAGCTGTGCGCTACTAACGAAACCGTCCGTCAGATCTTCAAAGAAAGGGGCAGTGCAGACCAAAATGTAGCCGGCCCTAAATATCCCACCCAAGGGAATCGTCACGCGAATTCCCCCCCCCCCAGGAGAGCGGGTATGGACACCGGCGTTTCCGATACTGAGGCCACTTCAAATGAGGATGCAGTTCCTGAAAAATCAGGAACACCGCCTCCAGTTTTCATAATGTTTACCACTAACCTGATTCAGTTGCAAAAACAACTGAAAAATGTGGTCAAAGAAAGCTTTGAGTTCCGTAGCACTAGAAACGGAACAGAATCATCACGAGGGGCATGGCGGATTTCCAGTCCGTGAAATCCCACTTCGATACCAATAATATTAACTATTACTCGTTCTGTCCCAAATCCTGAAAACCTATGAAGGCGGCGATACGTTACCCACCACACAACACCCCTGCAGAAGACATATCTGACGGGCTGGTGAGCATCGGGTTTGGTGTTATTAGCATCAAGCAGATGACAGCCACCCGTCGGTCACCCTCCGGTGGATCAACAACCTTACCGAGGACAGCAAAATCCCAAGAAAATTTTCAGACTGTAAAACCTCTGCTACATCGCAGTCAGGGTAGAGGCATTTACACATAGAGCTCAGAATGGTCTTGTGCAGTGCCATAACTGCCAGCAGTTCTGTCGCGTTTGGGCAAACTGCAAGCAACCTCCCCGTTGCTTGAGGTGCGGAGGAGGTCACCTGCACAAAGAATCCCTGAAAAAGGGAATACGTCTTCCACCGGTTGGCAGAAGGGGAAAACCCCCTTCCCGCAAATTATCATGGCTGCAGACACGCGGAGGAGAAGATGCAGAGAACACCCAGGGCTACAACAGGAACCACTCCAAGCGTGTCCTTCGCGGCAGCGCCCCGAGGCAAGACAGAGGAACAACGGCAACCTCAGACACATGAGGCAGCAGTAAGAATAATGCTCGAGAAGTCTGTAACTTTAAACGATATTCAAATGTTTGGAGGTCCGATACATCATCCGAATTACTTAGTCAGTTTGCACTGCGACTGCGCAGCGGGAGATGTGCTTTACAGGAATCTGATATTTATTTGGTTCCTTATGGAGTTTTGTCCTCAGTATTCAGCAGAGAAATGACTAACATTGGAAGAAAGATCTTCACGAATTTCGTAGCGAATATCTTAAGTTTAAGTATCGATGTGAGTATTTACTAACCCCAATTCAAATAAAGATATACACGTTATTTTTTTTTCCTTGGCACTACAGCCCCAGTGGGCCTAGGCCTACCTCCATGAACTCCGTTCACTTCGGTTTTTCTAGATCTTACACATTCGGTAGGACTCCTTGGGCGAGTGATCAGCTCGTCGCAAGGCCTCTACCTGTAGACAAACACAGAAAAACACACACAAACTTCCATGCCGTGAGTGAGATTCGAACCCACGATCCCGGCTTCCGAGCGAGCGAAGACAGTGCATGCCTTAGACCGCTCGGCTACCATGACCGGCATACACGTTATTAGTAACTCAAAAACTGTCTTTCTGGTGCTTTTTAATTTTTCAGGCCAATTTCCTGGTGAACCAACTTACTTCGCAAGTCCGGGTATCAAAGTATATTTCGTCTGAATAAATTTATTACTATAAATAACGTATGTTCAAAAGAAAGCGGACAGAATTGGTTGCTCTACAGCGAACGATCCAAGACGTATTCGGGAAGTGCTTAATTTGACTCTGGTTCGGAGCTGAGGTTCCTCGCGGTTCCCTCAATCCACCCAGGCGAATGCTGGGATAGTATCATGATGAGACCACGATCGCTGCCTTGCAGTTTGATATTCGATTATCATCCTACCACCCGACGCTACGTATTTTCAGTACTGAAAAAGTGTCGTTGAAAGGCGACAAGAAAGAGCTCATGAAAATATTTAGAACTGAGAGGTGTAAAAAGTAGGCGAACACTTCAGGTTATCAAGTAAGCATTTTAAGGAACTTGGTGATTTGTACAGGTCCCCTAGTGTAGCTAGGGGAGTGGAATGCAAGAGGCTGTGAAAGTGGCTAGGGCAGTGGAGGCAAGGAATTCTTACAGAATTTTGGTGGGTGTATGCCTTAGGACGCCGGTCACGGTAGCCGAGCGGTCTAAGGCATGCACTGTCTTCGCTCGCTCGGAAGCCGGGATCGTGGGTTAGGATCTCACTCAGGGCATGGATGTTATGTGGGCGTTTCTCTGTGTTTGTGTACAGGTAGTGGCCTTGCAACGAGATGATCACCCGCCCAAAGAGTCCTACCGAAAGTCTAAGATCTAGTAAACCGAAGTGAAACGGAGAGTTTCATAGAGGTAGGCCTAGGCCCACGTTAGGGTTGTAGCGCCAATGGAAAAAAAAAATGCCTTAGGAAGTACTAAGTTTCATTAAGATAGGTTGAGCCATTAAGAAGTTAATTGCTGGAGGAATACACATACATACGCACACGAAGGTGACTTCATTTACCTACTTTTATCTTTTAAAAATAAGGTAGTAGGCTAACTATTTCAGAAATCCCGAAAACAAGGAACGGAAATCGCACTGTAACCTACGTAAAACTATATCATATATATAAATATAATTATATAAATATAATATATCTAGACCGACACAGTTTTACGAAAGCAATGCGTGAGCCGTCATTAAGAATAAAAAAGAACAGACGGAGCAGACTCTTGCAGCTATAACGCTCGAAACCTGCACGCTGGAGGTGTTGGGTTCGAATCTCGACCTGGATATCAGCTGTCCGGACTGAGATATTTCATACTTGTTCTTAGTCCCTATAAGCAAATGCCACGATGGTACCTCGATCAGAGGAAAGACTGCTTCCTTCCTAATCCTTTCCAATTAACTGTTCATTAGACATTCTATCACTTGACCCTATAGCCTATAGTCTGAAATCCTGATGGCGCCCTAAGTACATGTTATGTTCTCACCTCAGTGCACGTTGTAATGGCTTCTGGAAATTGCGAGTCTGCTTGTGAATTCAGATCCTCACTGCTTGCTCTCTGTCAACACACTGCTACAGGACGGTGTCACCTCTGCTATTTATACTTGAAATCGGAGGAGGGGGGGGAAGTGTTGATCATAGCTACTGTTACCTCACAACGGCTACTGTCTCATTGCGTAACAGCTGCCCTGCCGTTGCGTCGTGGCGGGGAAGTGTGTAGTGAATGGTTACATCGCAGAGGGGAAACCTACTGTGACGTCACAGTGCCACGTCGCCAGGAAGTGTTTTACTGTCGCGCGTCGCGGAGTCAACGATTTAGACTTTTAAGCGTTATGTAATAACATTTTACTTCCACCAAGTAAAATTTTGTACAATTTATCACGTCTTATAATCTTTTTACATGTCCTACACATATCATATGTATGTGAATGCCCTAACAGTATCTGATGGACAGTGTGCAGTTATGCAATACGTAGTTCGTTCTGGCCTTCTGCTATTTTTTAATAAAAATAATCGCTTACTTTAAGAAGAAAAATAGACAGAATACAGGAACACAGGGACCCCTTAAATGCCTTATCCATGTGCTGCAACACGAAACGGGAGACGTAGGAAGGCCTGGGAGTGAATGTACAGACAGTTTAATTCTGGGGTCTCTGATTTAGCACCAAGCACAAAATTAGTGAGGGGGGATGGAAGAGGATTATATGATGTTTGGGGGTGTTACAGGCCCCTTGTAATGGCTTGGGAAGCGGGAATAGCCATAGAAATAGAAAGAACCGAAGAAGACCCTATCCTGCGGCACGTATCGGTTAATGGATTCACACTTAGAATAATCGTGTGTTCCCAAGGAAGAGAAATAGAGGCCTTTGTTTCACTCAACATTGAAAGAGAGAGAGAGAGACAGAGAGAAAAACATTTCCATTGTCATTACTAGGTATAACTTTTATATATTAATGGCACTCTTTTAATGGGTTCGTAAATGCTGATCATGTTCTTCTGAAGATGGTCATCCCTACCGAAACATGTCATGGAAAATAAAATATTGAAATAAAACTATTATAAATCAATCACACTGGACGATGCTTCGAGTCATTTTATTCTATAAAATTATTTGTACTTCCATCCGACAGACTTACACATTCAAATGAAAATCAGCCGTGATAGCTCAGTCGGTATAGTGACTACGCTATGGGCTGGACGGAGGCGTCAGATTTCTATTCCCAGTACCTACTCGAGGGGGGCGCCGGGACTGCAGCAGCACTATTGTTGTTGTTAATGATTCAGTCAAATTGTATCCTGTTCAAAGGAAGGTTTCTGCCTTATGTCAAGTGCAAAAGAGATTCGTTAAGAATCATCAGTCATTGGCCTACAATTTTGTTTCGGCAAACTTAGAATTGTTCACGTCATTCGAGAGATGGTGTTACTTTCGCACCATATTTCCAATGGGACACATTATGAGATTTCAGTATCTTTTCTATTTCGTTTTGAAGTACTAATTATCCTTTCCTTCGCTGTGCTTAGCCGCAAATGAAATATGTAACAATGTCAATATGTCTGATTATCATTTCTCTAACAGTAACTTATATGTTAACTTGCTTAATCGGTTTTTACAGTATTTTGTTGCTTTTATTGTCATGTGACGATCCCTGACCTGCATCTATTATGCAGTAAGCAAATTGTTGAGCAGTTGCCTTTTTTTTTTTTTTTTTTTTTAAATTTTTATTTT
>NW_019729217.1:34801-51547 GCF_002891405.2 Cryptotermes secundus
GAGTCTCTAGCTTCAATAGTTATCGAGATTTAGGAGGATAACGCAAATCACCATTTCAGCCCGAAACGCGTTCTTTGCATGATAAAAACTGCGTTACAGGGAGAACCGAGCGGATTACAATTTTTAAAAAATATTTTTCAAATATGAAGATATGTAGAGGTAAGTGTACAAAATATATAGTTTTTTAAACGGTCGTGCGACCTATCTGGATGACTTCTCACGGAATGACCCTGTTAGTTCATGAAATGAGGACTTGCGTTCCTCAAGGAGCCTGAGAGTGAGGCAAACTGGAGCCTCGGGTCCTGGCACGGTCACCTTTTTTTGATAAGGTCAAAGGGGAAAGGTCAGACTAAAGAGGGCCGCCCGACGGTTTCGAGCCTAAGGTGGCATTAGGTGATGTAGGTCAGCAACCCGCACATCATGAATCTAAATGTTAATCCTTTACCATCGCTTTACTACCTGTACCACCTAGTTTGAGTTTGAAAATAAATGTGGGTTATTACCTAAATAGAATTAGGCGGGATCATGGAATCATTTTTCCACGAGGTAGGAAATAAATTTCAAAATAATATTTATATGGACTTCAAGCATCAAAGCGTTGAAAGGAAAACCCGTAAAAAACAATGGATTTTGTGTTGTCTGTAGTTAATTTTAAATGTTGATATGTTTATGAGAGGAGATACTTTAGCCTTACGAGAAAACATTATCTTATACAGACGCAGCTCTTTCAGTAAGCAACTTGATCGGAAATATTCAGACATCCTGCATTCTTTGTTCTCTCACTGAGAATTGTCACATTTTCTCGGCAGATGAAGTAAACAAGGAATTGAAAGTAAATAACTCATTCGTTCTGTGGAGGAAGGGTCTATTCTCTTCTATTATATTACGGCTCTACTGCCCTTTATTAGGCCTTGACTGCTTCTTCAGTTCTTTAATCGTATACACAGTCGATAGAAGTCCTTGGACAGGGGATCAGCCTGTCGCAAGGCCGCTACCAACACGCAGAACAACACAAACAGAACAAATGTTCACACAGACATCTGTACCGTGAGTTATTTCGAACTCACCAACTCAGCGTTCGAGCGAGCCATTCAGATCGGCTGAGGAAGGCGTGTGTCTACAGAAGGACAGTCGCTAAACAAATCAAAGTAATCCTCACTGTTAGTAATGCACTTAATGTACAGTCAAACTACTGAAAATTACTAAATCCAGCCAATAAACTTTTCCTTGAAAACGAACGGTCTCTCAGTAAGCGAATTCCCCAGCCTTCATGAATCCGAGTTTATAAGAGCGCTCCACGGTTCCCTATTGGTCGCTACTCTCACTGTGTAACCTTAGAACTGATTTGATACTGACACCTACGTACAGGTTCTCACAGTCGTCTCTTTCATTCAGAATTCGAAGTTCCAAAATCCTTTATGGACATATCATCGCTTCCGTGAGTTCTACATGACCCACCCATCCCATCCTCTAGTTTATAAACCTGACTATATTTGCTACAGACTATCTCTCTCTCTGTCTATCTGTCTATCTATCTATCTATCTATCTGTCTGTATATATATATATATACATATATATGGCTCTACAGTCCTGTGTTGAACCTTGGGCGATTTTTCAGTTTCTTGATCTCTTACACAATCGGTGTGATTCCTTGGACGGGGGATCAGCCCGTCGCAAGGCCTCTCCTGCACACAGATAGAACAAACAGAACAAACGCTCACAGACATTCATAACTCAAGTTGAATTCGAAACCATGATCCCAGTGTTTGAGCGGGCAGAGACAGCTCATGCTCTAGACCAACGGTCTCCAAACTAAGGCCCGCGATGTGATTTTATCCGGCCCGCGAAAGAATTGTGCAGAAATGCGCCAATTTAACTAATTTTCCAATGAATACTGGTAAATGTGATTCCGAGCTTATTGACCTGACATATTATACTGCAGTTCGATGGCTTAGCTGTGGAAAGGTTCTTTCGCGCTTCTTTCAGCTCAGGATTGAAACTGATATATTTCTTACTGAGAAAAACCATCACGAACCACTTTTATCAGATACCAAGTGGCTTTGGAAATTAGCGGATTTGCTGATCTGGTAAACCATATGAACCATTTGAATTTAAATTTGCAGGGTGAAAATAACTTAGTCTGTGATTTATTTGCACTTATCAAGGCATTCAGAGCAAAGTTGATACTTCTGGAAAGCCAAGTGAAAAACTGTAACTTTGTTCATATGCTATACTGTGCAGAGTTGCATAAAAAGGGTGAAGCAGAATTTCCTTCCTCGTTTGCAAANAAATTTGTCTCCATTTTTGGGACGGCATATCTGTGTGAACAAACTTTTTTCCCAGATGAAGTACATCAAGTCGAGATACAGGGCAAATTTATCCGATAAACTTTTAAAGTCGCTACATGTGATTAGCGTTTCAAAATTTGAACCTCAATTTAATCAGATTTTAAGAATGCAAAAAGAGTTCCATCATTCTCATTAATTGTTTTATTACAATTTGTGATGAAAATATGAGCATTTGCTGCTACTGTCTGTTGTCATTAATATACGATAATTTATTCTCACGTACTTTGTATTTAGTTTATGAAATTCTATGCTTTCAATAAAATAGTACCTAGAGTTATTAATTTCTCATTTTATCCGGCCCGTTGAAAGTGCTACATTACCTAATGTGGCCCGCGGTTCGAAAAGTTTGGAGACTTCTGCTCTAGACAGCGAGGCCAGTATGATCAGCGTTTGCTGGTAACTACGTGATGTAAATCTGTTCATTATCTTCAATAAACATAATTTAATGTGGTTGACTTTTGTTTAATAGAACCAAGATTTCTCTTCGAGCCTTAGTGGGCCCTTTCATAGCTTATATACAAAATATGTGTATATATGGGTATATAAAATACTTACGTGCTTACTTATGGAGCTGATCCCTTCTTGAGGAGAAGCCAAATCTGCAGCTACTCAAGAAGTTCCAAGCATTTTATGGAACCCGAAAGTTCATTACCGTGTTCACAAGAGCCGTCCACTGGTCCCTATTCTACGCCAGATCAATCCAATCCGTACCTTCCCATTCTATCTCTCCAAGATTCATTTTAATATTGTACACTTCCCCTGCGCTTTTGTCTTCCTAGTGGTCTCTTTCCTTCTGGCTTTTCCACGAATATCCTATATGCATTCCTCTTCTCACCCTTTGTGCTACACTTCCCTTTAATCATATGTGTAAATTTATGTTTTAATGTTTTTTTCTACTATGTATTTGGATACGTGCGATGAAAGAAACATTATCTTGGACTAAGAACTTCTGATAGTTGTATTGTTGTTCCAGAAAACCAAATGACATTATCGAAGTAATATTTAGTCAATCTTGAGCGTTGTTTCTAGGATTCTCATTAATATTATTGCTTTCTGGCCACCCTCCTCCTCGTAGTCTCCATCATCTTTGACCCTTCGCCCTTCACTCTTATTCCCTTCACTGCCTTTGTTATTGCCGCTACAACTGCCCACTTACGTTTGGCAGGTAAACCTCGAAGGAAAGAGAGCCCTTGAAAGATGGGAGGATCCGAAACAAATTAATTTTGAATGTTAGGACTGAACTCATCCGGCATAGAATAGGAACCAATGAACACATGAATGAACTTTGGGTTCTAAGGGAAAAATTAATCTTTATTAACATTGTAAACGAATGTTAGGTTTGCAACAACGACCCTCCTCCGTAGAATTAGTAATATTTAGAACTGAAAAGACACTCCGTGATCTGTAGTCCGCAAGCAAACTATACCGACCTAGCGACCCCCGCTTGTCGTCGAGTTAGTGCAAACTTTTGTGGATAGAGGGTGTCACGTCAGCGCAAAAGATCCACATGGCTGTTAATCTCGGTTTTTGTAAACCGGAGCCGCTATTTCCTTGAAATAGCTCCTCAGTTATCTTCACGAGGCTGAGTGAAGCCCGTTCCAGACGCACTACATCTCAGAAAATCTTATGGGGCTGGGAATCGAACCCGGGACCTCTGCAAGTGTAGGCAGGAACTCTGACCACTAGACCATAAAGGCAGTCAATATTTAGAATTTGTCCGTTAAATTGGAGGAAATATTAAAATAATCTGCAGTATTGCTTCATTAAAAAGGAATTCATGTCCATAACTGAAAGGCATTAGCTCATTATCTTGCTGTCTTTAATGAAATGTGTCAGTGGTACGAACCAGGAGCATATGAATTTGTATCAGTTGGGCTCCTGGTATTTATAATTGTTGTTGTATATAGCCAGATTCTTGTTCTTCTTCTCCTTCTGTACTGGCTTTCTAACCCTGCGTCTGTCTTGGCCTCTTCCATAGTTTTGGTGTTGTCGTTAGCCCCACGCCCAACCCTCAACCTGGAGAATCAGAGGCTACACTTCTGGCTGTATATAGCTCTCCGCGTCGCTAGGGCGCGCAGATCTCCTCTCCAAGGCAAGGCAGTCGTTCTCGAGATGAATTTAACAACATTTCGTTAGTACAGCTGATCACACTTGCCGCGCAGTCTAAGGAATGTAGACTTTGGCCACTGAGATACTGGGTTCGACTTCCAGTCGGGACTTGGGTTTATGCCAATGCGTTTTCTGTGTTTCTGTTCTGCGTAGGTGAGAGTTCTTGCATTGGAGCAGGCTCTTGTACAAGCAGTCCTACCAACCGTCTAATAGGTTTTTTTATTTNGGGGGGGGGGGGTTGGAGTCCAGTTGGGTCCGCCAACTGGCCACTAATTGGCCTATTGTACCAGCCTCGGGTGATTATGATGAGAATGAAGATTGGCAGAGGAAACCGAAGTACTCGGAGAAAACCTACCTCAGCGCCAACTTGTCCACCACAAGTACCACTTGACCAGACTCTTTTTAGAACCCGGGCCGCCGCGGTGGGAAGCCAGCGACTTCCCTATTAGTCAGGTTACCCCAGATACTCGTGACAGTACATTGTACTGAGACTCACTACGCATCAGGGTGTCTGAGTAAACGTGTCTCTGTACCACGAGCAACATTGGTTAATGGAGTATGTAGCCCTCCATGTTTCAAAAGGAATACTGTATTGTCTACTTGTGAAGCATATTTATTGTACCAAATCGCTCATACCATGTGAAGTGATCCAGATAGGTCGCTCGACCGTTTAGAAAACTATATTTTGTTCACTTATTTCGACATGTTTTCATACTTCAGATTTAATGCGCTCGGTTTTCCCGGTACGACCGTTTATATAATGAGAAAAAACGCGTTTTCGCCTCAAATGGAGGTTTACGATATCTTCTAAATCTCGATAACTGTTGAGGCTAGGGACTCCAATAGAAAACTAATTTGTTCCTCATGACATGGTCCACAATTCATATTACAAAGTTTTACTCAACTCACTTCGTCTAGGTCTAATTGAACTTGAAACTTACCTATCGATTTTGGGGAAAAAGCTATATTTGACCTTCAAAAACCAACGAGAAAGGGAAAGTATCAGGTCTGTGCTTTCTGCCCCTTGTGTTAGCCTACATGGGGAATATAATCACGTAGCTTTGAACCCCGTATCTCTTTTCCAGAATTGTCCATTAGCTTCCAAACTTTGCTCTGGGCACAAAATCTGCCAATTTAACACCTCATATTTCCGGTGGGGAAGCTCCGAAGGTTTTGACGTTCATAACAAATAATGCTCTATTCTGTAGGCATTTGGAGTAAACAATTACAGCTTTTATATTCTACTAATAGCAGAGTTTTTGGCACTTAAAATTTTACCAAAAAATCAATACTTAAGGATTGGCTTACCTGCAACGAATGTTATTAGATGTAAGTGTGTTGGAAGCTCGAATATTTGTTAGAACCAATGAAGACGAGGACCGCCTCTGTGGTCTAGTGGTCAAAGTAAATAAATAAATCTTGCAAATTTCAAAAGTTTTATATTCAGTCTAAAGAAGTCATATTCACTTTTACAGATTTTGCTACAATCACAAGTAAACCACTGTTTTTAATGGCGCCTTTCATAACTTACGAAGAGCTGCCACAAATAAATCAATTTAGCAACTGTAATTACATCTGGAAAAAGAAACTCAACAATGTCATTTAGTGCTTTAATAGTGCTGAACTTTAACTGTAGAACAAAATGTTATTTTCCTCTAAAGATTTAAACACAGTAAATTTACATGCAGTTTTTTCAATATTTCAACTCTCTGTAAACACTTATATGTATACCGATAGAAAATTAATGTCTGTATTCTTGTTTCACTTTATATTTACAATTGGTCAAATACAGTCACTGCAAAAATATGCTACCTCAAACACCAGCTGATCACGTTTCCTCCTCTGTGCAATGTTTTAACTGTTTCCTTGATATGAGAATCCGTGAGGGTATTTTCCAGAACTATATACACTAATATCAAAAAATAAAACTCATGTTGCGTAGTGTTACCGATACTATTAAAACTCTGGCAGAGAGCATCAACTCCAAAGAATGCCAGTCTCAGACCATAGAAATTGACACATCGAAGCTCAGCTTGCCATTATCTGCAAAGTGTTGGGCACTGCTGACTTTCGGTACTAGACAGTCAAGAGTTCATGATTGCTGAGAAGTCTCCTTCATGGATGGATCTTGTTGTAGCTTCCCATGTCAAACATCTTTTTGACCATTCAGTTTTAACCTATATATAAAGTCTNTACACTAATATCAAAAAATAAAACTCAGTTGTATTGTAACAAAAGACTCTTCATGTCCATGAACCGCGTTTAGTTTATAAAATACAGCAATAAAATCGTGGCCAAAACGGGACAGCATATGGAACGAGGAAACTGGTCCTGGCTAATTGATGTCTCCTATTGATAAATTAATATCCTTATCTTCATTATTTGGGATTAGTTTATGAGACTCCTCAAGGTGAAGCGCCACTTCCTCAAGAGAACCTTGCCATTTGCAACCGTCCTCTGGGAACGGACAGGGGCATGGCCGGAATTCACATGTTTCTTCATGTTCCCTCCCCTCAGTGTGTAGAAGGGATACTGCACAGCCAGATGTTGAATATTTGCATGGGAGCATAAGGGTGCTTGCAGTTATCTCTATCACCAAGTTCACTCTGTTTCCCAAACGTGCCCTGCACATTGGACAACGAGTCAACTTGGGACGACAATTGGTGCAAATCTGATGCTCGTTATCACGCTGTAGTATAGGAGTCTGGATAAAATTGCAGCACACTGGGCACTGGAATATCCTTGTAAAATCTGCCGGAACCGTGGTCATTTCCATCCCTCCACTTGCGAACAGAGAAATAGAAATAAATATCGTCAGATTATTCTGGAGGCGCATGAAAAGCTGGAAGCTAGAGATAAACTCAACTATAGGAACGTCTCATGTCTGTGATGGATTGTAGGACCAGTCGACTGGAGAGGAATCACTCCGCCTACCTCTACTAGTGAGCATTCCTGGCTGAAGTGCGATATTTTGTTAACTGTAATTACCAGTTCTCGAAATTGGATTGTATCTACGAAAATCTCAGAAAAGTTTATTACCCATGATTCCAAGAAAATATGCCTATTATTTTACCACGTCTGTTTCTTCCGGTCATTCTGTTTCTGTCACATTGTGCACAGGCTCCTCCTTGGGAAGCTGACAAGAAACGTTCCCACATTTATGGAAGCCGAGAATTCATGACTAACCAACACCAGGGGCTAGTTTCACATATGAAGTTCCTTATGAATTTCTTTCACCCAAATATGCTGTATGGGCGATCCTCTTAAATCTCCTTCGTTAAATCGCAACAATAATTCCAGGCTAACCAAACAATTCATAAATATTATCTTTGTTATACAATATGCTATGGCATGGAAATGAATGTGGAGAAAACAAAAATAATGAAAATTTCGAGACAAACAACCCCAGTCACAATAAAGATAGACCAGAAACAACTGGAGAATGTGAAATGTTTTAAATACTTGGGTAGCTTGTTAACAGATGATGGAAGGTGTACTTGTGAAAATTAAATCGAGGATTGCCATGGCAAAAGATGCATTTAGCAAGAAGACGAATCGTTTTCCACCCAACTGGACTTAAATTTAAGAAAGAAACTATTGAAATGCTACATTTGGAGCATTGCTTTGTATGGGGCTGAAACTTGGACACTTAGGGCAGTAGATCAGAAACACCTGGAAAGCTTCGAAATGTGGTGTTGGAGAAGATCAGTTGGACCGATTGTGTGAGAAATGAAGAAGTGTTAATTAGAGTCAGTGAGCAGAGGAATATCCTACACGAAATAAGAAAACAGAAGGCTAATTGGATTGGTCATATCTTACGCAGTAACTATCTTCTAAAAGAAGTTATTAAAGGAAAGATAGAGGGGCGGATAGAAGTGACGAGAAGACGAGGAAGAAGACGTAAGAAGATGCTGGATGACCTTGGGAACAGAAGAGGATATTCTCATTTGAAGGAGAAAGCTCTAGATCGCATTAACTGTTTTGGAAGAGACTGTGGACCTGTCGTCTAACAGATTACTAATGATGATGATATAATATTTGACATACCTATACCGATTACGTCAAGACACTTATATGTATATAATATAAACCACTGAGATGGCTTCAGATGTCGGACGGCATGGTGGAACGCTACATTAAGACCATCGAGGAGCACTCGCGGAAGGTCGTCACATCCCTCCAGATGGACTGGGATGAGGGTTTACCCCTCTTTCTCCTAGCTTACAGGGCATCCACTCACGACACTACGGGTTTGACCCATGCTATCTTAGTGTTCGGACGAGAACTCCGACTGCCCTGCGACCTGCTTTTTGGGGTATCTCCAGACAAGGAATTGCGCCCAACCGATTATGCAGCAGAGGTAGTGGATGACCTACACGACATCCACAACACCTGAAGCTCGGCAGTGACCGGATGAATAGTAGGTACGATAAAACGGCCAACTCCGCAGGTTACCAGGCCTTTGATACTACATGGCACTCGGGCTTGCTATATAAGTTGTCAAAATTAGAATTTTCGGCCAGCTTAATCAAGCTCATTGGATCATTTCTTTCACAACGAAAATTCCGTGTTTCGGTCGAAGGCGAAATATCTAGGCCAGAGAAATGCATGAAGGGGTGCCGCACGGTTCGGTTTTGTCCCCTAATCTTCTCAGTATGTCGGTACATAAATGATGCCACGCAAACACATGGCGTTCAACTAGCCCTTTTGCAGATGTCACCTGTCTGTGTGCTACAGATCGCAAGGAGTGTTTTGTTAGAAAACTCCAGCGCTGTCAGCTCAATGGAGACCGGGTGCGAGCGCTGCAATACCAAAATCAATGAAGATAAGATTCACGGGATCTACTTCTCTCGCAGTCGTCGTCCGCCTGTGTCGCATTTACATTGAATGGAAGATATATTCCATATGTAAATTGTGTAATATATCTCGGATTAATCTTTGAGAGGAGAGTTACATGGAGATTACACATAGAAATGATGGAAGCCAAGGCCTTCAGAACATTTATAAGATTGTATTCGCTATTATGAAGTGAGCGATTAAGTGCTAACATTAATCTGAACCTCCACAAAGCTCTCATTAGATTCGTAATGACTTATGCTAGTCCCGCCTGGGAGTTTGCAGCAGACACTCATCTAGTGAAATTGCCACCCCTGCAAAACAAGGTTCTCCGCAACATTGGCAATTTTCCAATGCGCACACCGGTCCGCGATCTGCACATGGCTTTCAAAATTCCGTACATACGTGATTATATTGTCACATGTTAGGTATATGTCACGCGACAAATAACTTTACACTGTACTGAATGTAGCGAATTTACTGCAATTCTCTCTCACAATGCCACAGTTCACAGTTTCACATTCCGTACACATATATGATTATATAACAAAATTATGCAGGCAACAAGCGGAAGTCATAGAAAATCGTGATAACGAAAATGTTCGCAACAATGGACAAGGCGAAGCCCGACACAGAAAGTATAAGTGGCTTAAACTTGGCGGCGGTCAAGCATACGGCCGTTCAAGTGACTAGACTGCCGTGGTAGCGAATACTACTAGAAATAGGGCATAATCTGCTGTACTAAGCCTAGACTGACGGAGACCTTATATATTGTAACGTGTTTTGCCACAGAAGACGCCGTTCGGATTGTTCGTTGGTTTATTTAACAACCTACGAGTATTGGATACAATTAATTATAACACTGTTACGGGTTTCCACAATTTACAAACCCTACACAATTCTCTTCACTCTGCCCTCAATAGTCTACACGTATTCACAGTACGGGAGCTATACCAGTGTCACTGTGTTACACACTCCCAATTACTTCTCTTGTGAGCCAAGCATTGCTTCTCACGCTATCACTTCTACTCACAAGTACCAGTATTCTTCTTTCCGCTACAACTGAACTCGGCGACTGTTCCAATTCAGCTGCTCCGGCGACGGCTACATTTCAACTCAATTCAACTCAACTCCTAACTCCTGAATAGTGTTCGCTGCTCCTTATTTAGCCTCGGTACGGACAAGACAGAAAACAGTAACGTAATAGGTACCGATGTTGCCTGACGCCGTGTTTGCCGATAGCCTAGCAACGCAGTCGGGAGTTGTTTACTGCTGCATAGCAACCGCGGCATCCCTTGGTCACGTCACCACGGTAGGGGGCGGGGTGTTGACTAGCGTATTACCGTAGCAACGGCAACGCTCCGAACGTGTTACGTCACCGATGGCGTTGTAGGGGGTATCCTGCATAGCCCAAATACGTCACAATATATTGTACATAGAAATAGAAAGTAAGATTAAATTTGTAAATATATGTAAATCCTGACAGTGGACTTAACTAATACGGACTATGATTGACAAATGACAGACCCGACCTCTCGTCAGAGAGGGCGCCCAAAATGGACAGGACAGTAACTTTCATATAAGAAGAAATATCTTGTCACAGACAGACTGACCAACCGTCAGTCGAAATGTGACATTGACGTTGACTAAGCAGTTAGTTGAAAGATAGCAGCAGTCGCGGGATAAAGACCCGAACGCGTGGCTAGAAGATTTTCTGTGATAATCTATGATAGTGCGCGATAAGTGAGAAATCAGCCAGTGAAGGTTTATTGTCTGCTGTAGTACTGTTATATTGGGATTGTGTAATTCACAGAGACTTGTATAGCTCCCGCGTTATAAATACGTGAAGACTACTGCAGATACACTGTGTAGGGTTTGTAAATTGTGTGAACCCGCAACAGTGTTAAAATTATTTGTAGCTACGAAAATTCTAGATTGTTAAATAAACCAATTAACAATCCGAACATTGTCTTCAGTAGCAAAACACGTTACAATATATACAAAAAAATCATGAAGATCGATACAGGCGTTAGAGAAATATTAAGGGGCTCCTCTCAGAACTCTGAGAAGCTGAAATATTGGTATTAATGATGGGTCGATTTATGATGTACGTAGTTGAGATAGCTTCACAAGACATGATAAACTTACGAAGTTTCTTGAAGATTCGTATAGATCTTCAAGAAATATTAACTTTTGGACTCAGAAAGTTCAGAGGCTGTAATGTTGGTATTACTTGTGTGAAGGATTCCTGAATTGCACCGTTGAAACCGACTCAGGTGGCAGGATGTATGTACCAAGTTTCATTAAGATTGATTAGGCCATTAAAATGTTAATATGGGGGATGCACATACACGTACATACGCACATCTAACAATTTCAAAAATCCCGAAAACAAGAATCGGAAATCGCACTGTAACCTACGTAAAACTGTTAAGCAATATAATATATCTAGACCGACACAATGTTATGAAAGCAATGCGTGAGCCGCGATCAAGTATAAAAAAGAACAGACGGAGCAGATTTGTGCTGCTGTAATGCTCGAAACCTGCATGCTGGAGATGTTGGGTTCGAATCTCGACCTGGATATTAGCTGTCCGGACTGAGATATTTCATACTTGTTCTTAGTCCCTATAAGCAAATGCCACGATGGTACCTCGATCAGAGGAAAGACTGCTTCCTTCCTAATCCTTTCCAATTAACTGTTCGTTAGACATTCCATCACTTGACCCTATAGCCTACAGTCTGAAATCCTGATGGCGTCTTAAGTATATGTTATGTTCTCACCTCAGTGTACGCTGTAATGGCTTCTGGAAATTGCGAGTCTGCTTGTTCCTTCAGATCCTCACTGCTTGCTCTCTGTCAACACACTGCTACACCGTAGTTAGTATAGTTCTCGTATAAACCCTCAGCCGGACAACGGGAAACGCCTCGCTTCCTTGTTGCCTAGTCGCCGTGTTTGCCTGTTACGTACTGGTTACCGCTGTTTATTACGGTCGTCTCTAGCAACCACTGTTTACTCGCTTTGCTTAGCAACCGCTGTTTACTCGCTTTGCATAGCGACCAGTTGCTTGGATTCGGCTAACTTCGGCTCCGCTCGGCACGTCACCGCTGGCATGGGGGGGGGTTGACCTTGGTGCAATACATCACAATATATATGTGAATCCCCTAACACTAGTTGCTAGAGAGTGTATAGTAATGCAACACACAGCTCCTTCTGGTCTTCTTCAGTTTTTTTAAGAAATACAACTAATCGCTTACTTTAAGAAGAAAAATAGACAGAATACAGGAACACAGGGACCCCTTAAATGTCTTATCCATGTGCTGCAACACGAAACAGGAGACGTAGGAAGGCCTGGGTGTGAATGTGCAGACAGTTTAGTTCTTGTGTCTCAGATTTAGCTCCAAGCACATAATTAGTGAGGGGGAAGGAAGAGGATTATATGATGTTTGGGGTATTACAGGCCCGTTTATAATGGTTGGGGAAGCGGAAATAGTCATAAGAATATAAAGAACTGATCACACCTAGAATAATCGTGTGTTCCCAAGGAAGAGACAAATAGGGGGCGAACGCCCTGTATGCCTCTGTTGCACTCAACACTGAAAAAGATAGAGAGAGAGAGAGCGAGAGAGAAACATTTCCATTGTCATTACAAGGTATAACTTTTATATATTAATGACATTATAATAATGTTTTCCTAAATGCTGATCATGTTCTTCTGAAGATGGTCATCCCTCCCGAAACATGTCGTGGAAAATGAAACATTGAAATAAAACTTTTATAAATCAATCGCACTGGACGGTGCTTCGAGTCATTTTATACTGTAAAATTATTTGTACTTCCATCCGACTGACTTACACATTCAAATTAAAATTGCCGGAATAGCTCAGTCGGTATAGTGACTACAAGCAATACAATTTTTCTTGAATAACAAACAGTCTCTCATAAGCGAATTCCACAGCCTTAATGAATCCGAGTTTATAAGAGCGCTCCACGGTTCCCTATTGGTCGCTACTCTCACTGTGTAACCTTAGAACTGATTTGATACTGACACCTACGTACAGGTTCTCACAGTCGTCTCTTTCATTCAGAATTCGAAGTTCCAAAATCCTTTATGGACATATCATCGCTTCCGTGAGTTCTACATGACCCACCCATCCCATCCTCTAGTTTATAAACCTGACCATATTTGCTAAAGACTATCTCTCCCTCTATCTATCTATCTATCTATCTATCTATCTATCTGTCTGTCTGTCTGTCTGTCTGTCTGTCTGTCTGTCTATCTATCTATGGTCCTACGTCCTACGTCGAACCTTCGCGGCTTTTTTCATTTTCTTGATCTTTTACACAGTCGGTTGGATTCCTTGGACGGGAGATCAGCCCGTCGCATGGCCTCTCCTGCACACAAATAGTACAAACACATAATAAACGTACACAGACATTCATACCTCCAGTGGGATTCGAAACCACGATCCTAGTGTTTGAGCGGGCAGAGACAGTTCATGCTCTAGACCAGTGCTTCTCAACCGCCGGGCCTCTGCCCAGTAGTGGGCCCTGGCATCAATTATACTGGGCCGCGGGAGGCTCTTCTGGAATTTATCATTTTCATTTTCTAAGCCTCTTTCATGAATAAGTATTTTATAGTGGAAATATTCTGAGGAGAATAATATTTGTGTCGAGAAGCTCAGACACAGAACACCTAAATCTGTGTAGCAAATGTCAGTGACCAAGCCGCATATTTTTAAACATGGAAGTATTCATGAATAATCGGGAATTTTCAGACATCCAAATCTTTCAACATTCGGGAAAGGCAACCGATGTTTATGACCAGTCATAAAAATTGCCTGCAAGCCGATTACAACAATGGGCGGCATATCCTCTGTGTTGCAAATGTCAGTGACCAATTAGCAAGGAAGTATAACGAAAATGTTTCCACTGAAATTGAAGATCAAGGCAGTCTGTATCCGGTTCTCAAATCTAGTAATACTGAATACTGTTTCTTCGCAAGTTCGCATTGCAGTGTGTGCTTGTTTCGAAACCTGAGTGAAGATGTTGTCGTTTGAAAAATGTTATCCCTCACATGAGGATCCCCGAAGGCAAAATATGTTAACCCTTTTGTTGAACACAAAGAGACAGCCCTTTCCCAAGAAGAAACCCTTCAACTTACTGAATTGTCATCGGACAAAGGACTGGAAGTACTTTTAATACTACGAATAATTCGAAATCCTGGATAAGAATGAAAAATGAATATCCAAATTTACATTAAATAGAAGTGAGGTTTCTTCTTTGTTTTTCCGCCACATATCTTTGTGAAACTGCATTTTCTGCCATGACTGTGCTTAAAACGAAACAGAGGAACTGACTACAACTTTCTGAGTGTCTCCGTTTGGCTCTCACTTCAATTCATCCCAGAATTAATAAGCTAACGGACGGAAAACAGAAACAGAAGTCTCACTAGCCTAACTGAAACCTTCCAAACTCAGTTGTGATAAAAGAAACTAAGTTTAACTTTCCAATAACTTATAATTGTTGTGTTAAAGTTCTGCGTCATTAAAATTAAAATGTTAATTAGTGTTGGAAGTAGTGTTTAGAATTGAGAGATTCATACATTTTTATTTATCAAATTACATACTTTACATATACGTGTTTAATTATTTGGCGTGTGTACGTGATAAGTCTTTCGCCGGCAAGTTGACATCCTTGTGCTTCTTCCCCTACTCAGCTGACTTCTACGGTGAGTTACAATGCATAAATATTTTTTTCACTGCCGTTTTTTCAAACCAACATCATTAAAATCAATTTAATAATACAATAATCAATCTTACGCTGAATAACATAAGTTTTTGGTGATCGGCATGGGATATGTCAGTGAAAATTAGCACAAATTAATTTAATGATGTTGATCTGAGGAAACTACAAAATGCTACAGGATATCATTAGTCCTGTGATTGATAACTAATTTAAATGTAATTTTATGTTTGTCAACATGCCACACCGTGTACATAACTGTACTAATACTCTTTATGATTTATAATTAATTACTATTATTACGTTAGTTTAATGCATGAACTTTAACAAAACTGGAAAGGTATTTACGAGTAAATTTGTTAGGACTGGGCCCTCGTCTAATAAAAAAAGAACTTACTGGGCCGCGGTCTCATAAAGGTTGAGGAGCACTGCTCTAGACAGCGAGGCCAGTATAATCAGCGTTTGCTGAAAACTACGGATAATAAAACTCTTCAATATCTTCAATACAGAAATATTAAAGTAATCTGCAGTATGGCTTCATTAAAAAGGAATTCATGTCCATAACTGAAAGGCATTAGCTCATTATCTTGCTGTCTTTAATGAAATGTGTCACTGGTACGAACCAGGAGCGCTCCTGGTATTTATAATTTTCGTTGTATATAGCCACATTCTTGTTCTTCTTCTCCTTCTGTACTGGCTTTCTAACCCTGCGTCTGTCTTGGCCTCTTCCATAGTTTTGGTGTTGTCGTTAGCCCCACGCCCAACCCTCAACCTGGAGAATCAGAGGCTACACTTCTGGCTGTACATAGCTCTCCGCGTCGCTAGGGCGCGCAGATCTCCTCTCCAAGGCAAGGCAGTCGTTCTCGAGATGAATTTAACAACATTTCGATAGTACAGCTGATCACACTTGCCGCGCAGTCTAAGGAATGTAGACTTTGGCCACTGATATACTGGGTTCGACTTCCAGTCCGGACATGGGTTTATGCCTATTCGTTTTCTGTGTTTCTGTTCTGCGTAGGTGAGAGTTCTTGCATTGGAGCAGTCTCTTGTACATGCAGTCCTACCAACTCTCTAATGGTTTTTTTTTAGTTCACGTAGTGGGAGGTGTAGTCGAACTGGGTCCACTCAGCACGGCTGCCACTGATTGGCCTATTGTACCTGCCCCGGATGATTATCATGAGAATGAAGATTGACAGGGTAAACCGAAGTACTCGGAATAAACCTACCCCAGCGCCACTTTGTCCACCACAAATCCCACTTGACCACACTTAGTTTAGAACCCGGGCCGCCGCGGTGGGATAGCAGCGATTAACCGCTTGAGCTATGGCCCGACCTTCTAACAGTTCATTATTTCAGAACTTATGTCTCAACTGAACAAGTCCAGGAACTAATGTGTAAAACCTGAAGAAGACAGTAGTAATGATGCTGTAATAGTAAGGCTTTAACCCATACGTGTATTTATCAAAACATCTAATTAGAATCTCGCCCAGTTGTTACAACATGCCCTCTTATACTACAAACTCTTTTGCTCTACGTTCTTTATTATTGAAAGTTATCGACGTTTCGGACTTACTCATCTCCTTCATAGTTATCTACAGTAGAGATAAAATTGTCTGAAGCGTCATGTAGTTATTCCTTAAACCTATCTGGAACTGTTCATTGGGTTTCTTTCAACATAGGTTGAGTTTCACATGTGTTTGCTTGAT
>NW_019729217.1:54032-66592 GCF_002891405.2 Cryptotermes secundus
AATCCTTGCATATGAGATTTAGAACTGCACAAAATACAATTAGAACTGCACATTTTGTGTAGAACTGCACGTTACAAAAACGCTGATCTAAAAAAGTAGAGCTGGTAGAGAAAAGCTGATTTTATATTTAGATTCAGCACCTTAAATATAACTAAAATTAGTTCTAAAATCCTAGACACACAAAAAAAAATTTTTTTTCGTAGGCCTGTGTAATAGTACTTATATAATGTGACGTATTTGCGCTATGTATTACGCCCTCTCCCCCGACAGCAGTGGCGTAACAGCGCTGCCGCTGCTACGGTGACGGCCCTGTCAGCGCTCCGCCCCCTCCCAGCGCGGACGTGGCAGCGCTTTCCACTGTGACGTGACAGGTGACAACAGTGACGTGGCGGGGGATGCCGCGGTGGCTATGTAGCAACAAACAACTCTCGATAGCGTTCCCAGCAACACCTGTAAACATGGCGACTAGGCAACAAGGAAGCAAGGCTTTTTTTCCGTTGTCTGGCTGAGGGTTTATAAGAGAACTGCATTCCCTAAGGAGTCACTTATGTAACAAAATTATGCAGGAAACAAGCAGAAGTCATACAAAATCATGAAAATGAGAATGTTCGCAACATCGGACAAGGCGAACCCCGACACAGAAAGTATAAGAGGCTTAAACTTGGCGGCGGTCAGACATATTATCGTTCAAGTGATTAGGCTGCCGCGGTAGCGAATACTGTTAGAAATAGGGCAAAATCTGCTGTACTGAGCCTGGTTGTCAGTGGCCTTGTATATATTGTACATAGAAATAGCAATTAAGATTAAATTGTAAATATATGTAAATACTGACAGTGGACTTACTAACACAGACTATGACTGACAAATGACAGACCCGGCCTCTTGTCAGAGAGCGCGCCCCAAATGAACAGGACAGTAACTTTCATATAAGAAAATAGAAAAAAAATTGGGGCTCGACACCAAGACAGACATACTGACGGACCGTCAGTCGCAATATGACTTGGACTTGGACTAAGGAGTCATTTAAAATGTAGCAGCCGCCGAAGACAGTCCAAATAAAGCAGCAGTCGCGGAAAGAAGACCCGAACGCGTGGTTAGAAGATAGTGCGCGATAACTGAGAAGTGAGCCAGTGAAGCCTTATTGTGTGACTTCAAGATTGTGCGCTGTAGTACAGTTATATTGAGAGTGTGTAATTCAGAGACTTGTATAGCTCCCGCGTTATATATACGGGAAGACTACTGAAGAAATCATTGTGTAAGGTTTGTAAAGTGTGTAAACCCGTAACAGTGTTATAAGTATTTGTAGTTACGATTTGTAGGTTGTTAAATAAACCAATTAACAATCTGAACGGCGTCTTCAGTGGCAAAAACAAGTTACAATATATATATATATATAGATGGACAGACGGACAGACAGATATTTCTTAAAATTTTATCAATTTCTGAGGTTGTTTAGAGCCTAGACAGTGTAGTGAGGTCTGGTGGATGCAGCTCTGGAACATTGTGATGTACTCTCACGAAATTCCTGCCAGAGAAATGGGGAGACATACCAAATGTACCAGTTAATATGGGCTGCTCGCGTCTGAGATTGGAATGGGGCAGGTCCGAAGTAAGATCAGTGTGCTAATCCCGATAGTCTGCACTGCAACGCAGTGTGAAAACGAATCTGTCGTTCAGCTTAATAAATAAGATCTGTAAGCAGTGGGAGGCCCGGATCCAGTACTTGAGTAGCGAAGTGGCATCCCCAATGTACAGGCTACAGGGGAAGGAATTGAGAGTTGAACAGCTGTGACGCCAACGATTCTATTTATAGAACATATCTCTCTTTCATGTCCCATCTACACAGCGCTGTAATCCGGGTCAATTATCGAGGTAATCAGGGTTGCATAATTCGTGGATGTCAGGGACAGAAATCTCTTGTCTCCTTGACGGTATAAATGCAGGGGTTGCAAATGCAGTTCTTATCATATTGTATCGGCCATGATATGTATATTCGCCGTCATGTAGTACACTCAGTTTCACATGTCACTTCACTACATGTTTCGGCATCATTGTACCATCTTCAGGTGTGTTATTTACGTGAAGCTATTACATTGCTCACCATCATGTGTCGTTTATAAAATTATCTAAAATGCACACTCTTCACCAACTATAATAACATTTGTATATATCAGAATTTGTTAATATCCATCATCTTACACGTCATAACTCAAACTCGCGTGCGTACTACGTCAGTCTTCCACTATGGGAGTCGTTCATCCTATATTTTGTGTGTATTGTGTCTTGTGATGTGTCCTTTTTTGGCTGCGAGCGTTGTAATAGCTTGACGTAAATAACACACCTGAAGATGGTACAATGATGCCGAAACATGTAGTGAAGTGACATGTGAAATTGAGTGCACTACAAAACGGACACTGCATACATATCCTGGACGAGAATCAGTGCAACAGGACGCTAAAATACAATAATATTGTAACGAATTTGAACAACGCGTTGCCAGGCAACACCTCTGTAAACACGGTAAACTTGCAACAGTGGAAGATGTGTCTCAGTGGACGAATGTTATTGCTCTTTGCTAGGCAACAGCCTACCAGTGATGAAGCCGGCTATGAATCACGTGAATTGTTCTCTGTGTGGTCTGCCTAGTGCAACAATAGAAGTGTGTTTTCTGTGCGTGGTCTGTGTAGAGTGCTTGTAAGAGAAGTGAATTCTGATGCAAAGTCAGTTCAGGGCAGTTATGAGTCAATAATAGCGTGAAGCAGGTAGTAATCATAGCTGTACTTTCCGAACCATCGGTAGATTTTAAAGAGTCTATACGGCTTTTTATCCCAGAAGACAGAACGCTTCATGTCCACCGATGTGGAATCCTCAAATCCTACATAATGAAATGAAATGAAATGTTTACAGTCTTGCTTGTAGGAAGTACATCTTTTCCAGAGCTTCACTATTCTAATGGTTTTGTTGTATAAACCGTTTTTAGAGTCTTGTAGAATCACCAATGACGTCAAGGATTCTATTCTGAACCATGTTTAAATCCCTGCCACATTACCGACGATACTGAACTAGGACTCTAGTGGCATTTTTATTATCCCGATGTGAACGCTTGAATAATATATCGAGGCCGTCGCTTTCCACTTGCATCATATTAGGTTTATGTGATAATCTTTAATGCCTAACAGTTTGGTTCAAGGGTGACCTTCTGAATTTTGTTCGGAAAGTGTCGAATTTTAGCTAGGACACCGATTACTTTGTCTAAGGTTTTCTTGGTTTTCGTCAGTCCCTCCAGACAAACGCTGTTTGAAATCAGGTTACGACGTTTTCATTCTACACGATTCCCCACTCACTATTCACTATTATCCAGTAATTCGACGCTGCAGAGCCTGGGTTGCCGACAGAATTGCAAAATAAAGTCCGAGTTTACTGTACGAAGCGTTGTTTGAAAAAATAGTTTTGTGTATAGACAGTAGGGTGCGAGTTTTGTGTAATACTTCTGCTGAATTTGAGGTGTACGCTTTCTTGAAGTCGATAAATGGCTGATGTATATCCTTACTTTAGTCCCTTCTGTTTTGCTCCAGCATTTGCAGTGCAGCCGGTCACGGTAGCTGAACGGTCTAAGGCATGTATTTTTTTTTGCTCGCTCGAAAGCCGGGATCGTGGGTTCGGATCTGTTTCCTGTGAGGTACGAACTGAATTCTTATATATTATTCTTATACACTGCCGGTCACGGTAGCCGAGCGGTCTAAGGCATGCACTGTCTTCGCTAGCTCGGAAGCCGGGATCGTGGGTTCGAAACCCACATAATTGAAGGAAGTTTGATGTGTGTATGCGTTTTTCTGTGTTCATGTTGTTCCAATCACTCGTCCAAGGAGTCCTACAGCCTGTGAAATGATTGAAAGAACAAAATAAAGCCTCGACACCCGTAGACGGGTATACAGGAACTGATGGAAAAAGATGGCAGTGCAACTCGTCTGAAACAGTGGTTGGCATTGCTTACATATGAAGTTAACAGTGGGAGATGAATGGTTGATAGAATACTGTATGCAGTTAATAACAGTCAGTTTATTACCTTTTTATAAACACTCTAGGTACAACAATAGGCCCCTTATGCTTCTGGAAAATCTTTCCTATTTCGACAAAATGCAGAAACACTGAGTTTCTGGAATTTATCCATCATCAACTATAACAAGTGATTGTAGGCAGCTCTTCCTAACGAACCTCCACAGAGCACGTGTCTCACACCCTTTCTCCTGAAGACAGAAACAAACTTAATTCACGAAACGTCGTGTTCTTTAGAATAGTGGATGACGGACGTCCAGAAGTCAGTAGGTTCCTGTGTTAAACACCATAGTGAAACACGAATCAATAAAGTTACTGATCCAAGAACGTAATATTTTACTTTCATATTGAGATCTTTGCGCAGAATATAAAGTCAGAATATCCTTATGAAACGTGCTGCATCCATTTACCAGTCTACATGGTTTCACAGCCTGTGAGACTACCACGTTGTAAGCCTTGTTCTTCTATAAGCGTTACCTACTGTATTGAACAGTTATGTCGACTTTGGCCAGTACGTATTAGACTTTCCAGTTTCCGCCTCAAACTCAGTTGGACCTACACACAGAGCGAGAGTAGGGAAAATTATCAAATAGGATAATTAGTAAACACGGAATTCGAATGTGGAAGCTCTTTTTTTTTTCCTTTGGCGCTACAGCCCTCATTTGGTCCTAGGCCTACCTCCATGAAACTCTCCGTTTCACTTCGTTTTACTAGATCTTACACATACGGTAGGACTCCTTGGGCGAGTGATTAGCTCGTCGCAAGGCCTCTAGCTGTACACAAACAGAAAAACGCACACAAACATCCATGCCCTGAGTGGGATTCGAACCCACGATCTCGGCTTCCGAGCGAGCGAAGACAGTGCATGCCTTAGACCGCTCGGCTACCGTGACCGGCGAATGTGGAAGTTACAATGGTTCAAATTGTGATCACTGGTTAGATTTCCTGTAACAGTGACCTGGTTCAAGCCTTATGGGTGAGCTGCATGAAATTCGGAGCTTGTGTACGACAGAGGATATTATTAAAGAGGACCGCGGATAAACGAAACCATTACGCGTACCGGATTACGTTAGCCCTGGTTGTGTATATGGTTTCTCGTGGCAGAGTATCCAGACGGTATAGAAATTATAAAAAAAAAAGTAAAATGTAAAGCTATTTCTGTATCAGGCCGTGAAGGCCCATAGGTTTGTGAGACGTTGAGGTTCCCACATTTTCTAGACAATCGGCTCACAGATGGGGGTAAGGTTGTCAGCCTTACGCGCCGGCCGCCCTTTATCCCGCAGGGAGAGTCTTGGTACTCATTTCTGTAAGAGGCTGAGTCGAACCCGGGGTCGCAGTGTGGCTGAAAGGATTAGATCAATTGAAAATTTTCACTTCATCGGGACTCGAACCCGCGACGTTTCGGCTTGTTGCACAGTGCCTCAACCAACTACGCTACCGCGTGCCCCCATAGCAATTATCATCGAAATAAAATCTCAAGTCAAGACAAATCCCACTGCTCGCTGTGATGCGTGTAATGTGGAAGGGAACGTTTTCTTTTCGTATGTGGTTACCACAATGAAGGACAGAATTATGACTAAATATAGCTTATAAATCTTCAGGAAATGTGGCAGATTTAAGGCACACATGAATAGTTGTCTAAGGTACGCCGCACACCGGCATGCGTCAAGACATGTAACAGTCAAGACACGATGTCTGGGACATGACGCAAAGAAAGGAGCACAATTGAAACGAATGAGATTATAAAAACCGTCGCACACCGGTCTGAGTCATGATGCTTACGTCAGCTTCGTGCTGACGAATCACGAATGAAGCAAGACTGTGTCTTAGGCCGCGCCATAGCTCAAGCGGTTAGTCACTGGGTTCCCACCGCGGCGGCCCGGGTTCAAACCCGGGTTTGGTCAAATGTGATTTGTGGTGGACAGAGTGGCGCTGGGGTAGGTTTTCTCCGAGTACTTCGGTTTCCCCTGCCTGCAGGGAAGTTTATGTTTTATATTGTGGCACTTCTTGTACACTTGAGGGTAGTCACTGAATATTCAGAGGAACGTACGCCCTATATCACCTGTCCTGAATATGTAGGCAAACATTTTCCCCGAAACTTTGTAACTGCCAACAAAATTACGTGGTTTCACAACCTGAAGACCACAATCTATGGAAAACTGTGTTCCGTTGTTTCTCTTGAATATGACCCAATATTTCTTAAAATTATAACCTGAAAAACTCCCTGGGCTCTGTTTTAGATCCTTCCTAAGATTTGTTTTCTGTGGTATCCGATTTATTGAGTTTCTTTTCGATTTGTCCTTGATGTGATAATATTTGGGTATAATACTCAATGCTTTCCGATTTGCTCTTGGTAGTCTTATATAGAAGCGATAACCTTTGACCATATTTGCGTGCCGTATTGATTGCGTTTTTACTGTATACCCTTTCTCACCAAAGATGACCTTTTTCCGTGTTTGGGTGTGGCTGTCAATGCTGCTTGTGAAAACACGAATATAAAATTTTAAGTCGATTACGTTAACTTCCAGATTTCTACTGAGATCAAAGGTACAGGAATATCTTGGGTCTCAGGAGCGTGTAGGCGACTCTGAGAAGATTCTGTAACAAGTTACATAACCTCAACATTAATATAATCAATTTAGAAGGATTTGTGTGGGAAGAAATTCGTAATATAAAATTAAACTTGAAACAAAACACACGAATATTGTGAAGGACTTCCGCAACTAGAGGCGTACGAATGTAGGGAAGATATGCGATATAGCACTCTCCTTTATTGATTAACTCCTAATTAACCCTTTGAACTTTAACAAGAAGAACAGAGAAGGGAAAATGGAGGAGAATTAGAGAGAGACACACGAAATTTTACGGGAGAAACAGACATTTCCGGCTTCGAAGTTTACCAAACAGTCTCCACACGGTTGATTAGAAAGAAGGTAAAGCGTTGGGAAGTGAACTGCTTTAGGTTATGTGCAAAGGAAAGTAATCAAGCAGGATCTTTGATATTAGCAATGGGGGGAGGTTTGCATAAGCATGAAGTTTCGATAAATTTCTCCTTATTTTTAAAATTTAAATTCTTACCTCACACAGCGTAGACCAATCGGTTGGCACTGCTTAAGGAAAGAATCAATGCGCCCAAAATGCAGCGTCTTCTGGCACTATTGAATTAGTTGGTGCACTGTATTTTTTTACTGGCTCTACAGCCCTCTTGGACCCTGACCTTTGATTTTTTCAATTTCATGATCATTTATAGACGGCAGGATTCTTTGATCACTTGGATAGAACGGCGCGCGGCTCCACACTCTAGCACTGCTGTAAATGTGTTGCACACTGCATGACGGTTCACTACGGATCTTACACTCGGATAGAACGGCGCGCGGCTCCACACTCTAGCACTGCTGTAAATGTGTTGCACAGTGCATGACGGTTCACTACGGATCTTACACTCGGATATAACGGCGCGCGGCTCATTGCGATAAAATGGTCAGCATTCTTGCATCTTGCATTGTATTCGGGAGGTAGGCGGTTAGAATTACCTAAAATTTTTATCATATTTTCCTCTGTCACTCCAAGCAGATTGAAACGTAGGATTCAAATCTAGGTAACGACGCCTTCATTTTGTTCATACGGGCTCTGGGGCCCACCCAGCATCCTATACAATAGAGACCAAGGGCTATATCCGCGGGGATGTGGGGCATGCGATAGCGTAATTGGTTGAGGCACTGTGCTACAAGCCGGAAGGTCGCGGTTTCGATTGCTGATGGGGTCATTGGATTTTCCAATTGACCTAATACTTCTAGTCGCACTATAGCCCTGAGGTTGTCTCAGTCTCTAACAGAAATCGGTACCAGGAATTTTCTTTGTGTTAAAGGCGACCGGCGCGTGAGTCTGACAACTTCATCGCCATCTGTGAGCCGATTGTCTAGACAGTAAAATGTGGGAGCCTCGACGTCTCATAGCCCTATGGGCTTCCACGGCCGGTTACAGGGATAGCTTTTAACGCGGCAAGGGCGTCAAGCTGACCATTCCATCTACTGCAGAGGTCAATAATGATGAGGCTATACCTCCACTTCCCCATACGTCTTCATGGCATGATTTATAATTAATATTTAACTAATCGTTCCACCATTCGATTTATATAATCCAAGTTATTGAAAGTGCCTATAAATAAACAAATAGGATACCGGGACAGCTCAGTCTGTATAGCGACGGGCTATGGGCTTGACGGCCGGAGTTCGATTCCCGGCAGTGTTAGGTAATTTACTTCTGGTCCAGAGCGTCCAGACTGGTTTTGGTGCCCACGCAGACTCCTATACAGTAGGTACGTTGGGCTCTTTCCTCTGAGGTTAAAGCGGCTGAGACAACAAGCTGACCACTCACTCCCATCTAGTACCGAGGCCAAGAACGGTGGAGCTGTACCTCCGCTCCCCCATACGTCTTAATGGCGTGGTGCTTTATTAATTAAACAGAGGGAACACTCGTTGGTTTATAGAATAATGGGCTCAAAAAATAATTTCATGATACCGGAAACGAATGTGTCAAGCTGCCCCATATACTGTCACGTGAAATTCCTGACGTAAACCACGTAAACTGTCGATCAGGATACCAGGCGTCGACTGGTGCTCTAAATGAGTATGAGGAAGAAATTCTGACCATGTTGTCTCACTAAACAGTGTTAATGAGGGAAACATATTGATGTGGATCACATGGGGATACCCACATCGTCGGAAGAATTGAGTTTATAGCTGTAATTACAATTCTTATCGTAACTCCCGGCTTCTGTAATTTGTTGTGGGTGGTTAGGGGTGAGTTTTTTCTCGGAGAACATTGGGATTTGCCCTCATAAAACAGATGCGCCTACAGCAAATAAATTCGGGTCGATAATTAAGTGGACAAAACAACACGAAATGCATAATACTGCAACAACTGCACAGCCGGTACTGAGGAGTTCTCTCACCGGAGGCGTAATTCTATCCACTGCGATGCAACGACAGAATTACTTATTATTTATATATCGGCTCAGTCGTTAACTCAGATTATTTTGTCGAATATTGGGAATATTACCTAATTTTAATGTTTAAAATGAATTTTTAGCACTTAGCTGTTAATTTTTGACATGAACATATTGTAACGTGGATGGCGAAACAGGAAGTAGGGGTCACGGGAACTCTTGAGTTTCCGCGAGTGACGACACATATCCCCACTCATCCCATAACTACACAATGCTGGTAAACACCCCTCCCCGCTAGGCTGTGACGTCACGCAACAGGCGAGCCCGTGCAGCGACTATTGCGTCACATGCCCAACACGTGACAATGTTATAAGAGAATTAAATGATACATACCCTGAAATTCAACTAACATACACTATTTACATTATTGTATTTACTAATATGGATACATGTTCGCCAGACAATTCAATAACGATGGTATATATTGTGACAGAATAGTCCATTGTTAGACAGCGGCTTATTAATAAACGTTTGCGAGATAACCAGCCTGAAGAGTCCATTGTAGACCAACGTTCGTTAAACATATTCTCGAGTTAATATAGGCAACAATAAGAGAATTGCTGTTTCTATAAGAATAGAGATTATGCTAGGTTGCGGTGTTCTCAACGTGTTTTCTGTGAGCGGTCCGTGTCGAAGGGTTGTAGGGGACAGCGAAGGTCGTTTGCAGGCAATCGTAGGACGAGAATCAGAGTGAAGAGAGGCCTCGGCGCTCAAGATTGATTGTAATTATAAAGAAGTGGCAATAAACCCATCCATCATTACTAGTCACGGCGAACCCCTTACACGTAACAAAATTCATACAAACTAATTCTGTATTTCAGCATTCTGTTGCACATGTTTAATTAAACGTCTGTATACTAAGTCCGTCAATAATGGAACAATCATTAAATTATTCACCATCCAACACCAACACGACATGTTTCGGCCACAGACGGCCATCCTCAGGTGTATCAATGCATCGAAATTCTTGCACTGTTTTGATGCGCGCTAAAATTGCGCGTTGCAGCCCACTAAAAATGACATAAATAATTTCTTAAAAGTTATTAAACGTTTGTATTAAAAGCTTTCGTAAAATCCTATTCCACTCCATAAGGGACACCCTCCACTTGTTTATTTATGTTATTTTAAGGGGACTGCAACCCGCAATTTTAGCGCGCATCAAAGCAATGTAAGAGTTTCGACACAATGAAACACCTGACGATGGCCGTCTATGGCCGAAACATGTAGTGTTAGTGTTAAATGGTGAATATTTTAATGATTGTTGCATTATTGACGGACTTAATACATAGGCGTTTAATTATACGAACCACCTGAAGGTGTTCACATTGATTGAAACGTGTAGTGGTATATGTAACAAAAACAAATATTAATATTGTACATTAATATTATTATTAACTTCGTCATCACAATTCGTGCATAATCATCAGGCAAAATTTGTGTCTATCAATGGCCATAAAGGGTCGAAACATGTTGTAAGATAATACATTAAAAATCCGCACGAACTGTGGCAACGGAGCCAGTAGTAAATTGTTCGTAGAGAATATGATGCTGAAATGCAACATTCCTAACATTAATCAGCAAAGCGACTGGCTACGGGCTGGACGACTGAGGGGTCGGAGTTCGAGCCACGGTAGGGTCAAGAATTTTCTCTTCTGAAAATCGTCCAGACCGGCTCTGAGTTCCACCCAATCATCTATTCAGTGGGTACCGTGGATAAAGCGGCCGGGGCTTGAAGCTGACTACTCACCTCCAGCTAGTGCCTAGGTCAAGAAAATGTCAGTCTAATATAATCACTCCCCCATACGCCTTTATGGCGTAGGACATAGGGACAACCTTACGAAATGAGCGGTTCTTTCGTTTGAAGGTTATCTATATGTCGTGACACTGTGTGTCTTCCTTGCATGAGGAGAGGCGAGAGGTTGCTTAGGAGGACATCAGCGGCGTGTGCACAAAGTTCTGTAAAGTCTTAAACATAGGGACTAGCTGGGAGACCTAGGATTAGGTAAGAGGCATTCATTCATTCATTCATTCATTCATTCATTCATCTGTAATCTGTCAAGACGACAGGTCCACAGTCTCTTCCAAAACAGTTCCTCCACTTGATGCGATCTAGTGCTTTCTCCTTCAAATGAAAATATCCTCTTCTGTCCCCAAGGTCATCCAGCATCTTCTTACGTCTTCTTCCTCGTCTTCTGGTCACTTCTATCCGCCCCTCTATCTTTCCTTCAATAACTTTTCTTAGAAGGCAGTTGCCGCGTAAGATATGACCAATCCAATGAGTATAATATTAACATTAATTTTGGATAATTTGTTTGTGATGGTGTCAATTTGCCTGAAATGCCAAAGGATGGGGCCCAGTTATGTGTTGTGATGAACGCAATAATGAAGGATTCCGTTCTGTAGAACCATACAGTGCCCTGCTCCGGAAGTTGGTTACTTAATTAAAGTATGATTCATATTCTAGTTCCTTTTTGTGCTAGTTTCTAATTAGAGCGACTGAAACTTAAGCACCAACACGATTCCGAAAGTCAGGGTTCAGTGGTTGTCACTCCCCGTTCGTACTCAAAACGTCAATGCTTCAACCCTCGGTTCAGAGATCGCCAGTCCTAGCTGAGATTTGTCTTATTTTTCCTCGCTCGCTCCTCAAAAATGCCCGGATAGTACCTTAAATTATGTTACAGTATCTTCTTTCCACGTCCGTCAGGTTCACTCTTTACTGAGTGTCCTACAATTGGATATCATTGCAGTCTTGAGTGTCTAGCGATGTCATCCACCAAGAAAGAATAAATACGAAACAGAGAGAGGCGTTCTGGGGGGCCGAAAAGTAAATATGTCTCAATATTTGCGGATAACAAGGTGGTAAATCTTATCTGAAATCGATATTGACACTTGTATTAGTCTCTATTGACGGGGCATGGATTGGTAAATAGATTTACTGACCGCTTACAGGGCCTATCTACAAATAACTATAACACTAAGCCTGATTTCCACACTACAAGTCTTCTAGCCTTTCCTTGGCAACGGCTCTCCACTGTGGCTCTTCGTCTGCAGTGTCTTCTTCAGCTGCCGTTGCCCGCGGGTTAACACTCCACAGTTTAACCCTCAACTGCACTGCAGCCCAAGTTGTCTTCGACACGGACCGCGCATAAACACATCTGTTGTTGACGAGGCGTGTTTACCGCGCCGTTGCATAGCAACAGAAGTTACGCGATTGTTGCTTGCCTATTCGTTGCCGCGGGAATTTGTTTACCGAGTCATTGCCTCGCAATGGACATTTATTCTGACTTCACTATTCCGGCTTTCGGGCGTCATATCAATATATTTCGGCATTCTTTATGACAGTACTTACGTATTTACTTAACTGCTTTCACATTTAAATGTTGATTGATTTTACTAATGTTGGATTTTCAAAATATTGAAGGAGACTTATTACACTTTTCCCCAAGGATTATTGAATTTAACACAAACGTTGAAAGTTTTAGTATGTTTTTTTTTT
>NW_019729217.1:66756-112867 GCF_002891405.2 Cryptotermes secundus
GCATGATTCTGACGGACGGACGGACTGGTCACACTTGAATTTACGTATTTTTCAAAATGTCTTGGGGAACGTGCCAAAATACTGGAACATAAACGCCTCAGTAGGAGCATTAATGAGTCCATGGGACGAAAGCAGAATCTAAATTGCGAGTCTTGTGTGAAAATATTAATTTGCATCTCAATTAACTGAACCAGTATCCACCTAAGCAGCAGCCTCATTACTTTACATTACCTGTAGAGAGTGCAAAAACCAAATAAGTCAAGCCTTATCTGTTGTTGGGACCGGAATTTGAAAACATGCTATATATATTGTGCACGAAAATAATTCGCTATATGCTGTTTTTTTTTATTGTTAGTGGGGTGGGACTAAGTCCCTTGTACTGCGGCCACTTCTGGCCTATTGTACCGGCCCCAGATGAGAGGTGAGGGTGATTGTGGAGCAATTGGTGGAATGAAGATTGGCAGGGGAAACCGAAGTACTCGGAGAAAACCTGCCCCAGCGCCATTATGCCCACCACAAATCCCACTTGACCAGACCCGGGCCGTCACGGTGGGAAGCCAGCGACTAACACCTGAGCTACGGCGCGCAATACTCCTATTGTGTACCAATGATTAGAGTGAAATAATACAACTAAGAGATCTCCATTTACATTTCTAATTTTGTGAAGATACAGGCTGCATTTTATAGTGCAGTTCTAATTTCGCATAAATTTTAGGCGTTAACTAGGACTGTTCAACAACTGCGTCATTTTTGTTCGAATTAATATAATTCGCCGTCAGTAAGACGTTAGCCTGACATACTTNAGTACGGCCTCCTCGAATTTAATGTCATGTCATATTCAGAAGAACCTGCTGTTTACATCAGGGTTTTACTCCGGAACCTTGAAGATGGAGGTAGCTAGTTCTTCGAAACGTTTATACCTATCTTATTCCAGAATATAATAATGTTTACTCTCTGACTTACTGAACATTGCAGTGGAGCGGTTACCACTCCATTTTCAGACCTTAACTCGGGGACAGATCCAGAGAAGCACCAGGGTTTCTCACGGTACTTCTGTTTCTCCTGCCAATTCTGATTCCTCTAATCCCGGTGGGGAAAGATAGCGTCCAAACCGACTCTGGGGCCCATGCAGCCTCCAATCCAATGGGTACTGAGGGTAAAGATGCTGGGGCTTGAAGCTGACCACTCATCTCCATCTATTGACGAGGTCAAGTGTAGTGGAGCTATACCTCCACCCCCACACGTTTTCGTGGCATAATGTTTAGCTTATTAAACACAGGTACAACTTTACATTTACCTTTATCCAACTGCTCCACATTCATTCGTTACCTTATCAGCGGCGAGATAAAGTCTCGTTACATACCAACAAAACCTGACATTCTGACTCGTGTACACAGGCAGCTTTCGTAGTCCTCCCAGGCAATACCAGACTAAACCACGAACACTTCTATCGTGATCTTCTCCCATTTATTATTGACTCAGCTACTTACGGCATGGGCCAAAGAACCATGAATAAATAATTAAAAACGAATGGGAAGAAATAGTTTCAAGCCTAAAACTCGTGCTTATAGTACTTAAAAATTCAATACATACGTCATCGCATCGCATCTTCATTACAAGGATCAGCCAATTATTCTGTTTAGGGAAATTTCATTCACACATGAATGGCTTTACAGCCCTTTGTTGGGAACTGGCCTCTTCCTCAATTTCGTATCTTTTTTTTTTTTGCAAAGACGATAGGACTTTTTGGACGCATGATCAGCCAGCCGAAGGCCGCTACCTATACACAGACATCCATAGTTCGAGTGGGATTCGAACCCACCATCCCAGCTTTCGATTGAGCGAAGACACTTCATGCCTTAGACCGCGCGGCCACCGTGATCGGCGTTTAGAGAAATAATCGCATTTATTTTGAAAATCATACAAAATCTGAAAACATTCTGGGGCAAAATGCAATTTTATTTGTGTGTAGGTTGAAGCAGGTGGTACACACACTAACCATTGTGCTTTAAAGGGGTTAAGCATCGCCTCATTTTAAACAATTGTGATAGAGTTGACCCTCGATATAATTGGGAGTCGGGGGACAGCTGCAGTATCGACGTTGTAACAGAAATTGATATTTATTTTTTTTAAATCCTTTCATTAGTATTACAGTGAAAGTAAATGGAAATTTGTCCCTGTGCTTAATTAATTAAGCACTATGCCATGGAGACGTATGGGGTACTGGAGGTGTAGCTCCAACATCCTTTACGTCAACACTAGATGGAGATGAGTGATCAGCTTCACGCCCTGGCAGGTTTATCCACGGGGAAAGAGCCTTGGTACACATTGGGTAGGAGGTTGGAAGGGCCTCGGAGCCGGTCTGGACCCTGTGAAATAAAAATGAAAGTCGCATTGTTGGGAATCGAACCCCTATCATCCAGCCATTAGCCCGTCGCTACACCAACTGAACTAGGAATACAGTATGTAGTAAAATGCGGTTGCTTTGAGAATTACCCTTTCCAATAGCTCAGTGGGATTTCCTGCCGGGTTCGAGTTGTTACGAATGGTGCTCATTAAGTTCTGCTGTATGCAAAAAATAACCCCAGAAACCTACAGGCTGTTCATAGGGGACTATTGATTTAAGCCTCTATATCTGAAAGCTACAGCAACGAATGGTTACATAAATCCGTATTCTGTAACTTTTATATCTAACAGAATTTTGTACGACGTAAAAATATGTAATTGTAATGGGGGGACAGCAGATGACGGTGGCCGTAGTATCTAAGGCATGAATATTCTTCACACGGTGTAACACTGGGATCATGGGTTCAAATCCCACTCAAGGCATCGATGTCTGTCTTAGGTAGTGTCCTTGAGACGGGCTGATCCCCTATCCAAAGAGTCCCACCGACTGACTCAGATTAAGAAACTGAATTGGATCGAAGAGTTTTACGGTTGGTCTGTGCTCCTAGAGGAAAAGGCAGGAACAGAAGAAGAACGGGGGATATGACGAAAACTGTCGCACACGCGAACCCGCGATACATCGAGGCTCGGTATAACAGAAGGTTGTTTCTATAAGACAACGTCCTCCGTTGCAAACCACTGTGCCGTGCATTATATACCGCTCTGGCACTGAAGAAAAGTTAATTACCGAGCCATCAGTTCTGATTATCTGGGCCGCCCCGTCGGGCTAGATGTTGTGACAGGACAGTCATTTGTTCCTTACTCACGGGCACTGCTGAGCAGGTTACCGCTCGCTAGTAAAATGTTGGAGAAAGAGGAGCAACAAACACCGATTACAGGGAGGAAAAATGGCATCTATAAAATGAGACATAAGATTCCACAAGAGAAAATATAAAATTAGTGCAAAAAGCGAAATTATGAAAATGGTTGTTTGTGGAGTTACGACATGTGACATATTTCACTCATTTTTCTGAACAAAGTGAAAGTAGCAGAGACTGCGTTTTTGGCCTATGACATGTAAACAGCTTCAGAACATCAAGTAAATTTAAATAATGTTTTGGATACTCTAAAAGCGAGCCGGTATAGCGACTGGCTATAGGCTGCACGACCGAGGAGTTCGAATTCCTGTAGGGGCAAAGAATATTCTCCTCTCCACGTCGTCTGGGGTCCACCCAGCTTCCTACCCAAAGGGTATAGGGAGCTTTTTCTCCTGGAGTTAATCGGCAGGGGCGTGAAGATGGCCACTCACCTCCAGCGGGTGCCGAGATCAAGAAAACGTGGATCTATACATCTACTTCCTGGCGCAGTGCTTAATTAGTTAAGCACAGGAACAATTTACCTTACATTTGGACACTTTAAAATTTTATTTAATAACTTAAAAATCACAGAACTACGTAAAATTGTTTTGTAAGTGGAATTTTGCCGATAATTCGCAGAGTCTGAATAATTTGATTAAAAAGCCTCTATATCGTGTATGAGTATCACTACCTGAGCAAGGAACACCCTTAGTCACTAGTCGATTCCTGCCCTCATCTCCTTAATATAATGCCGGAAACATTTATGCACAGAGCTAACGTTTCCCTCTGCTTCATTTATTTATCGATTTTCCCGGCAGTAAAGATTCATATTAAGAACTTCTGAGTTAGGACACCATGCAGTCTAGTAGGTGAGTAACAGCTTTTCGGAAGAATATACTTCGTCCATTCTCAGGGTGAAAAATTTTTCTCAGAAATATTGATATCCATCTATGGAGCCGAGAAAGCGCAGTGTGTAGCGACTGGCTACGGGCTGGAGGGGTCGGAGTTCAAATCCCGGTAAGGGCAATATTTTTATCTTCACGTCGTCCAGACAGATTCTAGGGCCATCCAGTCTCCTATTCAATGGGTACCACGGGTTCTTTCCCTGGGGATAAAACGGTCGAAGCGTGAAGCTGACAACTGCAGCTATTACCGAGGTCAAGAATACATGGATCTAGTCATGCACTCCCCCTACGTCTTCATGACATAGTGCTTAATCTGTTAAGCACAAGGACAGCTTAACCTTTCATTGATAGGCACGTACTTTTTCGATATCTTAAGCTAAAACCCCGCAGTCTAACTTCATTGTTTATCGCTTGATATTTTTCCCCTCATTTATTTATATTCATACTCTTTTTTTCCTTTCTTTTCGTCTCTCCTAAATTTAGTTTCGCTATTTTTTTCTCTTTCTTTCTTACTACATTCCTCTTAAATTTTCACTGCTATGTTTAACATTGAAGATACACTACGTCTGCGACATTTTACCAGATATCACATCTATTCCCCTCCTTCCAGAGAACATGGGGTAGTAACACGTGACCATCCCTCTCCAAATACGCATGAGTACGTCCCTAGAACTGTTTTATCTCTTTACTGCACGTGGTACAAACCGTCATTATATCGACAGCATAGAATCAGTGGGTCCCAGAATCATTTTAGACATAAAAAGCAAACAAAACATACTCCGTGATTTTAGTCCTCAAGCGAACTATACCGACCGAGCGACCGCCGCTTGTCGGCGAAGTTTAGTGCCAACTTTTGCGGATAGAGGGTGTCGCGTGGTCAGCGCAACGAATCCCCACGGTCGTTAATTTCGGTTTTCTAGACCGGAGCCGCTGTTATCTTGAAATGGATCCTTAATTATCCTCACGAGGCTGAGTGCACCCCGTTCCAGACCCACTACTTCTCAGAAAAAAATCTGTTAGAACCGGACATCGAACCGGACCTCTGGATCTGTAACCAGGAACGCTGACCACTAGACCACAGAGGCGGTCATGGCAAACTAAAAGTTCTGGGAAGAACTAGTCGCCTACCTTCCTTTGATACGACACGGACCACATAAAAAAAGATACACCCAACAATTTATCTATTGTTGTGTGAATATTCGTTGCAGCGGCAACGTTTTTAAGGGGTCGTTGCCTACCAATACATACAGACACGCAGACTGATGGGAGGGATTTAAGAAGAACGCCCTTGAGATAGTTTCAGGTGCCAAGTTTCATAATGATTGGTTCAGGTATTGAAAAGTCGATGTGGAGGAAATGCACAGGCACGCATACATGATGGTAATTTAATATTTTTTTTCAAAATAAAGAAAGTAAGATAAACTATTTCCGTTTCCCTGTCTAGAATTGAACTTCATCCGATACACCCGTAAGTAGTAATTACTACAAGAAATATTGTTGTTACATGTACACTTATTGCTAGGCAACTTGTTGGTAAACTAGTTCTCGCTAAGGCAGATTCTTGGTAAATAGTCCGTTGCTAGGTTACGCTACAATAGATGATGCTGTGTTTTCCGTGTCCGAGGTGACGTCACGCAGCGGTGGGTAGTGGTCACCTGACATGTGTTTCCTGTGATGCGTGTCCGTTCCTAGGCTAGATAAGTAAAAGAATTTTTCAGTTCAGGGACTGGTACAGGCGGGGTCGAATACCTCCACCGTGACCCTGCGAGTTGTAGGAGGCGACGAAAAGGGAAGTCACAGCTGAGACAGTACAATATGGTCGCGAGTACCAAGGGACTTGGACCCGAGAAAGACTCGCTGGCAGGGACCAACAGCATATACAAAAGACGGACCCGTCCTCTCGTCAGAGAGGACTCCCCACAAAAGCAAGACCGTAACTGTCAAACAGTAAGAAATATCTGGTCATGATACCCAGGAGGGGGCTCGGCACCAAGACTTACTGACTGACCATCAGTCGCAATGTCACTTCGACTTCGACTTCGACTTCGACTTCGGTTCAGGGACGAGTCAGTTCTCGGTGGGAGACAGTCTCGAGAAGTTCGCAGGCGAAGGAGAGCGAATTGGAACCAGGAGTACAGAAGAATTAGAAGTCAGCCTCTGATGATGTCACGTGTGCGTTTAAGACTTAATGTGTGCTGTAGGACAGTGATGTTAGGAGACTTTTATAGTTCCTGTGTTAAAAACCGCGAGAAATTATGCAGGTAGATGTGGAAGATTAGTGTGGCGTGATAGTAAATTGTGTAAAGAAACAATAGTGTAATAATTAATTGTAGTTACGACCTGTAGGTTGTTAATAAATCCAATTACCAATCCGAAGCTCTTCTTTAGTCACCTATTCCGTATTGCGTATTGAGGGGGTGGGTTTCCCCATGCACTTAGACCGGTTACTGGTCCATTGTGCGTCCCCCTTTAATTTCTACTGTCTCCATAACCTACCGGTACTGGTGCTTACTATCAGCCCCTTTCTGCCAGCGAGGTTCAAACCTCTTACTGGCAGTGGTATCTAATAGTTAGTCCCTTTCTGTCAGCGAGGTCGTCCCTCCTCTGGCAGGGGTTGCTAGTCCCTTTCTGCCAGCAAGGTTTCTACCCTCTACTTGGCAGTGGTATGTACTACTTTAGTCCCTTTCTGTCAGAGAGGTCCCCCCTCCTCTGGCAGTGGTACCTTATACTTCCCCCAATCTACCGGAGGAATTGGAAACTGCTTGGGCGGGAAACTTGGCCTAATTTTGCTCAGAGGTCTCCTAGAGACATGAGGTTCTTTTACATGCCGTAAATCTACGACACGGGACCCACGGCTTAAAGTCCTTCCCGGAGGACTTGTTCCCTGAATTTTTCCGCCCTTAAAATTTCTACGACCTTCGCTGGGTTTTTGAACCCGCGTACCTTGAGTCATGAGGTGGGAACGTTACCCCTAGACTACGGAGGCCGCTTTAGTCACCTATACGCGTGACAATATGTAATGCTTGTGAAATAGATAAATTACTGTCGATTTCTGAAGGAAGAACTGCATAATTAGCGGGCCCATATGGTTACATCATCTTAACCTCCTGGAGACACCGCACAGCGGTAGAAATAGCTCGCTAGTGGACACTGGCATTGTGTGTGCGTGTTTTTCTGAATTATATTACTAATCCTGGCCCGCCACATATCACGTCCCATGTGAGTGGTCTAACATTACTGATGAAATTCGCGATTCGTCTGTTTTCAGTTCCAGTCTCGTAATTCGACTTGTTCCCACAGGAGGACTCCTAAACGGGAATCTAAAAGAACGTTACTCAGTATGAAAGTACACGCACAGAGTCTTCGTGAGAAGCTAATAATACTCGCTCTGTTGTGTGGAACTCAGGGTTTCCTTGCTGTGCACCTGTTCACTTTACTGAGTCCACACTCTCATATCCGGCTTCTCTAAGATCTATTTTAATATTATCCTTCCATTCACACACAAGGCTTTCGAATGCACTCTTCCCATTAGATATTCTAACAGAATTCAAGCGCATCTCTTATTTCTTTCATCTGTCCTACATATCTTGTTTTCCGTAATTTATCACGTGACCACCTCTGTGGTCTAGTGGTCAGAGTTCCTGGCTACAGATCCAGATGTTCCGGTTTCGATTCCCGGCGCTACCAGATTTTCTGAGAAGTAATGGGTCTGGAACGGGGTTCACTTAACCTCGTGAGGATAATTGATGAGCTAGTTCAACGAAATAGCGGCTCGGGTCTGGAAAACGTAGATTAACGGCCGTGGGGATCCGTTGCGCTGACCACGCGAGATCCTGTATCCGCAAAAGCTGGCACTAACTTCGCCGACAAGCTGCGGTCACTCGGTCGGTATAGTCCGCTTGCGGACTACAGGCCACGGAGTTTTTATTATCACGTATTTTTGGGTGTGCGTGACATATAGACGGGTTTTGGATTGATGACCGGATTTATTGCGCACTTATGCAACTTGTTACTACAGTTCACAAACCGCTATGTCTTATCTTCTCCATCATCTTCGACTGCCATTTCAAGAGACTGCCTCAGTTCTACTTCAGCCGGTATTGCATCCTCGTTGGGCGCCTCTGGGAGGCCCCAACAGAAATCACTGTTTCTTAACAATCCCTCTCTTATTACAGAGTTGTGTTTACCTCACCGTTGCATAGAAACGGTAGTTCTTCCATTGTTGTGCTCATTTTCATTTCCGCGGGAATATGTTTACCTAGTCGTTGCCTAGAAATGAACGTCTACCCTGCCTCCGCTATTACGGCTTTCAGGCATCGTGTCACAGTACAATCTGAATATTCTCTAACGCTAAAAAGTTAAACTAGAAAGGACATAAATTATATAAGGACACGGCATCCCCTCTGCTTATGTGTAGAAGGAATAACAGCTCTGAATAGAGCTGAAAGGAGGAAAACTGAAACAACAGAGATGCGCTTCTCAATGCATGTCTCTGGATATGCTCTTACAGGGAATGTATGCAATACGGCATTACAGATGACAAACTTAAAGCTATCCCTGTAACAGGCCGTGAAGGCCCATAGGGTTGTGAGACGTTGAAGCTCCCACATTATCTAGACCAGGGGTCTCCAAACTTTTCGAAACGCGGGCCACATTAGGTAATTCAGCACTTTCAACGGGCCGGATAAAATGAGAAATTAATAACTCTAGGTATATGAGTTTTATTGAAAGCACAGAATTTCATAAACTAAATACAAAGTACGTGAGAATAAATTATCGTATATTAATGACAACAGACAGTAGCAGCAAATGCTCATATTTTCATCACAAAATATATTAAAACAATGTGAATGATGGAACTCTATTTGTATTCTTAAAATCTGATTAAATTGAGGTTCAAATTTTGAAACGCTAATCACAAGTAGCGACTTTAAATGTTCATCGGATAAATTTGCCCTGTATTTCGACTTGATGTACTTCATCTGGGGAAAAGGTTCGTTCACACAAATACGTCGTCCCAAAAATGCAGATAAATTTACAAGCAAATTTCTTTAAATTTGGAAATTGCTCAGAGTTCAGAAATTTATAAAATTCGATCAAATTTCGTTCCTTGTATTTGTCTTTAATATGATAATTTTCCTGAAGTTCAATAATTTCCATTTGAATTTGACTTGGGACATCTGAAGCATCACAGTCAAATGGATTTTGAAACAATCTAATTTCCTGAGCACTGGAATCCAAATCAGCAAATCGTTTCCGAAATTGTTCTTTCAAATCTGAAATGACTAAATTTGCACACGAAGAAGGGAATTCTGCTTCACCCCTTTTATGCAACTCTGCACAATATAGCATATGAACAAAGTTACAGTTTTTCACTTGGCTTTCCAGAAGTATCAACTTTGCTCTGAATGCCTTGATAAGTGCAAATAAATCACAGACTAAGTTATTTCCACCCTGCAAATTTAAATTAAAATGGTTCATATGGTTCAGCAGATCAGCAAATCCGCTAATTTCCAAAGCCACTTGGTATCTGATAAAAGTGGTTCGTGATGGTTTTTCTCGGTAAGAAATATATCAATTTCATTCCTGAGCTGAAAGAAGCGCGAAAGAACCTTTCCACAGCTAAGCCATCGAACTGCAGTATAATATGTCAGATCAATAAGCTCGGAATCACATTTACCAGTACTCATTGGAAAATTAGTTCAATTGGCGCATTTCTGCACAATTCTTTCGTGGGCCGTAGTTTGGAAACCCTTGATCTAGACAATCGGCTCAAAGATGGCGGTAAGTTTGTCAGCTGTACGCGCCGGCCGTCCTTTGCCCACAGGAAGATTCCTGGTACTCATTTCTGTTAGAGGCTGAGTCGACTTGAGGGTCGCGGTGCGGCTAGAAAGATTAAGTCTATCGAGAAATGCGATGACCTCACCGTAATTCGAACCCGCAACCTTCCGGCCTGTAACCAACTACGCTACCGCGTGCCCCACGTAACACATTACAGATATATGGTCTATAAGACGGAAACCATGACTGCAAAACAAGTGGCATAATCACATATTGCGAACATTGTCTTCAAGACCGGCCAAAAAGTTCAGAATTACCATGAAGAAGGAAGAAGAAATGTTGGGCGACCGAAAAGACGATGGGAGGAAAGTACCTGAGACGGAACAGGCTAATAAAAGGCTGACCTGAAGCAGATAATTATGGCGATGTTGAAGAAATATTCTCTGACGAGAACACACTTACTACGTTACTGCACAAGTGGCCTAAGGAACAGTGTAAAGCTGCCCTTATAACCGTTCTTGTGTTTAATCAGGTCACGGTATGACGATGTACGAGGGAATGGAGGTAAACATTCCAGTCGCTCTTATAACTGGTATTATTTGCTGCTGGGAGTTCGTTTCGGGCTCGGCTGGATAACAGCTGGAAGCGGTAGAGGGGAACCCTGTTAGCTCTTGCAGGAGAGAATGAACTGGCCTCAGGCCTGATCTGGGCGTAACGACAAAGAGATTGTGATCTTCAGAACTCACCCTGAAGATGGAGGGATCACTTCCAGTCGAACTATCTGGTGGTGTTCTCCAGAATATGGAGAACACTTAGTACAGTAAAATCTTGAAAATTTGTATAGGAATCGAACCCAAGTCTTTCCGTCGGTAGTCAGACATGCAGTGAGATATCGAGGCTCATATCAAATTTTCGTACACGCAAATAAAAGTGATAGCCGAGCGGTCTAAGGCATGAACTGTCTTCGCTCCTTCGGTAGCCTAGATCGTGGGTTCGAATCCCACACAAGGCATGAATGTTTGGAGTGTGTATGCTGTTTATTCTATGTTTTGTGTTGTCCTGTGTTTAAGTAGAGACCTTGCGACGAGCTGATCACCCGTCCAAGGAGTCCTACCGCCTGTAAAATGATCATGAAACTGAGAAATCAGCCCTGTGCCCCAAAGTGGGGGCAAGAGGAGGAAGGAAGGGAATAAAAGTTAGGAAACTTTCATCACGAGAGAACGCTATTAACGTGCTGCCAGGAAAAAGCGAAATTTGTTCCCACGGAGTATGGATATATGCAACAACATAATAAGGAGGTGCGTTGCATATGCCAAAATAGTGAAAGCCTAACGATATTAGGGCAGAGACGTTGTAATTTTAACCCTTCGGAGCAGAGTGATAAATGTATACATATAATTAATTATTAATTAATTCCGTGTTTTGTGAGTAAGGAAATATTTTCGCTGGAAATAATTAAGTATCATGCTTTGAAGACGTATGGAGGAGTGGAAATATTGATGTCGGCACTAGATGGAGGTGAGTGGTCAGATTCAAGCCCCTGCCGCTTTACTCCCAGGGAAACTTGAAATATAGGAGACAGGATGGGACGTTTCGGACAATAAAATTTTCTATGAATATCAGAATAAAGAGTAATTTTAAAGTTGGAGTTTGTCAGGGAGGCACATCCTGTTTCCGGTGAGTTGTTATTCATGTGAATATCCTCCTTAATACGCTTAATAGAGCTCATAGTTCCTGGCTAAAGATCCAGAGGACCCGTGTTCTATTCCAGGCGCTACCAGATTTTCTGGGAAATAGTAAGTCTGGAACGGGGTCCACTCAGCCTCGTGAGGATAATTGAGGAGCAATTTCAAGGAAACAGCGGCTCCGGTCTGTAAAACCGAAATTAACAGCCGTGGGAATTCGTTGCGCTAACCACATGACACCCTCTGTCTGCTAAAGTTGGCAATAACCTCGCCGACAAGCGGCAGTCGCTCGGTCGGTATAGTTCGCTTGAGGACTACAGACCACGGAGTTTGTTCTTGTTTAGGCGGGACAAAAATTAAGGCAGAACGCGTTGATTCATTTAACCGTTTGAACCTTCAAGACGACAGAAAAGGAAAGGTCTTCTTCAAGGTTCAGAAGGGCTAAACCAAGTCAAAAGCCCGAACATTATCTAATTAATGTTTGAAAATTCCTCCCTTACGCACAACACGCTGCATCTCCATTACAGAGAACCAGAAATTAACACTGTTCAAGGAAATAATTCCCGTTAATTTTGAAAATTATATGATTCATATAATCAAACTTTTTGAACAAAATATATAATTTTTTTAATGCTGAGAAAGGTGGTAAATAGAGTAACCACTGCATATTAAGGGACCTATATTTCAATATAAGATGCTGCACAATATCGGCCTGATGAAATGCCACCTTAGATTTTTTTTTATTTTCGTCGGGTGTGGCGACACTGAGTCAGGTTGGAACTTCGGTCACTATGTACCGGCCGTGGGTGATGGATGTGGACGGAGCATTTGGTGGAATAAGAATTGGTAGGGGAAACCAAACTACTAGTTGGAAACCTGTCCCAGTGTCACTTTGTCGACCACAAATCCCACATGATTCGATCTGGGATCGAGCCCTGGAGGCCGCGATGGGAAACTGAGAACTAAATGCCAGGCAGCTGGCAATGGCTTCAGTCTGACCTTGCCAACAAATGCGACACTGCCACAAGCCCAGGGTCCGGTCAGCTGGACTACGCAAACCATCGTTTAATTTACATGTAATCAATAAGGTACAGCCCCATTACTGTATTCAACAGCTGTATACATTCTGGTTATATTTGACGTGAAGTTAGCAACAATTTGTGTCGCCAATATCATGATTAACGAAAATATAAAGGGATGTAAAGTAATTAAAATATAATTGGACGTGATTAAATCGAGTATTCGAAACAAGTGATCGCTTCCACCTCGTAATATTTGTCGCTAGGCTGGCTGTCTGCAAGTGAATAGGAAATATCAACACGCGAGACCCGCCCTGCCGATCTCTATTCTGATGCGGGTTCGAGAGGTTGAACTGCAAACAACCGAAATTCCATCGGATTTGGTTGTTTTCTCAAATCGCCAACAGATTATTTTGTCCTGAAGGAAGAGTGGACAAGATTACGTAATCAAGGTCTTCGAAATTTGTAATATTCATGAAATTTAATTAAAAAAGAGTAAAGATATCCCTGTAACTGGCCACGGAGGCCCATAAGGTTCTTAGACGTTGAGGGTCCAACATTTTATAGACAATCGGCTCACAGATGGCGGTAAGGTCAGACTTACGCGTAGGCCGCCTTTTACTCCCCAGGAAGATTCCTGGTACTCATTTCTGTTAGAGGCTGAGTCGACCCCAGGGCCATAGTGCGGCTGGAAGGATTAGGTAAATTGAAAAAAAAAATCCACTTCATCCAGACACGAACCCGCCACCGTCCGGCTTGTAGCATAGTGCCTCAACCAACTACGCTACCGCCCGGCCCCTCATGAAATTGAATTAGGATGTTTAAAGGAAGGAAAACGATTTGGTCGAGACATTGGAAATCATACATGCGTAAGGAGTTTGGTCGTAGAGTCCAAAAGAGTTAAACTGCCTAGTAGAATAGGCCAGAAGTGGCCGCAGTACAAGGCACTTAGTCCCACCCCACTAGAAATAAAAAAAATAATACTAGAATAGACGACTTAGGCTTAGGTTGAAGTATAATATTAAAATGTTTCTTATAGAAGAACAAAGCAATAATTTTCTGTTGGCCTTTACCAGCATCCAAGATCACTCTAAGACCCTTTATGTGTTTTGAAACTGAGCTCATCATCGAAGAGACGAAAGTGTAGTTTTGTGTGCTGTGTGTGTGTTTTTTTTTTTTGTGTGCTATCTGTGTATCACTGCCACCGGGTATAAAACTATTTGGAGTTTAAATAAATAATAACAATTATCTGTCTGCTATTGTCGACTATATAACTCTGTCTTATAGCAAAATAGTGGTAACTGGATTAATCTGCCTCAGAATAGGATCCAGTGACAGTCGTGAAAAACTAATAAATCTGTGGGCTCTACAAAAGTCTGTATATTTGTTGAGTAGCTAAGTGATTATGAGCTTGTAAAGAAGATTCTTGCTCTGTATTTACATCTGCTTGATCACCCGTAAACCACTACTTGTGGTGTGCTTTAGTTCGCTGGGAGTTGCGTACAGGGGGGGGGGTTAGCCACTCTTGTCTTTCTCTTTCAACTGTTCTCATCATGAAAACAAAAAAGCGGACGAGAGCGCGATGGTATCACGTCATGTTGTTTCTTTGTTACATCTGAACTGAGGTCGTGACTGGTTAAAGACGCTATCCCCTTTCATCCTTTTGGCCCCAACATTTCAATCATTGGCCCTCTAAGTCATCAATCAAGTGTCACGCGGTACAATAGACAAAATCTATGGGTTTTTTTTTTTAAACCTGATGCGGCTTTGTTCTCAAAGTTACTTTGAAATTAGTCTGGTGTGTTTGTTTCGGGACGAGAAATTTTAGACTTTCAGTAAAGTGTATTAAACTTTTTCTTTTTTTAATTTTGACGCCAGAGCCCCAATTTTGGGCCTTGGCCTACCTCTATGAAAATCCATAGGGCTAGGAAAGCGGCTCTTACTGCATGCGGCACCTCGTTCACAGACTGTCATGAATGTTGTGTTAAATTTTCGCCCTCTCCGTTTGCTGGTGGGGCTCAGAGGAGATCACTACATAATTTGTAATAATGTCACGTGTAAGGGGTACTCGTGACGAAAATAACTGGTTCTAGTACGGATAATTGAATTTATTATCGCTTCGGTTAGTCTCTCGTAATTACAATTAATACAGCGCTATCGCTGATTTACACAGTTTACAATTCACCGTTGCGCAAGCATTAGCACTAAAAACTGTCAATTCGTTAATTGAAAGACATTTTAGCCTAAAACGTGATGCACTTACAGGAGTCATTAAGTGAAGATGTTCTAAGTCTTAGGCAGAAGTGGACACTGCTTGTATCATATTCTTTTAGGAGTGACCAGGAAAGTATTAAAAATGCTGGGATGTTTTGGGCTTCGAAGAAGTGTAAATTGTGTTGCTGTAGGATCCGGACAAATTCAGTCCCAGTCCGCATAATTCGATTCTTTAAGGTCTACTTTGTTATTGTCCTTTCATTGACGTAAGGTTTCTATGGTCTCATCCATCATATTGCTTTCTGTCAGCAGAAAATGCATGATATTGTCCGTGACACACATTTCTTAGCTGTCAAAGGATTTAAATAACGAGTTCTGGAAGGTCGTCATATTCCTCCATAACCAGTCCGTTTCAAAGAGTTTCAGTCATTGTTCATAGCTCTAAACTTCATTTAGTTATGACACTAATAATATTGTGACATGTAGACCCATTTCTAGGCAACGCCCGAAATAGACGCACGCAACTATAGAAAAGTTACTGCAAGAAGTGTTTTCTGTGTGATCCGCGCCATGCGCCTTGCTTGGAATAAATGTCCTATTTTCCTACGCGTTTGCTTCTGGGGGGATGTGTTTGCGATCCGTTGCCTAGCAATGTGCATGTACGTTACAATATTAACCCTTTAAAGCACAGAGTTTGTTGTGTGAACCAGCTGCACACGAAGTCTATTTGAGAGTTTGCTGGGATTTTCACCATGAGAAAGGATTAGAGGTGTTTTGTGCCCAGGGATATAAAGCCATGTTATCCGGTGAGAGTCAGCCGGCCAGAGGAACATGTCGCCTCCATATTCAGGTTCGAAGAGTAAGCCAAGCAAGAAACCAGAATAGAGCATAGCTTGTCACGTGGTCCATTAACTAATTTCAGCGACCGGAGTCTTTCTTGAGAAGCTAACAGTCAGTCATCTAGTCAAGAATCATTTTATTGACACATATGAGTGATTATAGACAGTGTATGGATTGGTGACTCCATTTATACACCACTTACAGGTCGTAACTACAAATAACTACAACACTGTATCGCTGATTTGCACACTTTACAATTCATTGCACCCTAAGTCTTCTCCAGTCTTCAATGTCTTCACTAGACCTATCCTGGTAACAGATTTTAACAATGGAGATTCTTCCGCTTCACATTCTCAAGTCCTTTCTTCACAGACTCCGATACAGAACTCAAGTCAATATCTGAGTCAAAGTTACGTTACGACCGACGGTCAGTCGGTCAACTGTCTTGGAATAAAGCACCCATCTGGGGCTTGAGACCAGATTTATATTGCTGTCAGACAGTTGCAGGCTTGTTGATCTGGGGCTCTTTCTCTGACGACAGGACGGTCCGTAATTTGGCAGAAAACACAGCTCTTCCGTTGTAGTCCAGCTGTTGCATTATTAAAAATCTGCTGCCTAGCAACGGGAACGTGGTTAACGAGTCGTTGCTCAGAAACGGCCCTTGTATATCCGCCCATCTCGCAGTCGTTGCACCGCGAGGAATGAGAAATACGAACATTTTCCTACATTTATGAATGACGTAAGACAGAGTTCTTTTGAACTGTAGCCTCAAAAGTATATGTTGTAACAGTCACAGTGATAAATGTGTACGGTCCAATGGTAGAGTGATAACCGGCCGGAGAGAACCGAAGCAATCGAAAAGAAACCTGCCCCGCGCCAGCCACTTTAACCACCCCTGGATTGAACACGGGCCGGCGATTGACGGCCTGAGCTGTTTCCCTACCAACACTCGTCACAAACTCAGCTTGCGGACGTAAATGTACGGGAATGGCTGCTGTTTCAAAATTCCCAGCGTGCCTCAACTTAAATTCCATTGCTGTGCAGAGCTAAGCGATTGTTTAGTCTGATTTGTTTCCACGGGAAATTAAACCGCATTCCATTACTGCCGTCTGCACGCCTGTACAGTCCTAACTAATTTAGCTGGTCAGCCCTTATATTGCTCCTTCATCTGCCTGGGCACGCCTGCGGGCCGGCAGTGGTAGGGTGTGGAAACAGACTCTCCCCTCCTACTAACTCTTATCCCCACCGCTAGTGGGAATTCCTTGGTCAGCTGAACTATAGGTCTACATATAAATTATAAGAATTTTATATCTGAGATTAAGCAAGTGATAAAGGTTGGCTCCTACATACAGTGCCCTAGAGACCGGTTTCTCTTTTATTATTTCACCTGAGAGATGGGGGGGGGGGGGAGAAAGCAAACCAAACATAGCTGCGCTTAATATATAGCATCTTAATCAGGAAATAAATAAAGTACAAATAGTTTACAGTAATACTAATATAACGATCTACTGATTCAAGTACAGCGTATATGGATAGTGAGATTGAAGGTGATATTTGTGATTTGAATTCAAGGGACTATCTCACTTCGCGGATTTTTTATTTTTGTGTGTTTCTACTGTACATGATCTGACCTAGTCTCCTTCCTTTGCAGTCAGTATTAGTTCTATTCCCTTACAGCAGGAAGCAGTCAACATAACTGAGAATAAAATTTGAATCAGCTCGACAACCGATCACAGAAAGGCGAAATAGAGCACGAATTCCATTGCGACCCTGTCTCTAAAAAAATGCATTTAGTCAGACAAAGAATTAAGCGACTTTCAGTTTTTCGAAAGGAAAAAAGATCTTCGAAGGTACGTCATGAATTAAATAAGAGGCAGAGATAAGAAAGATAAAGTTATCTCATTAATTAATTAATTTGTCAGACACCACGACATGAATATAGGTGGGTGAGTGGCGCTATAGCTCCACCGTCTTTATGCCGACACTAGATGGGAGTGGCTGGTCAGCTTCACGGTACCCAATGCAATTGTATAGGAGTCTGGGTGGGCTCCAGAGCCGTTCTGGACTCTGTGGAGAAGAGAAAAATATTTTAGCACGGCTACCAAACTCATGGCCCATTACTATACCTACTGAGCTATCTCAGCTCTACCTTAAGTAAGAGACCTTAGGGAATATACCTGCAAGTCCTGTGTCTTCAACGAGAACACTTGCACGGCGATTTTCGTTTCCATGTTATTTTGGAAACAGAACCTAATTATGACTTAGCTACGTAACATAAAAATTAGATTATACAAAAATTCTAATTTTGCCTGTGGTTCTGTATTGGTGTGAAACTTTGTCTCTGACATTAAGGGAGGAACATAGACTGAGGGTGTTTGATAACAAGGTGTTGAGGAGAATATTTGGACCGAAGAAGGATGAAGTGACAGGAGGTTGGATAAAACTGCATAATGAGGAGTTTCATAACTTGTACTCTTCTCCAAGTATAATTAGAATGATCAAGTCAAGGAGGATGAGGTGGGCAGGGCATGTAGCTCGAATGGGGGAGAAGAGGAATGCATATTGGATCTTTGTGGGAAAGCCAGCAAGGAAGAGACCACTGGGAAGACCAAGGCGTAGGTGGGTGGACAATATTAAAATTGAACTTAGAGAGCTAGCATGAGATAGTTTGGATTGGATTGATGTGGCTTAGGATAGAGACCAGGGCTCTTGTGAACACGGTAATGAACCTTTGGATTCCATAAAATGTAGGGAAATTCTTGAGTAGCTGCAGATTTGGCTTCTCCTCAAGAAGGGCTCAGCTCCATGAGTGAGTGACTTAGCTACGTAAAATATTTAATTACTAACGAAAGTTGGAAAGAAAATATAATATACTAAAATAATTCTCAACATTATAACATTTCGCGCTGGTACTGGCTGCACTGGGGCCTCAACTTGGCACCGAGCCAAGTTTGGACTCTCGACCATACTGTAGCCTACAGCTAGACACTTTGATACCTCCAGGCCGCAGAAGCGTGCTAACAGCAGGGGCAGCTCACACACTGATGTCCCAGCCTCGTCTCCCGGCTCCGCTGCACGTGTGGTTAGCGCTGCAAACCTCTCTGCCATTGTTGCTTTATGCTTTCACAGTCTGGTTGCTGGGCACAGTTTGATAATCCTACTTCACAAAGTATTTAAATTTCTTGAAAATTACGTCATACCTCAAAGTATGCAGCTCATGTAACCCGTTGTAGAGTCGTGGTAACTATATATACCGCTTGCTAGAATGTTAAGTAAAATAGTCTTCCTATTTCACAAAGTATTTAAATTGCTTGAAAATTACGTCATACTTCAAAGTATGCAGCTGATGTAACCCGTTGTACGGTCGTGGTAACTATATATACCGCTTGCTAGAATGTTAAATAAAATATTTCCTTCCTATTTGTGAGGTTCGTTACGTTTATTGAAACAAATAATGAAGATTATTGTAATTTGGCAGATACGTATCAAACTTTGAAAAATAGAAAATTCTGTATACATTCTCAAGGTAAAGGGCGACCCTGAAGATGGAGCTAGCAGGAACCTACGAAATGTTGGTACTTGTCCACAAAACTTCAAAGCGTGACGTCACCGAAGACAGCAATTTCAATAGTCACTGCTGTGAGAATATCAAATCTCGGCGAGCAAACAGAGATTATATATAAACATTATATGAGTAATATTTGTAATGAGGTGCAGTGTGTTTTTTGGAGGTACCACTGCCATTTAAAATGTCCTTTAGTTAAGCTTCTCCGTGAAAAGTTTAATGTATACTCACACTAAAAACGTATAAGTAGGCCTGTAACAAAGCATAACTGTTTTGTGAATGGAATAAAGAATTGTCGGCCTACAGACTTACACAGAACCGTGCGGTACAGTGGTCCAGGTTCACATCTTGGCCCAGAGACCGGCTATCCAGAATATTCCCAGCCCCTCCGTGTAAATGCCGGGACAGTACCTCAATTAAGTCACATTCGCTCATTCCAAATTCTTTGTAATTCATTGTTCACTAATCAGCTTATCATTAAAGGCTACATAGCAAGAGCCACTGATAGCATCGTTAAAAACCATAGATGAACCCAAATAAATAAAATATGTGTGAAATTCAAATGGAATCAATGTTCTGTGGACGGAACAATTCATTAAGTTGCGGGCTGGAACAGAACATGTTGGATGTGAGGTTCCCACAGTAGTGACTATGAAGACTTCCTCTACAATGCACGAGGAAGAATCAGAAAATGGCTCAAAAATGTATATAAAACGTAAAACGTGATATACGAACCTGAAAAAAAACATTTATTCCTCGATATATCCTCCACCAACAATGATACACTTATCCCATCGCTTCGCCAGTGCGTCGAAACCTGCAACATAATAGTAGAACGTTATCTCAACCACTTCCGCTCCTGGTTAGGCTTTCGAACATCCATAAGATAATTTCTTGACCCAGTTGCGAACCGCTTTACGCGCACTTCCCTCCGTAAACAGGATACATTTCTTTATGAATCCTTTGCATTGAGTTCTTTTGCCCACAATAATGCACAACAGAACGCTGTTCTTCTATAGTGCACGCCTCAAGCACGGTCGCCATTTTGAGTACTGAAACCAGCCTCTGAACGTGCGCATGCTCGTCTGCTACCTAGGCTGTCTTGAAGCGTAACTGTGCTGCTACCTAGCGATACAAATAGGAAACCTGCTATATTCATTACAGCTGCTTTACTTCGTTTGTGGCCTATTTACTGGCTGTCCGTCATAGTTCTACATTCCCCTCGATTCGTCTAGCCATTCGGTCCACAGGCATTTCGGTACTGATAAACTTGGGGCTTGCCTCCAGCTTGTACTGGTTTCTTTCCTTTTTATTTTTATTCATTTAGTGGGGGGTGGAGAACAACGGGGTCCACTCGGTACTGCGGCGACTGATTGGCCTATTGTAGCCTGCCCCGGGTGATTATGATGATGGAGAATTTGGTGGAATGAAAATTGGTAGGGGAAACCGAAGTACTGGAAGAAAACCTGCACCAGCGCCACTTTGTCCACCACAAATTCGACTTGACCAGACCCGGGATCGAACCCGGGCCCCCGCGGTGGGAAGTCAGCGACTAACCGCTTGAACTATAGCGTGGCCTTCTTTTCTGGCTTAGTCTTCCACCTTGAAAGATGAGTCATGTCCTTCGAAACACTATCTTGTTAGATATGCCAGGAGACAGAACTCTTGTTTGGATCGGCACATCCACGGTTTCCCCTCTTGTCTGGATAATAGGAGATATGAATCCATTCTCTTCATAATTTACATCCCCCACATGAAATTACTGCTGCATCGTCAGAATAGGAAGACCTGAGTAACTGGAATTGAAGGGTCTGCTTTCTTCAGCTTATGAGACTCCTGGAAGCGAGCACTGCATTTGATTTGAAATTCAAATTCATTGCACACTGCTTGAGCTGCTGGCTGAAGATGTGGTGTGGTCAGGCGAGAACATGTCTAGGATGTGGGACCTTGTACACACCACCGGGCGATAAGGGTATTTAGGACAGTAACCAGTTTTCGACAAACACATTACATATCCCCTAGACGTATTTTGACCTTTAAAGCACAGAGTACATGCATGTTCCGCCTCTCTGAACATCCCATTTCGCCCGTATAATAATCTTATATTTACGTGTTTCGTGTTATTCTTGCAGTACACAGATTTGTTTGCATAAACGGTAGTAACAAAAAGAACTCCGTGGCCTGTAGTCTGCAAGCGAACTATACCGACAGAGCGACCGCCGCTTGTCGGCGAAGTTAATGCCAAATTTAGTGGATGGAAGGTGTCGCGTGGTCAGCGCAACGGATCCCCACGGCCGTTAATCTCGGTTTTCTAGACCGGTGCCGCTATTTCCTTGAAATAGCTCCTCAGTTATCCTCGCGAGGCTGAGTGAACCACGTTCCAGACCCACTACTTCTCAGAAAATCTGGTAGCGCCGGAAATCGAACCTGGAATCTCTGAATCTGTAGTCAGGAACTCTGACCACTAGACCACAAAGGCTGTCTTTATAGTGAATGCAGTGTCTCCTCTGTATCCTAGGAGATGACAAACCTCATGCTACGGAGAATGAAGATAACGTGATCCAAGGTCCAAATAATGTGAACATCGCCGTCAAATCGTTTCCATTCTCTCAGATTATTGAGGTCCAGCATTCAAGTCTTGTTCTGGTGGTGGCTGTCATGACACAGGTTCTCTCAGTCTCTTGAGGCAGATGCTGACGTATCACAGAATATAACTGCTCTCACATTTCTTGTTATACTTCAATAGTACACAGCATGTTACTGAAAGTTGCGGACAAGCTTTGGGTACGAGTTCCACATGGCGAAACAAGAACAAATGTCCATATCAACATGTGTCCGGAAAATTTTTGAGTTACAGCTGAAAGAGTACATCTGAAATAAATGCCCAAATATTCTCCACGAGATTCAGTTCACTCCTCGACACGTCTCGTCATGAACCGCCACATTCGTTCAAAGTTGCCCAGGGTAGCTGCAGATAGTCTGACAGACATCAACAATGAGATGAAGTGTCTCTTCGTTCTCAACAGGAGCTGCATACACAAGGGTTTTTACGTGTTCCCACAGGTAAATATCCAGAGGATTGAAGTCAGGCGAGCGTGGAGGCCATGCAGTGAGTCCTCCTGTACCTATCTATCGGCCATGATACGTGTTATTGGGAACATCTCGCACAGCACGGCTAAATGTGCCGGAACACAGCACGCATTCTTTCAGCTATAACTCACAAATTATGTTTCCGAACAAAATGGACATTTTTCTTGTTTTGCTATGCGGAATTCTTGCCCAAAATTTGTCAGCACTTTTCAGTTATATTCTGTTAAGTTACCGTTAAATTAGGTGGTGCATAAAATAAGTAGTTGATACGACGTTGTTAATTAGACCAGTAATAATTCATCACGGTTGAAATAATAAACACCCAGTGTCGAAATGGATTAGGTAGTTCTTTTGCTTCGTATTCAAATGGTCCCGAGTTCAAATCTTGTTCAGGAGATCTTATATCCTTTCATTTCTTCAGTTTCTACAGGCGCGTACCTGAATAATAACTAGAGTTAGGCCACCCGCTTCTTTCAAATTTATTTTTCAGGAGTAATCCTACAATTCGACGCTGTTAAATTTGAGATACTAATAGGGTAAATAATCCGGAAATAAATAAATAAATATATATAAACCGATACAATAATAAATAAATGCAGAAGTCTTGGTAAACGCTTTCAAATTAGAAGCATGTCCTGAGGGGTTTCAGAGTGGGACACCCTGTATGTAACGTATGTGACCCACGGTGAAGAAAGAGAATATGACGAGGTGGGTCTAGGCCTTTCCTAGGAAAGTTCTTCTGAAATTGCACTCACTGAAGTGGACACAATAAATCGAAGGAAAGAAATGTAAGAGAAGAACTAAAGAGTAAAGCTTGGTGATGGGACGACAAAGAACGAGGGAGAATAAAAATCTGAAGCGAACGAAGATACAGTTATTTTCATTGGATTATATTCCGCATAAAAAGTGACGGGAAAGAACGTAAAAAAAAGAAATTATAATTCACGTTTTAGCAGTTTCTTTTGAATCCTGGTACGCCCCAGTCTTATTGAATTTATTTCATTTATTTTTAGACGAAATTAAAATACACCAAACAGTAAGACGCGGAAAGCAATAATGGAAAGAAAATAATGCCCTCTCGGATGATCTGCGAGAATTGAAATATTTCAGAAGTTGCTGAAGAGTTTGTTCAAGATGCTTGTAGAAATCCTATCCAACTTTATTAAATTCCTTGAATTTGTTTCCAACTTTTTTCTCTCTTTGCATAATAATTACCTTTAGTGAAATCTCTATTCTAGGTTTGAATTGCGTTTCCTTACTTTATCTTGTTAATACAAGTAACTGAATAATCCAATATTTGTCTGTTCTCCTTGTTATGATTTCCACACTAAATCACAACTCGAAATATTATACGTTCCTCTAACAGATACGAAACTAATTAGTCGTTACAGATTTCAGTTTTTTTCACAGAAATATTCCTTGAAAACCTGAGTCGCCATATCTCAATAAATTTAGTAACTAGGCTACGGACTGGATGACTGCTTTTCGGATCCCGGCAGGTGAAACTACTTCCTTCTTCACTACAACAAAAGTAACGGGATAGCCATTCGCAGGGTGCTGAGCGACCGAACCTCGCTGACCACATATGTCCATCTTAGTTTTAAATTTAAAGATGCTGCAGCTGTACGTCCGTTCCCCCACTTATCGTCAAATATTTCTGCTTTAAGTACAGAAAAAACAAACAAACTCCGTGGCTTTATTTCGCAAGCGAATTATACCGACCGAGCGACCAGCGCTTGTCGGCGAAGTTAGGTCCAACTTTACCGGATAGAGAGTGTGGCGTGGTCAACGCAACGAATCCCCAACGCCCTTAATTTTGGTTTTCTAGACCGGAGCCGCTACTTTTCTATTCAAGTAGCTCCTCAATTATCCTCACGAGGCTGAGTGGACCCCGATTCAGACCCACTACTTCTCAGAAGGTCTGGTAGCGCCGGGAATCGAACCCTGGACCTGTAGACAGTAACTCTGACCATTAGACGGCAGAGGCGGTCAAGTACAGAGATAACCACTATTATATTGAAGCTGAAAGTAACTATGAGCATTTGTGGGGGAAAACGAACAAATTTTTGACGGATATTTCTGGCATTGCCTATTTTCTTTCAAACGACATATAATGACTAATTCAATTTGTGCATTAAATGCGTAATTTGCTTCATTCTCTTTATACGATTACCTACACTTTATCGTGGGCATTTATGGAGTCGTACATAATTAAACACATACATAACCTAACCGTCTTCAACCGAATGCTGTAACTTTACTCTTACCCCTCTCTTTTCTGCAGAGAAATGATACCAAATATTATCCTGAAGATGCACGGGTTCGTAAAATAATATAAGCCTTATTTGCAGCAATGTTTGTTAGTGACGTGTTAGGTGGGGGTGGTGCAGGCTCAAAATGGTAGTTGTCTTCCTTGTGTGTTGAGGTACGAGAGGAAAATCAATCGCATCTACGTCACACAGGATTCTATTCTGTTGTTTGTTCAGCCGCCGGCAGAGGCGCTGACTGATGGAGCATCTCTGTGAGTGTACTCTTCGGTATATCCGATGAGACACAGTATCCATCAGCATACACAAAAACTGTGTGAAATCCTTGCATAAAGTACATTTTCCAGGTTTTATAATTTTACCTGAAAGTTAAAGGCATTTCAAGAAGTGTTTCCGATACAACATTTATAACAAATACAGTATACTGCACACAGAATGATCCAGATGTAAGTGTGGGCTGATTAATCTAACTCAGGTCAAGGTGACAAGGTGACAGACTTGCAGGTTTTTCTGTGGTTTATTGGTCAGAGTTTCTGACTACAGTATAGAGGTCCCGGGTTCGATTCCTGGAGCTACCAGATTTTCTGAGAAGTAGAGGGCCTGGAACGGGGTTCACTCATCCTCGTGAGGATAATTGAGGAGCTATTTCAAGGAAATAGCGCCTCCGATCTAGAAAACCGAAATTAACGGCCGGCGGGATCCGTTGCGCTGACCACGCGATATCCTTTATCCTCAAAACTTGGCACTAACATCGCCGACAAGCGGCGGTCGCTAGATTGGTATAGTTCGCTTGCGGATTACAGACTACAAATTTCTTTACTTAGTGGGCCGCGCCATAGCTCAAGCGGTTAGTCGCTGGCTTCCCGCCGCGGCGGCCCGGGTTCGATCCCGGGTCTGGTCAAGTGGGATTTGTGGTGGACAAAGTGGCGCTGGGGCAGGTTTTCTCCGAGTACTTCAGTTTCCCCTGCCAATCTTCATTCCAGCAATTGCTCCACAGTCTCCCTCACCTATCATCTGGGGCTGGTACAGTAGGCCAGAAGTGGCCGCAGTACAAAGGACTTAGTCCCACCCCACTAGCAATAAAAAATACTAGCTGGACTACAGTTAGCTTCTCGAGAAGGGTTCTGTTTGTGGAATAATTATACATTTAACAATGTCACATTGAGGTCCTCAACCAACTGACTGTAATGTACTAGAATGTAGTCTAGTGTGGTCTAGTGTAGTAGAATGTAGTGTAGTCTAGAATGTATACTTGATGAAGTTTGCAAGACGTTTCGGGAGAGGCTACTACTTTTTAACGTGTAGAATAAAAGCAGCCCGATCGCTGCCATGCAGCAATGCAGTGAACCCTCTCTAATCCGGTTACATCTCATCCGGATGTCGGATACTCCGGATCGAAATACGGTAAATGAAAATGCTGTTCGCAGTTGAGTTAGGAAGGCCAAAGTTGCCCCTGTGTGTAATGCATTAAGAACTACGCCGTGGTTAATTCTACACGTTAAAAAATCCTCGTGATGCAGGAATCACAAATGCTGGCCTTGTCTTGTGAGGCGAGAGACATGCATATGCTTGGCTAGCTGTATTTGTTTAAACACGACTGTAACAGTTGCAGTGATGAGGCGGTCCCAACAATTGCACTTTCTTACGCACTTTAATGCTCAGTGCAATAACGGCATACAGGGCGTTCGTCCCCTATTTGCTGCTTCTTTCGGGACACACGATTATTCTGTTTATGAATCCATTTGCCGGTACATGCCGCAGGATACGGTCTTCTTCAGTTCTTTCTATTTCTATGACTATTCCCGCTTCCCAAGCCATTATAAGTGGGCCTGTAACACCCCAAACGTCATATAATCCCCTTCCTTCCTCGTCACTAATTTTGTGCTGGAGCTAAATGAGAGATCCAAGAACTAAACTGTCTGTACATTCACACCCAGGCCTTCCTACGTCTCCTGTTTCGTGTTGTTCCTTTATTCTGTCTATTTTTCCTCTTAAAGTAAGCGATTATTTTTATTAATATAAACAGAAGAAGGCCAGATCGAACTGCGTATTGCATAACTACACACTCTCCATCAGATACAGTTAGGGCATTCACATACATATGATGTGTGTGGGACATGTAAAAAGTTTATAAGACGTGATAAATTGACAAAAAATTTTACTTAGATAAGGTCTTGGCGGAAGTAAAATATTATTACATAACGCTTAAAAGTAGAAATCATGGACACCGCGACGCTATAACGCATGCGTTGCTACGCAACCAGACAGTAAACACTTCCCGGCAACGTGGCACTGTGACGCTATAACGCATGCGTTGCTACGCAACCAGACAGTAAACACTTCCCGGCAACGTGGCACTGTGACGCTATAACGCATGCGTTGCTACGCAACCAGACAGTAAACACTTCCCGGCAACGTGGCACTGTGACGCTGTAACGCATGCGTTGCTACGCAACCAGACAGTAAACACTTCCCGGCAACGTGGTACTGTGACGTCACAGGTACCAGTTGCTGGAGTATAAAGGCAGCTGCGGACGTACTGGCCGTCACTCGCAACTTGACTTCGACTTTGAGTTGTCACAGAAGCCAGCACGGAGAGGCCTGCGGCAACAACCAGAATCATCATTTCCGGAAGCCATTACTACAGACAGTGAGGTGAGAATATAACATATATTTAAGGCTGTAGTTATTTCTAGACGCTATAGAACAGTGAAAGTGTTGCAATTATTTGTAGTTACGAATGTCAGATGTCCAGTCCAGTCAGTAATACGTGAAGATACTGACATTAAACTTAAGGAAATAAGGTGTGAGGATGTGGATTGGGTTCAGCTGGATCAAGTTAGCTCTAAGAAGTGGGCTCATGTACAGAATCTCGTATGTGCACTTTATTGTTTTGTGTGGCTTGTTTAACGACGCCATCAGGATTTCAGACTATAGGCTATAGGATCAAGCGATGGAATGACTAATTAACAATTAATTGGAAAGGATCAGCAAGGAAGTAGTCTTTCCTCTGATCGAGGTACTGTCGTAGCATTTGCCTATAGGGACTGAGAACAAGTATGAAATACTTCAGTGCGGACAGCTGGGGTCCAGGTCCAGATTCGAACCCAACACCTCCAACATACAGGTTTAGAGCGTTACAGCTGCACGAGTCTGCTCCGTCTGGTCTTTTTTCATTCTTAATTACGATCCACGCATTGCTTTCATAACATTATTTCGGTCTGCATATATTATTGCCTAACATTTTTGCCATGGTTAAAGTGCGACTTCCGTTTCTGGTTTAACTGTACTCTCGGACCGAGTCTAAAGGGTTCTAAAGATGGGGTGTAGCATTCGGGATTTCTTGAATTGTAAGCCTACTGCCTTATTTTTAAAGGATAAAAGTAGGACTATGAGGTCACCTTGCTGTGCGTCTGTATGTGTATTCCTCCTGCAATTAACTTCTTAATGGCTCAACCAATCTTAATGAATCTTGGTACATACATCCTGCCAGCTGAGTCGGTTTCAACGCTGCAATTCATGAATCTTTCACACCAGTAATGCCAACATTACAGCCTCTCAACTTTCTGACTGACCTTAATATTGCTTGAAGATATATATGAATCTTCATGAAGCTTCGTAAGTACAATTTCATTTCTCCTGAAGCCATCTCAACTACGTACATCATCATAAATTCCTCCATCATTGATACCAACATTTCAGCTTCTCATAGTTCTGAGAGAAACCCTTAATATTTCTCTAACGCCTGTACCAATCTTCATGGAACTGGGTGTGTATATATTGTGGCGTTGAGCCACAGAAATATGTAAACACGGCTATTACGTAACAATAAGTAAAGCGGTGTTTTCTCGGTGCTCAGCTGGTAGTTACGCAGCGTTGCCGTACACATCTCTCGGTAACGTTGCCTAGCAAAGCTAATTTAACACGGCGATTACGCGAAAGAGGGAAAGCTGTGTATTCCGCTTCTGACTTGAGGGTTTATGGGAGAAACTGGAATCTCTAAGAAGTCAGTCAGAGTCAGCCAGTCGGAGGTAGTTAAGCGTTACGAGAGAAGCACGCACAGAAGAATACAGGAGGTCGCCCTGAGGGGATAGTAAAATGTGATTTGCGGACTTTGTGTGCGCTGTGATGCAGAGATATCTGGAGCGCTCTGAACTACAAGTTCCTGTGGTTTAATTGCATTATCAGGAGAGGACTAGTGTGTGCGCATGAAGTGTGTGTGTAAATCAGCGATAGCGCTGTATTTAAGTGTAATTAAGAGAGAGTGTGTAACCAAATTGTTAATAAACCCAATCATCCGAACTAGAACCCGTCATTTCGTCACGCATACCATCCCACACGTGGCAATATCATGCCATCTGAAGCCATCTCAATGGCATACATTATGTATATGTATATATATATATATGTGTGTGTGTGTGTGTGTGTGTGTGCATGCCCGCGCGCGCGCGCGCGTGTGTGTGTGTGTGGGGGGGGCTTGACGTAATCGGTATAGGTTTGTGCAAAATTTGTATAAAAAGGGAAAATTTATGAATTGTGTTTTTTGCCTGGAATTTTGGATGCGATGTGACAAAAGAGATTTAAGAGGGTCGCCCATACAGCATATTCGGTTGAAACAAATTCATAAGGAGTTTCATATGTGAAACTAGCCCCTGGTAGACTTGAAAGGATTCTGACGATGGTGTATACACTACTTCTTTTGGTTTATTTTGGAAACGTCGTGGTTTTTTGTCTTTCACATACCAGACGATGAGTGAAGTCCAAAATAAACCAAAAGAAGTAGCCCCTGGTGTTCAGCTGTGTTGGGCACAGTCATTCCATAAATGTGGGAACGTTTCTTGTCAGCTTCCCAAGAAGGAGCCTGTGCACAATGTGACAGAAACAGAATGACCGGAAGAAACAGACGTGGTAAAATAATAGGCATATTTTCTTGGAATCATGGATAATCAACGGGGGCACGCGGTAGCGTAGTTGGTTGAGGCACTATGCTACTAGCCGGAAGGTCGCGGGTTCAAATCCCAATGAGGTCATTAGATTTTTTCCAATTGATCTAATCCTTCCGGCCCCACTATGGCCCTGGGGTCGACTCAGCCTCTAACAGAAATGAGTACCGGGAATTAATAAAATAATTTTCCTGGGGAGTAAAGCGCGGCCGGTGCGTAAGGCTGACAACCTTACCGCCATCTTTGAGCCGATTTTCTAGATAATGTGGGACTATCAACGTCTCACAACCTTATGAGCCTTCACGGCCTGTTACAGGGATAGCTTTATTTCTTTCTCTTTACTTTTTAATGGGTAATCAACTTTACTAAGATTTTCGTAGATGCGATCCAATTTCGAGAAGTGGTAATTAGAGTTAACTAATTATCGCACTTCAGCCAGGAATGATCACTAGTAGAGGTAGGCGGAGTGATTCGTCTCCACCCGACTCACAGATATGAGGCGTTCCTACAGTTGAGTTTATCTCTAGCTTCTAGGGTCTCATGTGCCTCCAGAATAATCTGACGATATTTATTTCTATTTCTCTGTTCACAGGTTTTATTAATGATTACTGACAACATGCCTTATACAAAGAAGGAAAGTCCCGAAGATGGATTCCATTTCTTTTGCATGGATGTAGAGAAGCAGGTGCAAGAAAGGGGCGCTGCCTTCATCAGTGAGATGGCGGCCTCGATGTGGGAGCACATGACACCGGACGAGAGATGGGGGTATGAGGAACAGGCCCGAAACAAGGAGCACAGTCTGAGCCACGTGGATTTTAGGAACGAATTTCGGCCACGGAGGACATACTGCGCCCGAATTGAGCGAGTGCTGAACCAGGCTAACAGACAGAACAGTATGTTCAGAGAGATAGAGGCAACAGTGCGCGCGCTCAAACACCAGAACTCACTGAAAACCCACCCGTTCTACCTGGTGCACGTCAACTACTACTGCAAGGATAGCAGTGGCAGGTACCTGGGCTGTGAAATTGCTCTCGCTGAGTTCAGTTTTGTGGACGGCGTTACGAAGGCTTTGCATGCATTCATGAACCCCGGTGAGATTCCTCTTGGCTACGCTTTTCAGGCATTCAAACATGCAACAGAAACTCATCTGCTTCCACTGCCTCCAGACGGTTTCGGGAGTGAGTCAGAACATCAGGAAATACTCAGCAACATCAGAGCATTTCTAATGAGAGAGGACAGGGACGAAACAAACCTGCCGCCTCTGTATACGTCACCAGGAGACATCGAAGCTGTTGAAAGCGTTTTGTGCCAACTGAATGAACGCCCTGGTCAGCACATGAATGCAGGAAGAGACAATTTCCGCGTATACTCTGTCTGCAAACTGTTTCACGAACTCCGGAATGCAAGCATGGGTGTTCCAAGTGAAGTGATCTTGCCTCCCAACTTCTTGGATCCACAAGAGCTGAGTAACACCGACTTGGAATGTGCGGAGGGAATCTCATGCAAGTTCCATGAACAACTAGAAGCAACGCGGTACTGCAGTCTGTGGCATGTGCTGAGTTGGAGTATCCTCGTTATGGATGAGTGCTGTGGGCCGCTGGCGATAGAAATTGTTCCAGGGAAGCATTGCGATTTCAGCACCTATCTTGCCAAGAGAGCGAGAGCTAAGCACCTGATTCGTTGCTGCAATCAGAAGATTTATTCCCAAGAAACAACACTGATGCAGAGTAAACCAGTGCAACAAGTGAGCTCAGTAGGCTTCCGGCCATGGTTACGGCGGCCCGTGCGTCCTCTCCGCAGACCCAGAGACCCCATTGAAGTGAACTTGATGCGTGCCCTCTCCAAGCAGTGAGAACATCTGTGTGAACATCACTTTCTCCTAACCCCATTGAGGCAGAGGCTACCCCCAGTTGGCCTCAGAAGGAGGGTTGGCACCGCCCCGCAAGACAATACATTGCACTGAATCAGCATCCCCCGCAACTGGGTCAGATTATTTTGTACCCCATAGATTTCTGTCTTTGTGTTGAGTGTTTGAATGTTTAATGTACGTATCATATTTATTGTTGTAATAAGTTTATACTCGAACTCTCGTGCTTTTCCTGTTAACAGTAGCCTGTAATAACATGTGTGTGTCTAAGTATTAAATTATAAACATTACTACGTCAATTTCAGTGTCATCATCTTCTTTGAACATTTATAACGTGTAACATATCCTGCAAGGAATATTTGTGGAAACCTGAAGTCTTCTCAACTGCTTAGGTATTTCTTTCGATTTTCGGCTTAACAAAACTCGAGTTAGATAAGAAGCTGAGCATTGCAAATTCTGAGAGTGCTATATGTCCAACTCATCCGCTCCTCCTTGATGTAATCATCCTAGTAATATTCCTTGCAGAGTAGAAATTATGGGAAACCCCGTCGTCCTGTACAATGCTTTCCCATCCCCTTGTTACCTTCTCCTCAGCGCTCCAAATATTCGTCTTAGCACCGTTCTCAAAAACCTTCAGTCTGGAAGATTCTAGACGGTTCTGACGTTGGTGCGTGTAACTCGGCATTGCTGGCTTTTTGGTGTTCGCATTCCTGTAATGAAGACAACACCACACGCTGCAAGGGGGAACAACGCACAAGCAAGGGGCAAAATTAGAGATTGCAGAAGTAACACAACAACGGGCTTACCAACAGAAAAACAGGCTGCCGCATTAAACTGTGAGACGTCATGGCCCCCACATTTTCAGTAGAGCATCAGCTCACAGATGGCCGTGAGTTTGTCGGCCTTACGCGCCTGTCGTCCTAACCTCACCCCCCAGAAGATTCCTGGTACTGATTTCTGTTAGAAGCTGAGTCGACCCCAGGGCCATATTGTGGCTGGAAGCATTAAGTAAATTGAAAAATCCACCTTATCGTCCCTCGAACCCGCGACATACCGGCTTGTAGCATATTGCCTCAACCAACTACGCTACCGCGTACTCCCCATCAAATTAAAACTAAAGCTCCGTAGCCTGTAGTCCGCAAGCGAACTATACTGACCGAGCGATCTCCGCTTTTTGGCGAAATTAGTGCCAAGTTTTGCGGATAGAGTGTGTCACGTGGTCAGCGCAACGGATCCCCATGGCCGTTAATCTCGATTTTCTAGACCGGAGTCGCTATTTCCTTGAAATATCTCCTCAATTATCCTCACGAGGCTGAGTGGAGCCCGTTCCAGACCCACTACTTCTCAGAAAATCTGGTAGCGACGGGAATCGAACCCGGACCTCTGGATCTGTCGCCAAGAGCTATGACCACTAGATTACAGAGGCGGTCTTGTTTCAGATTATCCCGCAAAATTTTAATATGAATTTCTTTCTCGTCTCTGCTGTATGTTCTATTCATCTCATCCACCTTTCAAATTATTTTCTGGTAATTGTTTATATTACTTCTTTCATGGAGGTTAATCCTATCAATTCTCCTCTTTGTGAGCGAGTATTTGCGTGTCATGGATGGAAATATCTGAATAATTGATACCCCTTATATATCAGTTTGACAAGACCATCTGATGCGACATATATGAATCCCCATAATATACTTTTTAATTCAAACGAAATTTGAATAATTGAAATCCATTATACATGTCTGATAATACCATCTGTGTAGGTGTACACGTATCCCTTTCATAAACTTTTCAGTTCTTCCTGCATGAAGTCTTTTCGAGTGAAATAAATTAGTTTCATTGGTCTAATGATTGATTGTATTTTCCATGTGATATGTTAGGTTCTTACGACGTGACTATTAAAAGTAATATCGTCTGGTTTACGACGCCGTGTAATCTGATAGACGTTTACCGACGTTTCGAAGAAAGGTACAGACTTCATCTTCGGGATCAACGTTCATGCCCAGGAAGCAAACTTGTAAATACAGTAAAGTGAGTTATGTACATGGAGTCACATTCAACAGATATTAATTAATCATCTATTCTTTTCAACTTCAGCATAAAATAAAATGGGACGATGACCGTGAATTGAGAGGCTCTACATACTAACGTGTCCAGGCATGAATTGACTTCTGTCGCTCGGACGCTGGGATCGTTGATTCGAATCCCACTTAAAGCATGGATGTTTCGTGTGTGTGTATGCGGTTATTCGGTGTTTGTAATGTCCTGTATGTGCAGATAGCGGCCTTGCGAACGGACGGATCCCCTGTCCAACGAGTTTTACCGACTGTGTAAAAGATAAAGAAAGTGAAAAGTGACCAAGGTCCAGAAAAAATGGCTGTAGATAGAGAGATAGAGAGAGAGTAGATTATATCACGGCCACTGAAATCCTCTGAAACCACCAATTTCAGTTCTGCCACTACTATCCTAACACGACTGTCATTCGGTAGCTGCCACCATGTCGGCTAATGTCTGCGCTACTTAATGTGATATTCAGGTAATTCAGCTGTACAATACTTCTCTCTCGTTCTCTCTCTCTCTCTTCTCCCCGCGATGCGTGAGAAATCGAATAATGTTTGGAATAACATGTAAGATGGTTACCTACGCTACTTTTATTAGCATATGCACAAATGCATAACCCTTATTCATTATTCTAATATAAATCCAATGATTCAGCGTGACCCTTATCCTCGGCTTTCCACATTCCTGCCGAAAGTAATTTTATTCACATTTACTATCATTTCTACTAACCTTAACCGCCGGCCGCGCCAGAGCTCAAGCGGTTAGTCGCTGGCTTCCCACTGCGGCTGCCCGGGTTCGATCCCGGGTCTGGTCAAGTGGAATTTTTGGTGGACAAAGTGGCGCTGGGGCAGGTTTTCTCCGAGTAATTCAGTTTCCCCTGCCAATCTTCATTCCACCAATTGCTCCACAATCACCCTCACCTATCATCTGGGGCTGGTAAAATAGGCCAGAAGTGGCCACAGTACAAGGGACTTAGTCCTACCCCACTAGCAATGAAAAAAAACCTTAACCTCCTCTATTGTCTAGTGGTCACAGTTCCTGCCTACAGATCCAGATGTCCCGGGTTCGATTCCCGGCGCTACCAGATTTTCTGAGAAGTAGTGGGTCTGAAACGGGGCCCACTCAGTCTCGTGAGCATAATTGAGGTGTTTCAAGGAAATAGCGGTTCCGGTCTAGAAAACCGACATTAACGTCTGTGGGGATTCGTTGCGCTGATCACGCGGCACATTTATGCCCTAAAGTTGGCACTAACTTCACCGACAAGCGGCGGTCGCTCGGTCGGTATAGTTCGCTTGCGGACTAAAACCACGGATTTTTGTTTTCTTTTGTTTTACTATCACTTCTACTAACCGTAACAGTCCCTGTGTTCTAATGTTCAACTAATACGACGAGGAAGCTCATGTCCTTACTACGGCAGCATTGGGTATACACGTATAAGAGTGTCCACCTTACTTACTTGACTCTGTACAAATTACGATTATTAGACCCACGACTGAACTCAAGGATCCTGAATCCATAGTTGCCTTTGCTAGGGCCAATCAAGTGTCTGCCTCCTTAGTGGTCTCACTGACCGGAAGATTAACGGCCGTGTCTGGCTCCTCTCCGGCGATCGCCCCGCTGGCTGGTACGGTCGCTCTGCCATGCCTGCGGAACCTGCTAAGGGCTGCTCCTCTTATACAGTCTGCTACCTTACTTTCCTTAAAAAATTAAAATCTTAATTCTAATATGACTTCATTGCAGTTTCATGCTACTCTCGTGTTTACCTAACATTCTAATCTGCATCACAACAGTACCCGAAATTCTCTGGAAGAACATGTTGAAAATACAGAAATAATTAGGGACTATAAAATGGTAACTACTGACATTCGCATCGGCAGTTCCGACTGGCTACGTGCTGGACTGTCGAAGGTAGAAATTTTGAGTTCCGAAAGGGACAACATTTTTCTCTTCTCCACGTCGTCCGGATCGGTTCTGGGGCCCAACCAGCTCCCTATCCAGTGGTTACCGGTTGTTTTCCCCACGAGTAAAGAGGCTTATTCGTGAAGTGCCGAGGCCAATAATACGTGGATCTATATCTCCACTCCCCAATACGTTTGATGGTCTAGTGCGTAATCACTTACGCACAATTGATTCTTCTTAATTTTATCCTCGTAAGTGTTGTAGAGCCGGTCACGGTAGCCGAGCGGTCTAAGGCATGCACTGTCTTGGCTCGCTCGAAAGCCGGGGTCGTGGGTTCGAATACCACTCAGGGCATGGATGTTTGTGTGCGTTTTTCTGTGTTTGTCTACAGGTAGAGGCCTTGCGACGAGCTGATCACCCGCCCAAGGAGTTCTACCGTATGTGTAAGATCTAGAAAAACTGAAGTGAACGGAGAAGTTCATGGAGGTATGCCTAGGCCCACTGGGGCTGTAGTGCCAAGGAAAAAAATGTTGTAGAACCCTGGAATTTTAGAGTCACTTCCGCGTTGCGGGCCGGCCCGACTTCTCCGTAAGAACGTCTGACTCTTCTGCCTGATCATACTGTCGCACAAGTGTGACTGCAGTGGCCGCAAAGGAACGTGTCCAGGCGCTTGCAGGGCTCAAATGTAGGCACGGCGTTTGCAAAAGTAAATTGAGCTTGCCCTTGTGTTTCAGATATCGATCTAAGCGACCCAGAGACCGAGAAAGCAGCCACAAAAATCCAGGCTGTGTTCCGGGGTCACAAGACGCGTCAGAATATGAAGAGCGGCGACATCAAAGAGGCAGTGCAAGATCTGGAAGCTGAGTTTAGCCCTAACGATCAAGGTAGGCCATGACATTTTGAATGCATGCCAAATCATAGTCTAAATCCTAGAATTATGACAAAACGTGTTCAAGAGTTTTGGTACACGACTTCGAATATGGATCTTTTTCTTGGTAAATTTTAAGAATTCTAAGAAAAAGCTGCAAAGAAAAAAAACATTAGCCTGATTTATTTCAAGAAAATCGTTACTGTGGGCAGGAGCTTATGTTGTACTTCGAGAAGGAAAATGATATAAGATTGGCCGCGCCATAGCTCAAGCGGTTAGTCGCTGGCTTCCCACCGCCGCGGCCCGGGTTCGATCACGAGTCTGGCCAAGTGGGATTTGTGGTTGACAAAGTGGCGCTGGGGCGGGTTTTCTCCGAGTACTTCGGTTTCCTCTGCCAGTCTTCATTCCACGAAATTCTCTATCATCATAATCACCCGGGCAGGTACAATAGGCCAATCAGTGGCCGCCGTGCCGAGTGGACCCAGTTGGACTCCACCCCCCACTAAGCGAATTAAAAAAATTTAACACGATAAAAGATGGTTCTAAAGGGTTCTGATGATGGTTGATAACGCACATAATACTGGGTTTTTGGACTTTTTCCATCGTCCGGAATTCTAGGAAAGAGAGGACACGACGTTTCGGAAACTGGATCTGTTTCCGTCTTCAGGTGAGAAATTAAGACACCTACTCAGTTGGTTCCCTTAGTAACAGCTAATCTCGATCACTGGACAACTGTGAGATTTACTCAGCTATTTCAACAGGCTAGTTCAGCGGTATATGTTATTTTATTTTATGGTTTCTTGTTATCTCCCGCTGAACTAACCTAGTCTTATATGTTAAAATAGCTGGGTAAATCTCACAGTTGTCCAGTGATTGAGATTAGCTCTTTCTAAGGGACCCAACTTAGTAGGTGTCTTAATTCGTCACCTGATGACGGAAACAGATCCAGTTTCCGAAACATCGTGTCCTCTCTTTCCTAGAATTCCCGACGATGGAAAAAGTCCAAAAACCCAGTAATTCTGTGGTCCGAGATGCTGAGGTTCGCATTATTTTCTGTCCACATGTCAAGTTCTCGTGAGTTTCTGAGAAAATGTATACAATTTAATATGTTTTTGTATAAAACAGCCTCAGTATCGATCCGACGCGGAAGAAAATAAAAATTCACCAATCTGAATTTATTAAATCAGTTCATTAGTTTGGTAACACGAATAAAATTTGATACATTTTCCTCTTCCAATATGTGCCCAATTTTTGCATCTTACATGATGGCATCATAAAATTATTTAGTGATCTGAAGATCCCGAATGTGGTATTTCAGTTGTTGTTTTTGTTGTTGTTGTTGTTGTTATTGTTATTGGAGAGGCTGGGTTTCCCAATGCACTTAGACCAGATATTGGTCCATTGTGCGTCCCCTTGTAATATTCTACCAGTCTCTATACCCTACCGGTACTGGTGCGTGCCATCAGTCCCGACTCAGCCAGCGAGTTCGGCCTCTACTGGCTCAGCGTATCTCGATGCTTCCCCCATCTACCAGAGGCGTTAAAGACTACTGTTGGGCGGGAAATATCCTGAATTTGGTTCAGAGGTCCCCTTGAGACATGAGGTTCTTTTACGTGCCGTAAAGCTACGACACGGGACCCACGGCTTAAAGTCCCTCCCGAAGGACTTGTTCCCTGAAATTTTCGGCCCTTAAAATTTCCATGACCTCCGTCGGGTTTGAACCCGCGTACCTTGAGTCACGAGGTGGGAACGTTACCCCTAGAGGCCGCTGGTATTTCAGTTTCTCATGGCTATAAAATTTAAGATTATGGTCTCTGAGATATGAAAGCAGAAAATTTGGTATGCAGATAACTTTCTTAGGTTTTAGGAGGAATTCTCTGCCTCCCTTTTCTGCACTGCATATGAAAATAACCGGTTCCTTGAAAATGTCAGTAACTATCTACCAGACTTACTTACATAATTACTTCGGTACGCGCCATAGCTCAAGCGGTTAGTCGCTGGCTTCCCACCGCGGCGACCCGGGTTCGATCCCGGATCTGGTTAGGTGGGATTTGTGGTGGACAGAGTGGCGCTTGGGCGGATTTTCTCCAAGTACTTCGGTTTCCCCTACCAATCTTCATTCCACGAAATTCTCCATCATCATGATCACCCGGGGCAGGCTACAATAGGCCAATCAGTGGCCGTCGTGCCGAGTGGACCCAGCTGGACTCCACCCCCCACTATGCGAATTAAAAAAACTTAATTACTTACTTTCTTACTTACTTACTCATGAAACTGAGCCCTTTTGGAGGAGTCACGAATTCTGCAGCTACTCAGAAATTTCCCAGCATTTTATGAAACCCAAATGTTCATTGCCGTGTTCACAAGAGCCTTCCACTGGTCCCTATCCTGAGCCAGATCAATCCAATCCATACCATCCCATCATATCTTTCTAAGATCCATTTTAATATTGTCCACCCGCCTAAGCCTTGATGTTTCCAATTCTCTCTTTCCTTCTGGCTTTCCCACCAATATCCTGTATGCATTCCTCGTCTCCCCCATTCGTGCTACATGCCCTGCCCAACTCATTCTCCTTGACTTAATCATTCTAATTATACTTGGAGAAGAGTAAAAGTTATGAAGCTCCTCATTATGCAGTTTTCTCCGACCTCCGTCACTTCATCTCTCTTCGGTCCAAATATACTACTCAACACCCTCAGTCTATGTTCCTCCCTTAATGTCAGAGACCAAGTTTCACGCCCATACAGAACCACAGGCAAAATTATAGTTTTGTACATTCTAATTTTTATGTTTTTGGACAACAGACGAGAAGACAAAAGATTCTGGAGTGAATGGTAGGAATCATTACCAGAGTTCAATCTATATACCGTTACATAGAGTAGAATAATTTGTGATATATTGATGTATATTGTACCAATATAATTTAAACAACTAAACCTGAAAGGGCCGGTCACGGTAGCCGAGCGGTCTAAGGCATGTACTGTCTTCGCTCTCTCGGAAGCCGGGATCGTGGGTTCGGATCTGTTTCCTGTTAGGTACGGACTGAATTCTTATATATTATTCTTATACACTGCCGATCACGGTAGCCGAGCGGTCTAAGGCATGAACTGTCTTCGCTCGCTTGGAAACCGGGATCGTGGGTTCGAATCCCACTCAGGGTATGGATGTTTAGTTTGTGTGTGTGCGTTTTTCTGTGTTTGTGTACAGGTAGAGGCCTTGTGATGAGCTGATCACCCGCCCAAGGAGTCCTCCCGTACGTGTAAGATCTAGAAAAACCGAAGTGAACGGAGAAGTTCATGGAGGTAGGCCTAGGCCCCCTGGGGCTGTAGTGCCAAGGAAGAAAAATAACCTGAAAAGATCGCAATGAGGATAAAGGCTTTTGGATTGACAACGCTCCGACTGACCGGTTGGAACTGTAGAAGCCTGTAGTGCAGCAGAACTTAGCCGATACTTTTCGGGGCAGTTCATTTCCAAGTGCCGAAATACGTTTCTTCACACCACAAGCCGTTGGTCACTGTCTACATCACTCACATGACGTGCTGACAAATTTGTTTGTGCCGGAAGTGATTGAGTGTTCATAAGCAGAAGTGGAGACACCGAAGAGGCGGTGACAAATGAACGTCAAAATATAAGGCCATTTTGACGTCACAGTAGGAGCGGGGGCGGAGATTTTGCGCAGTGAAAAGGTTAATTAATCACAATGCTGAGATAGAATAACTCAGTGTTACAGTAATTCCTATGGGCTCATCTACCAAGTAAGTTAACTCAGGCGATGAACCTACTCTGAAAGGTTCCGGTTTATATCTCTACCCCGACTGACATGTCGAACTTAGGTTTCGTCATTTTCCTCAGTCCAAGAAAATTCTTGGATGTTACCTCAAATTAGGCCACTCGTTTTCCGTCCACCTACCGTCCATGTCAGAACTTGCTGATCATCAATGCTTTTGACTCTGTGTAATCTCAACTAACTTACTCATCGGTAAGTATTATTTTGCCTCTCCTCTTGCTCCCACTTTGGAACATAGGGCTAGTTTCTCAGTTACATGATCATTTTACAGAGGTAGGACTCCTTTGGTGGGTGATCAGCTCGTCGCAAGGCCACTACCTAAACACAGGACAACACAAAGACAGAATAAACACATACACACACCAAACATCCATGCCACTACCATGTTTTGAAATGGGGCCTCCTCTTCGACGAAAAGACGGTTGTTCCTACTACTGTCTATTACGGCCGGCTTTAACGAATTTCTTAGTGAGATAGTTTCGTATGTTTGCCTATTGTGGGTTACTTACAAGCATACAGAGTTCTGTGTATGTCCGGTCACGAAAACACTCTAAGAATGTAATTACTTCATTACCTTACTGAATTGTTTCATTCATTGGTGCAACTTTGAGTGGAGTTGCGTGTCAGACTGTAGTGAGTCCAGCACACTCTATAGGATACATTAAAACTATCAAGAACTTTGCAGCAGTTTGTGAAGTTTGAATTGTGGGCGGGTTGTGGTTTCGTGTACCAGCGATGGGTTTTCAGCCTTTGTGATATGAGGAAGGTAAAATTCACTTGAACTATTTGCCTGTTTGCAGTTTACAAGTACATATTTCACCAACTTGAAATTAAAGAGAAGACAAGGCCCTAATTGTAAAATTTAATAACTACTGGGATACAAAAACAGTCATTCTGGAAGATAAAAGTAGGTAAACCATTAAAAAGCCTACTTTTTATGGAACCTGGAGCTCCGTTGCTGTTTCTCTACCGAGAACCTTCAATCCCATCTATTTAAGATTTATTTTGATATTGTCCTCCCATCTATGCCTAGGTCTTCCAAATGCGCAATGCACTTCGTGTTTCCTAGCTCTCCTATGTCCCACCTATCTCATGTTGCTTGATCGAATTGAAAATTTGGTTGGAAAACTTTAAGCAGACAGACAAACTGAAAGCCTTTGAGTAGATAGGAGGTTAATTGAAACATGCAGACAGAATTATCTCATGTCCCATTTTGAGCCCACTTTCCTTATTTCGGAAAAATAAAAGTAGGCTTTTGGGATCTCCATGCTGTATATCCCGCCCTATTAACTTGTGAATGGCTGAACCAGTCTTTGAGGAACCTGATACGGACATCATGACACCTGAGCCCATCTCAACAGATCCCTTTCATTTGTCTTTGTTTCTATACATATATCCCCCTAGCGTTTCTAGGCAACGGCTTCATAAAGTCGTTACCGCAGTAAAGAATACACACGCAACAATAAAAACATTTTTGGGCGTCACTTTCTGTACGGTCCTTGTCATGTCAAGGAAAGTAGCGATTAGTTCTGCCAGAATTTCTTGTCATTTTAATTAACACCTAGAAGCATTGGGGGCACGCCGTTGAGTAGTTGTTGAGGCATCATGCTACAAGCCGGAAGGTCGGGGGTTCGATTCCCGATTAGGTCATTGGATTTTTTTGTATTTCCTAATCCTTCCAGCCGCACTGGGGCCCTGGGGTCGACTCAGCCTCTGACAAATGAGTACCAGGAATCTTCCTGGGGGTAAAGGGCGGCCGGCGCGTAAGGCTGACAACCTTACCGCCATCTATTAACCGATTATCTAGAAAATGTTGGAGCCTCGACGTCTCACAACCCTATGTGCCTCCACGGCCTCTTACACAGATAGCTTTACTTTCATTTTTTTAACCTTTACACAGAAATGTGAATATAATCCCTTGTTATACTTCCATAAGTTTTACAATTAAAAAAAGTGGCCCGGAATTGAATTTAAATTAGTATTTGACGTTGTATCTCATTTATTTAGAATCAGGCAGGCAGAAGTGCCTGGTTTTACTACATATATTCAAAAGGGATATTATTATAATGCAGAATTATCTTCTCCGACCAAACAGTGTTTTCCATAAAGTGTATTGAATTAAAGTGAAAAATACAAGCGTTTAAATATAGAATGTATTATCCTAACCTCACCCTCTTCAGTATTACAGTGTTTCCGAATGTAAAACCTTCTTAACCGTTTCCCTTCTCGTGCCAGATTTGTATCAAAGGTTACCTACGCCAAGAAAAGATTACTCCAGTAGCGCCGTCCCGTGGGCTTACTCAGGCGTCTCTGTTGCTCCACATTCGTTAGACCGTTCTTCACTGTTCGTCTGCCTGCTGTGCTGAGAGTGACTCGGCTGTCGCCCCGGGTCCTCAACAAAATAAATAGAAGCCACAGATTTCACTGGAACATTTCTGTCTCTAAAATCACAAAAAGCTAGTTTACATTTGAGTTATAAGGAATAGAATAAAAAAAACTTGTCATGACGTAAAGTTGTTGTCCCTGATATGAACCCCATATTTCAGTTGCCCCAGGGACCACCATAAATATAAATCTGGCCCTTATTTCTTTTGTGGGACTGCTTTTAAATTTCACTTTTATACGTCGGGGTTTGTAGTTGACGTTCCCTGGGTAACCATATAATTCGGTACTCAAGCTGGTTACGTAAAGTAACATCATACCCATATCTTACGAAGCAGAAGTGAATCACAAATATTATCAACAGGCTCCAGATGTAATTAGGCAAAACCTCCGGGATAGTGCAGTCGGTATAGCGACTGGCTACGGCTGGACGTGAGGAGCCGGGATAGCGCAGTCGGTATAGCGACTGGCTACGGCTGGACGTGAGGAGCCGGGATAGCGCAGTCGGTATAGCGACTGGCTACGGCTGGACGTGAGGAGCCGGGATAGCGCAGTCGGTATAGCGACTGGCTACGGCTGGACGTGAGGAGCCGGGATAGCGCAGTCGGTATAGCGACTGGCTACGGCTGGACGTGAGGAGCCGGGATAGCGCAGTCGGTATAGCGACTGGCTACGGCTGGACGTGAGGAGCCGGGATAGCGCAGTCGGTATAGCGACTGGCTACGGCTGGACGTGAGGAGCCGGGATAGCGCAGTCGGTATAGCGACTGGCTACGGCTGGACGTGAGGAGCCGGGATAGCGCAGTCGGTATAGCGACTGGCTACGGCTGGACGTGAGGAGCCGGGATAGCGCAGTCGGTATAGCGACTGGCTACGGCTGGACGTGAGGAGCCGGGATAGCGCAGTCGGTATAGCGACTGGCTACGGCTGGACGTGAGGAGCCGGGATAGCGCAGTCGGTATAGCGACTGGCTACGGCTGGACGTGAGGAGCCGGGATAGCGCAGTCGGTATAGCGACTGGCTACGGCTGGACGTGAGGAGCCGGGATAGCGCAGTCGGTATAGCGACTGGCTACGGCTGGACGTGAGGAGCCGGGATAGCGCAGTCGGTATAGCGACTGGCTACGGCTGGACGTGAGGAGCCGGGATAGCGCAGTCGGTATAGCGACTGGCTACGGCTGGACGTGAGGAGCCGGGATAGCGCAGTCGGTATAGCGACTGGCTACGGCTGGACGTGAGGAGCCGGGATAGCGCAGTCGGTATAGCGACTGGCTACGGCTGGACGTGAGGAGCCGGGATAGCGCAGTCGGTATAGCGACTGGCTACGGCTGGACGTGAGGAGCCGGGATAGCGCAGTCGGTATAGCGACTGGCTACGGCTGGACGTGAGGAGCCGGGATAGCGCAGTCGGTATAGCGACTGGCTACGGCTGGACGTGAGGAGCCGGGATAGCGCAGTCGGTATAGCGACTGGCTACGGCTGGACGTGAGGAGCCGGGATAGCGCAGTCGGTATAGCGACTGGCTACGGCTGGACGTGAGGAGCCGGGATAGCGCAGTCGGTATAGCGACTGGCTACGGCTGGACGTGAGGAGCCGGGATAGCGCAGTCGGTATAGCGACTGGCTACGGCTGGACGTGAGGAGCCGGGATAGCGCAGTCGGTATAGCGACTGGCTACGGCTGGACGTGAGGAGCCGGGATAGCGCAGTCGGTATAGCGACTGGCTACGGCTGGACGTGAGGAGCCGGGATAGCGCAGTCGGTATAGCGACTGGCTACGGCTGGACGTGAGGAGCCGGGATAGCGCAGTCGGTATAGCGACTGGCTACGGCTGGACGTGAGGAGCCGGGATAGCGCAGTCGGTATAGCGACTGGCTACGGCTGGACGTGAGGAGCCGGGATAGCGCAGTCGGTATAGCGACTGGCTACGGCTGGACGTGAGGAGCCGGGATAGCGCAGTCGGTATAGCGACTGGCTACGGCTGGACGTGAGGAGCCGGGATAGCGCAGTCGGTATAGCGACTGGCTACGGCTGGACGTGAGGAGCCGGGATAGCGCAGTCGGTATAGCGACTGGCTACGGCTGGACGTGAGGAGCCGGGATAGCGCAGTCGGTATAGCGACTGGCTACGGCTGGACGTGAGGAGCCGGGATAGCGCAGTCGGTATAGCGACTGGCTACGGCTGGACGTGAGGAGCCGGGATAGCGCAGTCGGTATAGCGACTGGCTACGGCTGGACGTGAGGAGCCGGGATAGCGCAGTCGGTATAGCGACTGGCTACGGCTGGACGTGAGGAGCCGGGATAGCGCAGTCGGTATAGCGACTGGCTACGGCTGGACGTGAGGAGCCGGGATAGCGCAGTCGGTATAGCGACTGGCTACGGCTGGACGTGAGGAGCCGGGATAGCGCAGTCGGTATAGCGACTGGCTACGGCTGGACGTGAGGAGCCGGGATAGCGCAGTCGGTATAGCGACTGGCTACGGCTGGACGTGAGGAGCCGGGATAGCGCAGTCGGTATAGCGACTGGCTACGGCTGGACGTGAGGAGCCGGGATAGCGCAGTCGGTATAGCGACTGGCTACGGCTGGACGTGAGGAGCCGGGATAGCGCAGTCGGTATAGCGACTGGCTACGGCTGGACGTGAGGAGCCGGGATAGCGCAGTCGGTATAGCGACTGGCTACGGCTGGACGTGAGGAGCCGGGATAGCGCAGTCGGTATAGCGACTGGCTACGGCTGGACGTGAGGAGCCGGGATAGCGCAGTCGGTATAGCGACTGGCTACGGCTGGACGTGAGGAGCCGGGATAGCGCAGTCGGTATAGCGACTGGCTACGGCTGGACGTGAGGAGCCGGGATAGCGCAGTCGGTATAGCGACTGGCTACGGCTGGACGTGAGGAGCCGGGATAGCGCAGTCGGTATAGCGACTGGCTACGGGCTGGACGTGAGGAGCCGGATAGCGCAGTCATTATAGGCCATCAAGCCTCCTATACAATGGGTACCGGAGACTCTTTCCTCGGGGGTAAAGCGGTCGGGGCGTGAAGCTGACCACTCCCCTACAACTAGTGTATAGTTTAAGAATACGTTGATCTATACATCCACTCCCCCATACGTCTTCATGGCGTAGTGTTTAATTAGTTAAGATCAGGACGAAAGGGCCGCGCCATAGCTCAAGCGGTTAGTCGCTGGCTTCCCACCGCGGCGGCTCGTGTTTGATCCCGGGTCTGGTCTAGTGGGATTTGTCGTGGACAAAATGGCGCTGGGGTGGGTTTTCTCCGAATACTTCGGTTTCCCCTGCCAATCTTTATTCCATCATCATAATCGCCCGGGGCAGCCTACAAATAGGCCAATCAGTGGCCGCCGTGCCGAGTGAACCCAGCTGGGCTCCACCCCCACTAGCGAATTTAAAAATTTTAATTTACGAACAGGACAAACTTTACCTTTATCTATAATCACTAGCGCCCGACGGTTCTTCAGTTGGGGCCATACTTGGCACGGGTGATACTAGTTGTGCATCCCTGCTTTCAAATGGACCTTCCGTTTCGGATCGCTTGAAGACATTCAGAGGGGCACGACATCTGTAATGAAGGAACGACAGAAAAAACGATTTAGAGATATATTTCCAAGTGTACGAAACAGTACGAAAATGCCCTCTCTCACTAAAGCCACCACTCACCGCGACCCGACCGCTCCTGGGCCTCACGGAACCT
>NW_019729217.1:112917-146639 GCF_002891405.2 Cryptotermes secundus
GGGGGGGGAGCAGACCAGACCACTCGCCCGCGCCTGGTGGTGGGGTTTACGAGATGAGCTCTGCCTGCCCGTGTCGTCATTACGCAGTGCCACTTCAACACAAGTTACAGTCATGTGCATATGGGAATATGTGGGAAATAGTTTCGGATGGCCTTGGGAGTTCCTGAATGGCCGTTCGTGAAATTTGATATTAGAGCTTTTGCTGCGATTTGTAATGACGTTCCAATTCTGGTTAAAATTGGATAGAAATAAAGAATGCTTTATATGGAGACCATATTTAAGCAAACTTACCAAATCTTATTTTCGGAGTGAAAAGTGTTTGGAACGAAAGTTGTAGAGAAGAAATGAAACATATTTTATGCACAGCACACTTTTCTCATAGGTATTATGTTTTTCGGCATAATTACAAGAACTTATACCCGTCCTTCCTTCCGTATGTCCGCTCGTCTCCCCACTTTGTGCTATTTATGTCAACACCCAGGAATAACACCCAGATTTGTAAAAGTAGATTTTAAAGAATTCTGACGAGGGTGTATAACACTGAGAATTACTCGGTTTTTGGACTTTCTTCATCCTGTATTCTAAAAACTGGGAACACAACGTTTCGGAAGCTGCGTCTGTTTCCATCCTCAGGTTAGGGGAGAGACACGTGTTCTTTTGGGCCCCCATAGAAAGAGCTAGTCCAGTGATCGGGATTAGCTGTTTCGAAAGGACCCAACGAGGAGGTGTCTCCCCCATCACCAGAGAACTAAAAGGGATGCAGTTTCCGAAACATTATGTTCTCTATGTAAGACTGCGTTTTTCACGGCGGTGACTTGTGTGAGCTCCACATCTACACGGTGCTACAACCCAGGTGACGGCATTCTCTGTTGTATTCTCTAGTCTCTAGAATACCGGACGATGGATAAAGCCCAAAAACCCAGTAATTTCCAGAATTATATAGCCATGTCTCAATTGTCTATCCCCGATATTAAAATTTGCCCTGAATACTACGTACAAATCTCTGATTGCTTCATTTCGAATGCCTGTTCGCATATCAATAGAAGGCTTATATCGCTGCAATAATTTGGCTGAGATAAAATACTATATTTCCTTTTATCCGTTATGATTAGTGAATTGTCTGATCTAAAACATAATAATCGAAAGGGAAACACACAAAATGTGTTCGGAAATGAAATATGACGATGGAGTGAGTCTATTCCTCTTATAAAGAAAGACGCAAGACTCTTCCTCGCCTACGGAGATTCCTGTCGTGCCTGTCGGCTTCCTTCCTCTGCGTGTATTTCGTCTGTGCAACAAGGTCATATGTAGACAATGACATTCATAAACTTCTGTAATATTAAAGTGGTTCTGAAGTAAGTTTAAATTTGAGGGAATCTCTGTTATATTTGTTTACTACGAACAAGACTTCTTAGGGCCTTTAAGATATTAAAAATACTTTTGCCAAAGAAAAAATTAATCGGAAATCCTGAACGGAAGAAAGTGCGAAATGTATTCAGAAAGTAAAGATACAAAGTTGAGAATATATTTCGAGGGATTCACTTGTAGCACTTCTGCAGCAGACCTGTATTTACTTTCTAACACAGTCACCATGGATCGCAATGCACTTAGTGAGCCTGGGAACGAGTTTTTTTTTTTTATTCCAGCATGGGGCTGAAACTTGGACACTTAGGGCAGTAGACCAGAAGCACTTGGAAAGCTTCGAAATGTGGCGTTGGAGAGGGATGGATGGAGAAGATCAGTTGGACCGATTATGTGAGAAATGAAGAAGTGTTATTTAGAGTCAGTGAGCAGAGGAATATCCTACACGAAATAAGAAAACAGAAGGCTAATTGGATTGGTCATATCTTACGCGGTAACTGCCTTCTAAAAGAAGTTATCGAAGGAAAGATAGAGGGGCGGATAGAAGTGACCAGAAGACGAGGAAGAAAACGTAAGAAGATGCTGGATGACCTTGGGGATAGAAGAGGATATTCTCATTTGAAGGAGAAAGCTGTAGATCGCATTAAGTGGAGGAACTGTTTTGGAAGAGACTGTGGACCTATCGTCTGACAGATTACAGATGAATGAATGAATGAATCTTAGAAACCTCCCGCCTGCTCTCTCAGCCATGGAGAGCAGTCCTTGACTGCTGATGAAGTTCATCGATGCTTAAACCGGCTATCGCTCCTACTTGAACACCAAGGAATAACTGGATCTCTGCAAGTATGATGAGCATGAACACTGGACCTTACTGATTTGCGGTAGGACCGGCCGGCGGCTTGTTATTCTGAACACGGTGTTGAAACTTCGGCTTTCTTAGATTTGGGCAATTTCTTTATCAGTTGAGCAACCATTAGCTTTAAAACAGGAGTCTCGACAATGGAATTATTTAGTTCATTGCTGCATACACGTATGCTTACAGAAAGTGAGAACAAGAATGCACTGTCTTGGCTTGCGAATTCCTTCTGTTTCCTTACATTGCCCTGACGTTAATTTGCTGAAGAGTCAGTTGGCCTCTACGGATTTTATCGCCTGCGCACTGTTGCCAGTGTATCACCATGGCAACTTACATTTGTAAAGGCAAAGTTTCCCTGTGCTTAATTAATTAATCACTATGCCATGCAGACATATCGGGGGGTGGAGGTATAGCTCCACCTTTTTGACATCAGCCATAGGTGGAGACGAGTTGTCAGCTTCACACCCTGGCCGCTTTTACTCCAGGGAAAGAGCCCCAGGTACACATTGCGTAGGAGGCTTGGTGGGCCCCAGAGCCGGTCTGCATAATGTGGCGAAGATGAAAATAGTACTCCTGCCTGGAATAGAACCCTGGTTGTCCAGCCCGTAGCCCATCGCTGTTCCGTCTGCGTTATCTCGACTTCAGCTTATAGTTTTAATATTTTGACGTCAAAATATTTAACTAATTCCTGTTGATTTAGATTTTAGATTATTAAACCGCGTGGATGTTAGCAATGTTCCCTACACTTGGAAGGTACATGCTGCCTCCGTCTTCAGAGTCGGTCGTGGAGAAGTAAGCAGCTTTTAGCTCTGTAGCACATCAACACGATTTAAAACTTCGAAAACTAATCACCATCAATGATTAACTACGGTGAAATCCTAAAGTCAGCAATTTAACTTTAACTGTACACAGATTACGACTCAAAGAACTGAAGACCAGAAGGGCAAGTACTTATAAAACCCACATATCAACAGCTGAGAGTTTGGTTTTCTTCAAACCTGATTTGTCTTAAAAATAACAGCATGGGACTCACAAGCAGGGAAATGCAGACAGGCCGCGCTCTACAAGCACTGCCGTTATTCCTTGCTCACGTACCGTTTCTTTACGGAGGCATTGAATATCCCACACTATCTAGCTATACATATATATATATATGTATACTTATATATCTATATATATCTGCTTATCTATCTATTTATCTATATATACACTTATATATCTATCTATATATATACACGTATCTACTTTATCTATCTATATATGTATATATCTACTTATATATATATATATATATCTACTTACCTGTCTGTCTGTCTGTCTGTCTATCTATCTACCTATCCATCCATCCATCTATCTATATATATACATACCTATCTATATATCTATCTATGGCTCTACAGTCCTTTGTTGGACCTTGGCCACCTTTTCAATTTCTATCCTATACTCAGTCGGTAGGACTCCTTGGACGGGGGATCAGCTCATCGCAAGGCCGCTACCTACACACAGAACAACACAAACACAGAAGAATCTCACACAGACATGCATGCCTTGAATGAGATTAGAACCCACTACCCCAGTGTTCAAACGAGAGAAGACAGTTCATGCGTAGGACGGCGCGGTCACCGTGATCGGCCGTACAGTCAAATAATAGATTTATCAATGAGCAGTGAATCAGAAGGGATATAGAAGGAGGCGGTAGTAGGGTAATTTTAGGCACTATATAGCGTTTTCTATCAAAGACCGTGGAAAATCACGAAAAATCTCAGTCAGCATAGCCGCTCCGATGACAGAGATAAACTCGGGGCTTCTGAATAGGCAGCATTAAAGTAAACCGCGATGTTCTTTGTTCGGATCGATGAGCCCAATATATTTAAACTTTTACGTCGGGCGAAGCATGACTTGTGTGTACAGAGGATACCCCGCTGCAGTGCGGGCAGGCCCCGAACTGAGCGCTCACCTAAAACGGCCTTCACCCCACAAACTTGCCTGAGAGAGGTCAAGGAATTGTCTGGAGAACCGGAGATCTGTACAAATAGCAATGATTCCATAGACATATAAATTTATGTAATTGTAAAGCAAGCTGTATAGTTATTTTCGGAGTACCTTACTTTTTATATATTTCCACTTCCAGTTTTTAATATAGGCATGATTTATGCCGTTATATATATACATATCTGAATAATTCTGTCTTCTGGACTTAAGTCCTTGTATTCCCGTGAAAGTCAACTGATACTTCGAAGGAACATGTCGCTTGAATCTTCTGGATCGATGAATACACCAAGCATGAGGCGAGCCAATGAAGGCTCTCACTACTAACATCTCTGCGAACCGAATGGCTAGACGAGTGGAGGGGAATATAGGGGAGTTCGCTGTGGTGGGGAGCCTAACAGCTCAAGGTTAACTTTGGGAGGGGAGGGTGGGAATTAATGCATGGAACTTCTTTCCGTGGCGTCAGGACACGGAATATGTCACTTCGTCCTACGCCGTAATGTTCTTGCACTTGATACACTCGATACGCACAATCAAGAAAACAACACACCAATTAAATTCAAAACAGCCGCATTAGAAAAAAAAGATGTCACGAAGAGAATACCAAATACGTAACGAAAAGAATTATATTCGATTAGTGCGCAGTGCATTGGACTTCTTATAAAAGTGTTGGCTGAAGATGGCCTTATATGGCCAAAACATGTAGCATTGTGATAATGCATATATATATATATTATATTTTAATAATTTTAATAATATTTTATACATATAACGACCACTGTATGGATTAAGTGTGAATCAGTGTTGTTAAGTGTTGCATTATTGATGGAAACAATAGACTATAAGTGACAGCTCAATGCAACAGGGTGCTCAAATATAATATTATTTTCATATTTGTTAAACGTTTTTGAAGGTGTGAACCTCAGAGGATCACCAGGCTTTTGCGGATCTCACACTCATGAGGATACAGTCACAGATGTTGAAGGTGTGAACCTCGGAGGATCACCAGGCTTCTGGGGATCTCACACTCATGACGATACAGTCACAAATGTTCGGGAATGTGAAATGCCTTTTGAATGCTTTATGCCAGCTTTAGATACTTAGTTCGGACTTCACAGAAAACACTGATGAATATGGCTGTCAGTAAGCACGGGGCAGAGGACCCCAAATGTCTGCTTGTGATAGAGGTGCTCTACTTGTCGCTGCCCTTGCTTTGTTTTACTTGCCTTACCCTTCAACCCAGGACATGGGAATGAGGTTTTCTTTCGAAGCGTCAGTAGAATTTTAGCGGACTACACGGCTTTATATCTAAGAAGATAGGACCAATCACAAAATATAAAACTTGCTATAGATTTTTAGCAGAGGTACAAATATGTATTAATATTTCAAATATTTATTTGTTTTTTCTTTTGTTGTTTAATTTCTCTTTCGTTATCGAAATTACGTAAGGAAGTAAAAAATTATCCGCACTCTTGTTTTTCCAATCCATATATACAAAAGTAGGGGTTCAACAAGTACTTCACTTTTCTACATAGTCTCCTCCCGTTTCGATGCACTTGGTTCAGTGGTCCAAAAGCTTGCGTATTCCCTCCACGAAGAAGGTTTTCGATTGGTCGTGCAACCGTTTATGCACCGCTTCCCCCACTTCTTTGTCCGCAGAAAATCAAAAACCTCGTAAAACATCTTTGAGCGGTTCAAAGAGATGATAGTCGGAAAGGGCGAGATCTGGGCTGTAGGCAGGGTGTTCCAGCACCTCGAAACGGTCTGGCCGTCCTTGTGTGAGTGCTCATTGTCATGCAACAACAACACTTTCTTCGGCAATAGGCCTCGGCGTTTGGTGCGAATTGCTGGCTTCAGATTGTTGGCCAGCAAATCACTGTATCTTGCACTGTTGACCGTACACCCTTTGCCAGGTAGTCTTCCAGTATAGGCCTTTTTGAGTCCCCAAAAATCGGTTAGCATCACCTTTCCCACGAAAGATTGAGTCTTGAATTTCATCTTCGTTTGCGATCCCAGGTGTTTCCACGCCATACTCTGGCTTTTGGATTCTGGCTCGTAGTGATGAACCCACATATGAATTTCAGCCCCTGACGCACCTTCCAACCAGAGAAATCGGATCACTATTCTTTGTTAATCATTGGTGCACACTGCAAGCGGAGCGGCCATGTTTACACTGTCACATCATCAAGGAAAATGATGCGATCAAGGTAAAACTTCGATCACGTGGCCACAGTAGTACCAACTCTAACAATGCATGCGTAGGAGGCAGCGTGACAAACCTAAAGATGTGTTATGGAGAAAGTGCGGATAATTTCTGACTTACTCTCGTAAATAGCATCGGATGTTAGGATAATAGATGAAGGACGAATTTGGAAAAGATATAGAACCATGAAATCATGGCTTTATCGAGATATTATCCTGGAGGTCCTGAGGAAAAGCAGCAAGAACTTCAGTCAGAAAAGCCGTTTTCCCGACAGGAATTCGGACCTAGAACCTCCCGAATACAGGTCTATAATATTGCCTCTTTAGCAGCCTTTTCGAATTGTTTGTCAGTATTGGTCGCTTTGGTCAATAGTGTTACATTGACTGAGAACCAGAACAGGAATTGAATTTTTAAACATTACTACGAGTAGTGATGCGCGTGCCTCCACCGGCCTTCCCGCGAACTGCTTGCAGCTGACGCAGAGAGAGCTTTACATTACTTTCTTACGTATAGAGACGGATGTGGATAAAGTTCAAGCTTCAAGGTTTATGTGAAAAAGTGAGAGAAACCCGTTGAAACAGCAACAACTGAAATTATACATACCTGATACTTTCGTGACATGTACCTTTTTTTTTTTTAATTCGCTTAGTGGGGGGTGGAGTCCAACTGTGTCCACTCGGCACGGCGGCCACTGATTGTTCTATTGTAGCCTGCCCCGTGTGATTATGATGATGGAGAATTTGGTGGAATGAAGATTGGCAGGGGAAACCGAAGTACTCGGAGAAAACCCGCCCCAGCGCCACTTTGTCCACCACAAATCCCACTTGACCAGACCCAGGATCGAACCCAGGCCGTCATGGTGGGTAGCCAGCGACAAGCCGCTTGAGCTATGGCGCGGCCGACATGTAACTTTCTATCAGACACAGTATTTCATGCAAGATAATTATTGCAATTCGTTCTCCTGAATCGGAGAGGATAATGGAGAGAAACAGAGATGCGACCCGCCGTTGCAAGGGCCTCAAGTCCAACACAAATATTATAGTCACTTTATCACAACAGCTCATCACCCGTTGTGCAGGCTACACTAACATACACGTAATTCATAAATACTGAGTAAAATTTTCGTAAGGACAGAGATATTGTTGTATAAAAAATAAACAGTCTTAATATTTCAGTAAAAGTAAAGTTTAACTAATTAAGTACTACGCCATGAAGACGTATGGAGGAAGTGGGTGTGTAGATCCACGTATTCTTGGTCTGGGCACTAGTTTGAGGTGAGTAGTCAACTTCACGCCCCCGCCGTTTATCCCCCATGGAAAGAGCCTCCGATACCCATTGGATAGGCCCCAGAGAGGTTTATATTATTGAGATCTGTGGGGAATTATTTCGATGTTGATATAGAAGAGGATCCATTCAATTACATTTAATTAGCGTTTGTAAGATGAATATTTTAATTCTCAAGAGATAAAAATAATTAGTTAAATATCCCTAAAATCCTTTCTCGACACTTACGTTCCTTGTTCAGTGAGTTCCATCGTCTTGCGGTCTGATGTGTGTTACAGTTTCATATGTGCTGGGGGCAAAACAAAGCATATAGTTCCTTGTTCAGTGAGTTCCATCGTCTTGCAGTCTGTTGTGTGTTACAGTTGCATATGCGCTGGGGGCAAAACCAAGCATATAGCTCCTTGTTCAGTGAGTTCCATCGTCTTGCAGTCTGATGTGTGTTACAGTTTCATTTGTGCTGGGGGCAAAACCAAGCATATAGTTCCTTGTTCAGTGAGTTCCATCGTCTTGCAGTCTGATGTGTGTTACAGTTGCATATGTGCTAGGGGCAAAACCAAGCTTATAGTTCCTTGTTCAGTGAGTTCTATCGTCTTGCAGTCTGTTTGTGTTACAGTTGCATATGTGCTGGGGGCAAAACCAAGCATATAGTTCCTTGTTCAGTGAGTTCCATCGTCTTGCAGTCTGTTGTGTGTTACAGTTGCATATGTGCTGGGGGCAAAACCAAGCATATAGTTCCTTGTTCAGTGAGTTCCATCGTCTTGCAGTCTGTTGTGTGTTACAGTTGCATATGTGCTGGGGGCAAAACCAAGCATATAGTTCCTTGTTCAGTGAGTTCCATCGTCTTGCAGTCTGTTGTGTGTTACAGTTGCATATGTGCTGGGGGCAAAACCAAGCATATAGTTCCTTGTTCAGTGAGTTCCATCGTCTTGCAGTCTGTTGTGTGTTACAGTTGCATATGTGCTGGGGGCAAAACCAAGCATATAGTTCCTTGTTCAGTGAGTTCCATCGTCTTGCAGTCTGTTGTGTGTTACAGTTGCATATGTGCTTGGGGCAAAACCAAGCACATAACGCCTGTGTTTGCTCATTGCCAGCCGATCGGTTCTCCATCTGTAATACAGTGTATATTGACGGTCTGTTTAATCAGATTGTTTCCCTAGCTCAGTGGCAGGCTAATATTCTATCCCCTGGGACCGAATGGATTGATTTCGAAGTGACTGCAGGCCGCAGAGAATCGCGGGATAACGTCTGTATTTATAAAAGATTCGAGTCCCAGTAAGGGCAAAATTAATCTCTTCTTAACGCCGTTCAGATTGGTTCTGGATCTCACTCAGCCTCCTATCCAAAGGATACCGGGGGTCTTTCCCGGGGGTAAAGCGGCCGGAGCTTGAAGCTGACCATCTCCAGATAGTACCGACGTCAAGAAAATGTGGCTCTATACATCCACTCCCGCATACGTCTTCATGGCATAGTGCTTTATTGGCTAAGCACAGGAAGAAGTTTGCTTCTAAAGATGTTAAGTGGTTAGATATCAATTTTATTACCTGAACGGAATTGATAGATACACTGGAACAAATACGAATCGCATAATTTAACAAAAAGAACTCCGTGGCCTGCAGTCCGCAAGCGAACTATACCGACCGATCGACCGCCGCTTGTCGGCGAAATTAGTGCCAAATTTTCCGGATTCAGGGTGTTGCGTAGTCAGCGCAACGGATCCCAGCGGCCGTTAATCTCGGTTTTCAAGACCAGAGCCGCTATTTCCTTGAAATAGCTCCTCAATTATCCTCACGTGGCTGAGTGAACGCCGTTCCAGACCCAATACTTCTCATAAAATCTGGTAGCGCCGGGAATCGAACCCTGGACCTCTGGATCTGCAGCCAGGAACGCTGACCACTAGACCACAGAGGCGGTCCACAATTTTATAAATGATTTCCTAAACTGTGGCTGGTGTTGTCAAGGTCTCAAGACACGAACTGGACCAAATCTTGAGGAGAGATCCTCAACCTGTAGTCACAGCGAACGCAATTAATAAACGCGTGAACTGGAGGTCCTAAAACTTTAATCTACGTCAAAATCTAGAGTTTTCTTTATTTGCTGATGGTCCTTGGTTACAGCACTTTCTCTGTGGCGTATATGAGAGAATAATAATTGATTAAGAATAAACAAAGGTAAGCGACGGGGGCGTGAATCTGACAACTTACCTCTATTAATGCCAAGGTCAAGAATACGTGGAGCTCAACCTCCAACGTCCCTCACATTTTCATGGCGATCTTCTTAATTATTTACGCAGAAGAAAAACTCTGTTTTTGCGTACTTGCCCTTTCTTTTCTGGGTTACGTTTGCTTTCCGTTTCAGTGTCACAGCAAGGTAGACAAAACTTTAATGAAGAAATAACATCCAAAATATACAACCGTAATTTATTAACACAATTTGAAAAGTGACTGGCAATGAGCATTCGTTTCTCATCCAAATGTTTTGCAGCAGTACTTGCGTAGAGGCAGGTCACAGTGGCCGCGCAATGAACTGTCTTCGTCCGCTCCAACACTGGGATCGTGGGTTCGAATCCCACTCGAGACACGGACGTCTGTACTGTGTGAGTTTATTCTGTGTTGTTCATTCTGTAGGTAGCGGCCTTGCGACTGGCTGATCCCCCGTCCAAGGAGTCCTATCAACTGTAAAAATCAGGAAACTGAAAAACCGGCCAATGCCCAACAACGGGCTGTAGAGCCTTAATAATAATAATAATAATAATAATAATAATAATAATAATAATAATAATAATAATAAATTCCGTATGACTGTAACAGCCATAGATACGGCACACATTGTTAAGAATTTGGAATAAATCGCATAATACTGTACCGCTTTGTGTCCTCTATTACATCCGCAATAGGAAACGGGAAACTAACAAGGAAATTACATTTTATATGTGTTTCCGCTAGCCGGACTGAATACTTTGCTGGTCGTAGTCTGCTCGCTGTGCTGATCTGAGGTTACACAGCGTGTGCAACATGGAAACTGCGGCCAGTGCTGCAGGACGCTACATTGTGCCTAACGTAACTTGGCTCAGTGACTTGTGTTGCATCTTGAAGGATAGTAACAAAAATTGAATAACTGAATATTTGGACCGAAGAGAGATGAAGTGACAGGAGGGTGGAGAAAACTGCATAATGAGGAGCTTCAGAACTTGTACTCTTCTCCAAGTATAATTAGAATGATCAAGTCAAGGATGATGAGATGGGCAGGGCATGTAGCAGGAGCGGGTAGAAGAGGAGTGCATAGAGGATATTGATGGGAAAGCCAGAAGGAAAGAATGACTAGGAAGACCAAGGCATAGGTGGGTGAATAATGTTAAAATGGATCTTAGAGAGATGTAATGGGATGTTATGGATTGGATTGATCTTGCTCAGGATAGGGACCAGTGGAGGGCTCTTGTGAACACGGTAATGAACCTTCAGGTTCCATAAAATCCTGGGATTTTCTTGAGTAGCTGCAGATTTGGTGGCTTCTCAAGAATGGCTCAGCTCCATGAGTAAGTAAGTAAGTAAGTAAGTAAGTAAGTAACAAAAATTAATTGCTGATCACAGCGGATGTGCGATCTAAGGCATGAACTGTCTTCGCTCGCTCAAACGCTGGGATAGTGGGTTCGAATCCCATCCAAGGCATGGATGTCTATATTGTTCGCGTTTATTCTGTTTCTTGTTCTGTGTGTAGGTAGCGCCCATGCGTTGGGCTGATCCCCCGTCCAAGGAGTCCTACCGACTACGTAAAACATCAAGAAACTGAAAAAGCGGCCAAGGCCCAACAAGAGGCTTTAGAACAATAATAATAATAATTAATTAAGAACATAATTATGAAAACTCAGACAGGATAAATTAATCACGTAATTTGAAAACTTTATATACAAGTCGTAAAAATCTATAGATTAAAATACGAAACATTTGTACTTTACCTGCGGTTTGAATCAAAATGACTCTAAAATTTTACCCGTCTGTGCTCCAGACAACTCCACAGAACAAAATCTTCCCTTATTGCTTCTTCATTTTACATACATTGTTTTTCTAGAATTTGTGTTCGTAAATCAAACCAGCAGCCGGTCACGGTAGCTGAGCGGTCTAAGGCATGTACTGTCTTCGCTCGCCTGGAAACCGGGATCGTGGGTTCGGATCCCACTCAGTGCATGGATGTTTAATTTGTGTGTGGGCCTTTTTCTGTGTTTGTGTACAGGTAGAGGCCTTGCGACGAGCTGATCACCCGCCCAAGGAGTCCTACTGAATGTGTAAGATCCAGAAAACCCGAAGTGAACGGATAAGTTCATGGAGGTAGGCCTAGGCCCACTGGGGCTGTAGTGCCAAGGAAAAAAAATCTAACCAGATGGTATTTACCCCTCTCGTGGGACATCATCACTCTCGGCTGCAGGAGTGGTCCCTCTAGCCTCATGCGCGGTGGAGCAGTCTCAGGAGCACAGCCAGTAGCGGCAGAGTTGCTTGTTCACTTCACAAGTGTGACAAAAGTCTTAATTAGGATTTCAGCCTTTCACAGAAGTAGTTGTGAATAGTTTTGTCTTCTGGGATATAAAGTCGTGTAGTCCGTTGAAAGTCAACCGACGTTTCGGAGGAAATTGTCACCTCTATCTTCAGGGTCGAAGAATTAATCGAACAATAAATCATCTCTGTTTTCCACCTGCTTTCGTGCTGGTTTTGTGTTTGACTTTTTCTGAACCCTGAAAATGGAATCGAATATCAACAGGCTGCACTGTGATACACGTGTATATCAGAAGATAGAAGTCTTCGAAAGTTTTATTCGCTAGACATTTCTCCAGAAGAAAGACCATGCCTACCCACGCCTTTATAATTATTCCGTACCATCCTACTTATCAAACGGTATAAAAGATAAACGTATACGTGTATTAAGAAACAAATTCAAATATCTCTTATCAGTACCGAATTTTCACTCTTCGCGGAAGAGCAGATGAATAGCATGTTGAAACTTGGCTGTAAACTGTCTCGTAACAAGTGGGCATACCGCTTCGTGAAGATCATTTCATGAAATATAGAGTGTCCGGATGAAAGGTATCCAAAATAAAAAAATGTATATCTCGGACACCAATTGTAATACACGCATCTGGTTTATGTCATGGGAAAGGAAAACTCTGAAATTATTTTTTCTTTCATACCCGGCTTACGCGCATGCGCCGCCACATTTCTGCGACCATGTTAGGAATCACCCGGACAGAGAGATGGCTGGGATATGAATTGGCAGAGGTGGACCAATCGCTTGGCGTCCTAGGTCGCCAGATTTAACCCCCAGTGAATTTTTTCTTGTGGGGTTATGTGAAGACCACTGTCTACCGGGTTAAGATCAACGAACTTCAACACCTGAAAGCCCGCATAAGGGCCGCTGTGGCTACGGTAACACCAAACATGCTTCAAGCCTGGATATTTGTCGTGCCGCCAAGGGAGCCCACATTTAAATTTATTGAGAAAGTTATATATGCAGACAAAACTTTGATAGTTTCCCTTTGTAATGGTGTAACCCATTAATGTGTATAATCAATTCTTTCTGAGATATAATGATTTTATTTTGGATACCTTTCATCCGGACACTCTGTATAATACTTCATAAAGGGCTATTTGATTCTGCCGGGAAACAAATTTGCATAGCTTTATTGACTACACAGTGGAGTTAGCCAGATTTTAAACGACGCATGATTGAATGAATTTCATGAGGCAGATTACAAAAATATCCAATCCTCACCCGAAATATTTGTAAAGTAAACTTGCAGTTGCTTGTTCCATACGTAAATATTGTGACTACATGTTCACATTTCTCAAAATAATATTCTCCCGTTGGGGTTGAAAACCGTAACATTCACTACTTCTTATATCAATATTTGAACAAATCATTTTCTTATCTTTCCACGAGGGGAGGGAATGGAATATATTTCCACTTAGGTACATATTTCCCTCAGCAACCTCTTCTCATGTACGATCAGTCCACGTTCCTCCCTACCGAACTTTATGGAGAAGCTGATATCCCCCAGGTAGTTAACCCATTCCCAGCCATTTATGAAACTCGTAGTTCCTTACCGAATTCACAATGTCCCGTCACTGAACCCTCCCATGCACCAGCTGAGCCCAGTTCACATCATCACACCCTAGTGAGGACACCTCTTAATATTATCCAGGAGTCGGGATAGCGGCTGGCTGCAGACTGGACGGCCGAAGGTTCAGAGTTCGAGCCCCGATAGGATGAAGAATTTTCTGTTCTCCAAATCGTCCAGACCTGTTCTGAGGTTCACCCAACCTCGTATCCAGTGGGTACCGGGGCTCTTTCCCCGGGGGTTAAACGGCCGGTACTTGAATATGACCACTCACCTCCAGTCAGTGCCGAGGTCAAGAAAATGTGGATCTATATATCCACTCCCCCATGCGCCTTCATAGCATAGTGCTTAATTAGTTAAGTACAGGGAAAATTTTATCTTACCATTTTAATATTATCCTCTCATAAAAGTTGCCCCTGGGGTTAATTAATTAAGCCCATTTCCATGAAGATATGAAGCGGAGGCATAACTCCGCTTATTCTTAGCTCGGCATTAGATGAGTATGAGTGATCAGCTTCACCCCCATGCCACTTTTCCTCCGAGGAAAACAGTCCCCGGTAATAACTCTATAGGAGAGTGGGTCTGGACGTTGTGGAGAAAAGAATAGTCTCTTGTTCCTGCCTTGTACCAAACCCCAGTCCCTTTGCAGCCCAGCTCGTCGCTATATTCCTACTGCACTACGCCCTTACCCCTCCTCTTAAGAGATCTGCAGTAGGTACGCTGATTAAATTCAACGAACTTCAAGATATTGCTTGCATGTAGCGCGCCGAGATCCACAGCAACGAACTCTGGTTGCATCTTCATAAGGGGCGCTCTCTGCTGCTCTCTGCAGAGGGAATCATAACATTGAATTTAGTAATGTGGGTTTCAGAGCAGAACCGACATAACACCACATCCCATTACTTCAAGAGACGGACACGACCTTTATTAAAATTCAGACACTCGCTTCTGATAGTTGGGAGAACAAGTACTTGTCAGTATTTTGAAGCATGACATTCGTGTAAATAATGGTCAGATTTCCTACATCACAGAAAACACACTGCAACTAATGCTGTTACGGAAAGAACCGCCTGACATATATAAATACTCTGTCATTAATTCTAGAGGTTTGGTTGGGAGTAGCAGTGCTTCTCAGTATTTTGAAGCATGACATTCGTGTAAATAATGGTCAGATTTCCTCCATCACAGAAAACACACTACGACACTACGACTAATGCTGTTACGAAAAGAACCGCCTGACATATATAAATATTCTCTGTGGTTAAAATTTAAGAGTGTTCTAATGATAAGACCGGCGGTACATACCAAGGCAAAATGCAGCGTCGGGACTGGCGACATAACGCCATTCAACAGAGATGAGTTCAGTATCACCTGAGCTTTTTTGTTCTTCTCCTTCTGTGTCTTCTGCACATCCAAGGCTTAAGTATTGACCTGTCCCGAGATAGGTGAAATAATACATATCTCAGACAATAAAGTTGTATCATTACAATTTCCATTAGTAAAAATGGATATTCAGTTATATAGATATGATAGTAAAAGTAACATCTTGTTTAACTCACTGACCACGAAACTGTCTCCATGGAACGGGATCTGTCATGAGAAGCTAACAGTCCCTCAACTAGTCAAAAATTCTCCTACTTTTATAGAACTCGCAACATAATTGCATGATTCACTAAGCTTACCATTCCAAACGATCGTGAGATAGATCAGTCCAGTTCACAATCTCACACATTATTTATTTAAATTAGACTTTGTTTTCTTTCCGTCTATACCTAGGTCTTCCCAATTATCTCAGGTCAGGTTTCACCGCTAAAATTTTGTGAAATTTCTCGAGGAGAAATATGGAGCTATTCTAACACAAATTTCGGGTTCAGAAGTAAATAAAAAATAAGAAGATAAGAAATAATGAGGCGTAGTAAGTAAACTTTGGAAATCAAAATATTAATTGCTCTGCACATGAATTAAGGAACCACAACATGACGCTAGGACACAGTGTTGCATGTGTTTATCAGAACAGTGACGTATGCAGTGTGTGTATGTTGACGGAACCTCCGCCATGCAGTAATTAGAAAATGGAACCTGGGAGATTTTAAAAATGTAACTGATCTCAAAATAATAAAAAGAATATTTAGCACTACATACCTGTGTAATATTTTATAAATAATATAAATAACCTTTAGCAAAACTGGAATGGGGTCCGCTCAGCCTCGTGATGATAATTGAGGAACTATTTCAACGAAATAGCGGCTACGGTCTAGAAAACCGAAATTAACGCCCGTGAGGATTCGTTGCGTTGACCACACGACACCCTCCATCAGCAAAATTTGGCACTAAACTTCGCCGACAAGCGGCGGTCAATCGGTCGGTATAGTTCGCTTGCGGACTACAGACCACGGAGTTTATTTTTTCTGTTTGTATAGGAAAATTACAATATTTTCTGACATTTAATTCAAGACAGCTTCTGGGATACTTACACCATGTTAGGCCGCGCCATAGCTCAGGCGGCTATTCGCCTGCTTCCCTCCTCGAAGACCCGGATTCGAGCCCGTTCAGGTCATGTGGGGTTTATGGTGGACAAAGTAGCGCTGGGGCAGGTGTTCTCCGAGTACTTCGGTTTCCCTTACCAACTCAAATTTCGCCGATTGTTCCACAGTCACCCTCTGGGGCTGGTACAATAGTCCAAACAGGGGCCGCGGTGGACCTTGTTATGCCACCGTAAGAACTGGCCTCTTTCCTGAGAGAGTGATAACAGAGTAGCAAATCATTTTTGACAACGAAATGAACAAACTAACTGAATATTTCTCTTCGGAATATTACTTGTCACTACTCTTATTCATGCAGGTAAATGGAAAACGAGATATATGTACAGAGCGGCCATATTAAGTGACGTCACAGGAATGTAGTCATGACAACCGCTGCCGGTCTAGCGGTCCATTATTTGCTCTTTCAATCGCCGTCATCGGAAATTCGTTTGAATCTGTGAACATGGCCACTGAAACATTCTAGTATCGAAGTTCTGAGTGTGCAAGAGGCTGACTTTGGTCCTTATTGACACTTAGCGGTATGTGACATGGAGACTTGCAAGAGGCTGACTCTGGTCCTTATTGACACTTGGCGGTATGTAACATGGAGACTTGCAAGAGGCCGACTCTGGTCCTTATTGATACTTAGAGGTATGTAACATGGAGACTTGCAAGAGGCTGACTCTGGTCCTTATTGACACTTGGCGGTATGTAACATGGAGACTTGCAAGAGGCTGACTCTGGCCCTTATTGACACTTGGCGGTATGTAACATGGAGACTTTTTTATGCGACTGTAGCGTTGTGTCACGGGACGTGTTAGTCACAATCAGATAAGTGTGCTACAAAATTATATGCTTATTCAAATCATGAAGTGGGGCCCGATACCATTAGGACGCAACGATTTCGATTCAATCATATAACGAAATAATTCATTATGTAAATTACTACATAAACACACATAGCTATGATTCTTGCCCTGTGAGTGCAGTAAACATATTTTCCGCAACATCACAATGAAGCACTAGGAGCGGAGGGCGGAGAGAGAAGTAGAAATGCGAATTGGAAAAAATGGCTGTATAAAAGTATAAGTAACAAAATACGTAAAAAAAACGATAATTATATTTTTTTTTTTTTTTCCCTTTGCACTACAGCCCCAGTGGGGCCTACCTCCATGAACTTCTCCGTTCACTTCGGTTTTTCTAGATCTTACACATTCGGTAGGACTCCTTGGGCGGGTGATCAGCTCGTCGCAAGGCCTCTACCTGTACACAAACACAGAAAAACGCACACACACAAATTAAACACCCATGCCTTGAGTGGGATTCGAACCCACGACTCCGGCTTCCGAGCGAGCGAAGACAGTGCATGCCTTAGACCGCTCTGCTACAGTGACCGNCCGCGCGGTCTGAAGCATGAAGTGTCTTCGCTCGCTCGGAAGTCGGGATCCCACTCAAGGCATGGATGTTTTGTGTGTGTATGCGTTTATTCTGTGTTTGTGTTGTCTTGTGTTTATGTATAGGCCTTGCGACAAGCTGCTCACTCGTCCAAGGAGTCCTACAGTCTGTAAAAAAATTATTACGGAACTGAATAAGAGGCCTGGGCCCTGAATGGGCTATAAGAGTCCTAAGAAAATCTTCAGAATGTATTTGTATCTTCACCGTCTGTGGTCTGATTGCTAGGCTGCCATAACTTGTTTATAAATCCAAAACTGACTGTAGAAGGTTTATGAAGTGTGATTCAAATCCATAGAAACAGATAAATTTCATGTAAAAATAAACATTATATGAAAACTCGGTAGCATAATTAATAACGCGATTATACTGAAAGAAAATATACATTGTTAAACACATGAACAAAATGAGAACATTTTGTATTTTGCCTATATATTAATCCACCAAATCACAGTTTTCCTTGAAATAGGATGATATTTATATCAGTTTCTGTAACCTTGGATCGCAGTGAGGAAACATTTAATGACGTTGCCACCTTGAATGATCAAATTTTAATATATCCAACCTGCGCCGCTGTGCAAGTTGAGTTTCATATGAATATATTCTATGAAAATGATGGATGTTTTATACCATTAACTTTGTTAAAATATATTCACAAAATTATTTGTATTCGTGTGGTGTCTCGTAAGTCAATTGTTATTCCCTGTGCCATATTTTCATTGTGTTGTAAATCGGTTCGAACGTGAGCAGATTTGAGATCAGGCATTTCGGTTTGAAATGCCTCTTTTCCTATTCGCTTTACCGACTCGGACAAGAACAAGAGCATTACGGAACAATTACGGAACAATGAGGCTGATGTGACGTTCACAGCTCTGGGAAAACTTCATAAAGATTTTAAAGAGACGAAATATTCCTGTAAATGCAGAGGTTGGTAGACGACGGTGCAAAAATAAAGGCGAGGGAGAATGGAGTTTGAAAGCAGCCATAGAATAAAAAGCTTCTGTGACAAATGCTTTGTGAAGGCGCACATTTCTATTGGTGCTGTCCGTGTACCCCTGCGCTAGGCTTTGTTCTCTACATAGCCTCCATCAGCCTGAGCCAATTTAACTAAACACAAGAGCGGAACCTGATAAATGTCAGTAGCTAAGGCCGCGCCACAGGTCAACCGGTTAGTCGCTGGTTTCCCACTGCGGCGGCCCGGGTTCGATCCCTGGTCTGGTCAAGTGGAATTTGTGGTGGACAAAGTGGCGCTGGGGCAGGTTTTCTCCGAGTACTTCGGTTTCCCCTGCCAATCTTTATTCCACCAATTGCTCCAAATCACCCTCACCTATCATCCGGGGCTGGTACAATAGGCCAGAAGTGGCCACAGTACAAGGGACTTAGCCCCACCCCACTAGCAATAAGAAAAATGTCAGTAGCTTACGTTCTTTTTGTAGGAGAGAAAACACGTTAATTAACTTTAGGCTGGTGGAGACAAGAAATATATGCACAATCTTGGCGGTGAAATATGTTGAGGAACGTTTACCGATGACATCACTCACTCACTCACTGACTGACTCATGGAGCTGAGCCCTTCTTGAGAAACCTCAAATTCTGCAGCTACTCAATTTCCCAGCATTTTATGGAAGTCGAGGGTTCGTTATAGTGTTCACAAGAGCCCTCCACTGGTCCCTATCCTGAGCCAGATCAATCAAGTCCATATCACCCCGTATTATTTGTCTAAGATCCATTTTAATGTTGTCCACCCACCTACACCTTGGTCTTTCCAGTGGTCTCTTTCCATCTGACTTTCACACCAAGATCCTATATGCATTCTTCTTCTAGCCATTCCTGCTACATGCCCTGCCCAGCTCATCCTGCTTGACTAAATTCTCGATTCTATCAGATCTATATCTATATGCTCGTTAATATATCCTGTGGAAGCGTCTAGGTTCTATTCATGTCGTGATCTTTTGGGTTAAGACTCCGTGTAGTCTGGAAGGCACCCAAGTTGTCTTCTTTAATCTGAAGAGAGAGACAAATTTTCTCAGAGACATTGTTGCCAACTTACTAAACTACAGGTTGTTATAATCAAGTAGACCATATTAACTAGCTCCATGAGTCCTGGAGAAACCTTCAGTCGCTCTGCTGCTCAAGAAATTCCAGCGTTAAGTCTCATTACCGTGTTCACAAGAATCCTCCACTCGTCCCTTTCCAGAGCCAGAACAATCCACTCCATTCTATCTCTCTCAGATTTATTATAATAATTTACTCCCAGCTACTCTCAAGGTCTTCAATGTGGTCTCTTTCCTTCTGACTTTTCCATCAAAATCCTATATGAATTCTTCTTCTCCCCATGTTTGCTACATGCCCTGTCAATCTCATCATCTTTGTCTTAATCATTCTGAAGAAGACTATAATACAAACTTCAAATCTCATATTTATATTTTATACCATTGCCTTACGCCACTCTTCCAAAACATTCAGGGCCGCATTGTGAAGCCCCTGGCTTATATCTCTCGCCTACGGCGCGCTTTTCCACATTACCCCAACTGCTACTCACACATACCTTCACTTGCGTCCTCAGGCATTTGTGATGTTACTGTTATTAATATTTTTGTCAGTGGAGGGTGTTGTGGCGCAATGGGGCTGCAGTGAGAGGAGGGATTGTGTTTGAAAGTTTGGGAATTGGTGTTGACAGTAATGGTTGCCCTGGCTTGTTGTTTATATGAAAATTAATTTCACTAGCAATTTTCACTGAGAAAAAAAGGAAACTGGTGGAAAACCTGATTCTGCTGGACCTCGATGTTCATAAAAAAGTTGGTTCTGTTCAGTTATGTCTATGTGGTTTCAGTACCCAGCCACTAATCAAATTATAGTGGAGTCGTTGCCTAGCAAATTGTCATATTCCGTCATATTATATACACACATATTCGAGTGCCTCAGGATAGAAATCAGTGTGGTGCTCTTTTGAATGGTGTAATGAACTTTCGGTTCTATAAAGGACAGTTTAATTCAGCAAATAAACTGAATATCAGTTCTGAGGTTTTCACGACGCTGACTATGAAGAATGCTGTCTTCTGGGATGTGACACCGTGTAGATCTTGTGTGAACCGACGTTTCGGAGGAACATCGCCTCCATCTACAGGGTAGAAAAATCCGCAAGCGATGAACCAGCGTGAGTAGATGGCTGCAGTCGACTGGTAGAGGCGATTATTCCTCCGAAACGACGGTTCGCAGAATGTCTACACGGCGGCACATCCCAGAAGACGGCGTTCTTCAACTGAATATCAGTTTCTCGTGTAGGACTCTCCTTCAATGACTGCGTCGCCACGTGTGTCCGTCCCAACACCTCGTATCGCCTGCGCATCCAGTGAACAGACTGAGTCAGCCTTCCACTTATCGTGTCCCAGATATGGTGAGGGAAAGAGTGCATTAACTCCATCACAAAATTACCTTGGCCTTTAATTGTTTGGTTGCTTAATGAAATTGCTGTCGCTAATGACCACGCGATGAACTTTGTTTCGTGATGTTACTCATGTCAGAAATGTCAATCCTAATGACGTTCTTGGTGCTTCGTCCTTCTTTATCCGATGCTCTTTTTCCCAGCTCACTAGTTCATTATAGCCTGTTGAAGCTGGCTCGTGTAAAGAGTGGTGAATTGCGGGCCGTTACCGAGCACAGATCTTCATTCGGTGGACCTGTCATAGAGAGCACGTTACTGCACTCAGCCGAACACAGCTCATGAATTGCGGTCCGTTACCGAGCACAGATCTTCATTCGGTGAACCTGCCATAGAGAGCACGTTACTGCACTCAGCCGAACACAGCTAATGAATTGCGGGCCGTTGCCGAGCACAGGTCTTCATTCGGTGGACCTTCCATTGCTGCATTCGCGCTCTCTTACTCACCCTCCCCTTGAAGAACTTGAAGACTCACGCAGATGACATTTCGGGTTCTATTCTGCAGCGCATACATCAGAAACTTTGGTATATGTGCAAAACTACATGGCGTCGCATTCCTGAGTACAGTAATTTTCATCAATTCCATTCTTTTATCTGTTTACTGCCTCTGTACTTTGAACCGAATTGTATATATTTTACTGTTGCATAAATTACACGGCCCATCGCAGTGGCCGAGCGGTCTCAGGCACGAACTGTCTTCGCTTCCTGGAGCTCTGGGATCGTGGGTTTGAATCCCACTCAAGGCACGGATGTATGTGTGCGTTTATTCTGTCTGTATTGTTCTATGTGTAGGTATTTGTCTTGCGACTGGCTGATCCCCCTACCGGCTGTGTATAGGTCCAACGAAGGGCTGTAGAGCCATTGGTGAATGAAACAAATTACATATCGGACTTTGAGTTACAGCTGCTGTTTCTATCCTGTAAGGTCCTTCACGTAAATATGTTACAAATGTATTTATTTGTTTAAATAAGTACTTCAGAATTACACAACGGGGGTTTCTGTAACTAAGCTTTTTTTTTTCTAACACCAGTGGGCCTAGGCCTACCTCCATGAACTTCTCCCTTCACTTCGGTTTTCCTAGATCTTACACATTCGCTACGACTCCTTGGGTGGGTGATCAGCTCGTCGCAAGGCCTCTACCTGTACAAAACACAGAAAAACGCACAAACACAAGCTAAACATCCACGCCCTGACTGGGATTCGAACCCACGATCCCGGCTTCCGAGCGAGCGAAGACAGTACATGCCTTAGACCGCTCGGCTACCGTGACCGGCTAACATATGCTTTTAGCCAAATAGAATGATTAAGTCAAGGAGGATGAGATAGGCAGGCCATGTAGCACCCATGGGTAGAAGGTGAATGCATGTAGGTCTTTTGTAGGAACGCCTGAAAGAAAGAGACCACTTGGAAGACCTAGACGTAGGTGGAACGATGCTGTCAGAATTGATCTTAGAGAAATATTATGGGGTGCTATGGACTGGATTCAGCTACATCGGGATAGAGACCAGTGTATGGCTGTTGTGAACACGGCGATGAACCCTCGGGTTCCGTAAAATATTGGTAAATGTTGTGACTTCCGGCTTCTCATTAAGGAGGACTCAGGTTCATAGAGTTAGTTATTTAGTTCAATGGATGGATGGGTTGGTGTGTGGGTGTGTAGGTGTGTGAGTAGGTAGGTAATTGTGGTCAGTAACTCTGGTCAATACCTGCTTCAGCACTGAGCGCACACAGCATGTCTGTGCACTTCCTGTGACTCCAAAGATAAGCCGCGGTTCAGTATTACTGGAGTTCTTGTGCAGAGAAACCCGCACTGCAAGTTCAGGAACTACGTTTTGTGTCTTGGTGACTATTGATATTTAAGACAGAATGTAAACGTGTCCCGTTGCCACGGCTATTATGAAATATACGAAGTTTTGCACAATCTTTGTCTTCATCATTCCAGTCTTTTATGGGGGAAGTAATGGGAAATGTCTTAGCTTGGTTTCGAACCCATTTTCTCACATTGTCTCCAAAGAAACAGCTTTCTCTCTTTAGAAGCTTCCTCTTCCCGCCATTTGGGAGAAACGGGGTGGAGAGGGTAGATGTGTGTGTGTGTATATATAATATTGATTTCATGAGCAGATTTATCCAATTGGTCTTATTAATGGAGGCGAACTGTGTTTGTATGAGACGGAACTGAATTTTTAAATATTAATTAGACGAAACTTCGTGCTTTGAAATGTTAAATAATGTATTTGTTCCCGACTTTTAGCGGCCTATCTATTGTTATCGCTAGCGAAGTTGGCCTGAATCTACTGCTCCAGTAAAATAGATAAAACACGTGCTCATGGAGTGGAAAGCAAATCGATAATTCGATATTCGCTTGTTCCTGACCTCTTGTAGGTTATGTCTCGATACGGCGCACTGATAAAAGAGACCTGAAAAGTGCTTTTATCTCGAATTTGTAATTTAATGTATCGAACCACAAATAAATTCATTAGCGCGTACAGTGACACTGCCCTCGTTATGACTGTGCTATACAGTGGCCGCGCGCTGTAAGGCATGAACTGGGTTCAAATCCCGTTGGAGGCATGGATGTCTGTGTGTAGGTAGCGTCCTTGCGACGGGCTGACTCCAATTCAAGGGGTCCTACCGACTGTGTGCATACAGTCAAGATCCAAAAACGTTGTAGCTCCATAGATAGCTATAGAGATCGATTGATGGATATCTGTAATAAATTGTCAGTGAAATGCTTTAAAAAGGTAAAGCTTTCCTGTGCTTAATTACTTGAGCAGTATGCCATGAAAATATAAAGGGGAGTGGAGGTGTAGCTCCACTTTCTTGATCTCAGCACTATGGAAGGATTGGTAATCTTCCGACCCGACCGCTTTACCTTCGCGCACCCATTTTGACAGGAGGCTGGGTGGGCCAGATAGCTGGTCTGGAAGCCAAGGAGAAGATAAAAATTTTACCTGTACCGGGAATCGAATCCGAGCCGGCTGACCTATTCCGACTACTCAGTGAACTGTATTAGACAAGGTAAATTATTGTCTGAGATATCTTTCCATACTGTTAGTGTAGGCTCTTGTGTTAGATATGTAACTATGTTTCGGAGGAATATACTGCCCTGAAAATGGAAGCAGAAATTTCCTTCGAAATTTTAGTGCATACATACCAGACTACAGGGTGTCGCAACCCTGACGATAACAATATGAATCTTCACCGCCGTGGAAACCTCAGACATTATGACCTCTATCTGTGTTCCTTCCTCAGGGTAGGAGATCAAATTCCATACCCGCGTAGAATAACAAGCGAAAATTTGGTATGCAGCATTTTGCTATACGATAGCTTCGTAGACCGTTCTATGTCTAAATCATATGCGAAGGTACGTCATCAGTAGATAGTGACGTAAATAATTACATTATCATTTGAAAAATACTACATTCTGTTTACAACATATGGTGGAAACCTAAAGAGTCATAACGGAGATTTCTTTGGGAATATAGGACTTGCTCCCATTCATGTTGAAACCATAAACCCGATTCTGCAGCGCGCTGCAAGTAAACCGTCCTCTTCTATCTTCGTAGCGAAGTCCTGGTAATGTACTTAGGAAATTGAAACAGTCTCGGAAATTTTTGAAACAATTTCCTTCTCAAGATTTCCGAAGTCACATTTCTTATTCCACGCCATTCAAGATATGCACGTGCGCACTCAAAATGTTTCCACACAGCAGATATTAATATTCCTGTTCACCTTTCCCAACTGTAGCTGCAAACCAGTAACATTCCAGGACATGGAACATTCTTCCGATGATGGATGTTTCTATGCAAAGAATATGTAAAAAAATGTCCCTGTGCTTAATTACTTAAATACTGTAATATGAAGACCTATGGAGGAGTGGATGTATAGCTCCACAATTCTTTCCCCCCCACACTAGATGGAGATGAATGGTCAGCTTCACGTCCCTGCCGCTTTACCCCTGTACATATTAGATAGAAGGCTAGGTGAAGCCCAGAACACGTCTGGACGCTGTGGAAAAGAGAAAAGTACAAGGATTACGTAAAGATACTATTTAAAATTATATTTATTAATTATAGCTCGGTCGGTATAGTGACGAGCTATGGGCTGGATGACCGGGGTTCGATTGCTAATAGTGAATAGAAATATTTCTGTACTTCACAGCGTCAAGACTGGCTCTAGGTCCCATCCAGCTTTTTGTCCAAAAGATACCAGGGATAAACCTCCACGGACGTGAAGCTGACCACTCAGCTCCATCTAGAACCGTGGTCAAGAATGTTGGAGCTATATCCAAGACGTCTTAATTGCGTGATGCTTAATTAATTAAGCACAGGGACAACTTTACCTTTCGTGCCTTTAAGGTCACCTGCAGAACGTCTGATGTATCTCCAGAGAAGTTGTAGACAAAATACAAATATGGAGATACAGAGACAAAGGGCTGAATATTTGGAGTGTTGATGGTGTCAGAAATGAGTGCTGACGTAATGGAAAACGAAAAGTCATCCCTTGTGAACGGAAATCACGTCTGTATATTATCAGAAATTGATATAAAAGTAATAAAAGAAAGAACTGGGTTGAGCTAATTGAAAGCGGGGTGCGCTGTGACTGCTATGAGGACTTGACCGTTTGCCAGTTCCCGGATCTGCTACGAGAACGTCACGAAGTGATGTATGAGAGAGCCTCACGGCCCTGACGTTGCGTTGACATAACAAACCGAGTCAACAGATGGCTCTGTCGGAACCTTCCACAAGTGAACTGGGAATTACGTCATATGATTCAGACTTCATTTTGATTTACGGGTTCTAAGATATGCATATCGTTCGCCAGATATTATTAAAATGATTAAACTAAGAAAATGAAATTTTATGGGCATGAAGCACGCGTAGGAGATAAGAAATTCGCACAGTATATTAGGAAATCGAGTCGTACGTAGGATATAATTAATGTAGATTTTAAGTAAGATGTGGACTGAAATCGTCTGACTCAGGACAGAATCTAGTAGGGGCTCTCGTGAAAGCTGCAATGAAACTTCGGATTCCATAAAAAGTGAAAAGCATTTTTTTCCCAGGTGAGCAATTGTTCGCTTCTGAAGAAGTCTTCTGTTTCGTGGAGTAAGTTGGCCAGTTAGCGGATTATTTAGTTAATGCAACAGATAGGTAATGAGCTATGTTTTTTTTTATTGCTAGTGGGGTGGGACTAAGTCCCTTGTACTGCGGCCACTTCTGGCCTATTGGACCAGCCCCAGATGATAGGTGAGGGTGATTGTGGAGCAATTGCTGGAATGAAGATTGGCAGGGGAAACCGAAGTACTCAGAAAAACCCTGCCCCAACGCCACTTTGTCCACCACAAATTCCACTTGACCAGACCAGGGATCGAACCCGGGCCGCCGCGGTGGGAAGCCAGCGACTAACCGCTTGAGCTATGGCGCGGCCCAATGAGCTATGTTTGTTAGTTATGTAATTCTGTAGGTGTGTCAGTAAGCGGGAATTTGGATTTTTATCTAAGTAAGAGGTAAAGCTATCCCTGTAACAGGCCATGGAGACCCGTAGGGTAGTGAGACGTCGAGGTTCCCACATTTTCTCTAGACAATCGGTTCACAGATGGCGGTAAGGTTGTCAGCCTTACGCCCCGGTCGCCCTTTACCCCCAGGAAGGTTCCTGGTACTCATTTCTGTTAGAGTCGACCCCAGGACAACAGTGTGGCTGGAAGGATTAAGTAAATTGCAAAAAAAAAAAAAAATCTCATCGGGACTCGAACCGGCGACATTCCGCCTTGTAGCATAGTGCTCCAACCAACCGCTCTACCGTGTGCTCCCATTATATAAGTAATAATTACTTAATTACTTACTTACTTAGAATTCTCTACAGTCTTCTGTTTTGCAGACTAGTCTCATCATTTCTCTCTTAAACATTTTTTTTTCCCTTTGGCGCTACAGCCCCAATTTTGGCCTTGGCCTACCTCCACGAAACTGTCCGTTTCACTTCGGTTTACTGGATCTTAGACATTCGGTAGGACTCCTTGGACGGGGGATCAGCCCCTCGCAAGGCCTCTACCTAAACATAAAACACCACAAACAAAATGAACTCATAAACACACCAAACATCCATGCCTTATGCGGGATTCGAACCCACGATCCCGGGTTCCGAGCGAGCGCAGACAGTTCATACCTTAGACCGCTCGGTTACCGTGACCGGCTACGCGTGTCATTTAGTGTATTTAATTTGTTAACTATTCACTGCGTTCTTACTTGACCCATAAATTCGACCCATTTGACCTGGCTGTTTTCCTATGGAGAGATGACAATTGTTATCTGAAAGCCTTAGTCGCATAACCATTTTTCTACAACTCTTTAAAACCTTACGTTTATCGGAATAAATTTAAGAATGAAGTTTGCGCATCAAAGAAAACGCAATTTGTCACCATTACAAACTCCGCTCAGTTATTTATATTGTCATTATTAATATTAAATATGTACGTGACCTTCGTATTATAATATTTAAGTTATTTACTGCATAATGTACAATCGTCTGTCTGAGTACTCGAGACATTTCCTCTCGGCATGGGCGTAAGTGCAAATAAGCGTTCGCAGTTAACTGATAGTGTGTGACAGTCCAGCTTCGGGGTTTGAAGAAGGTCTAGCAATCCTACAAGGTAATAAGCTATCACGTTACATGACGTTACATAGCGTTATATATTGCTGCTTGTCTCTACCAGTGAGATTTACGAAAAAAAAAAGACAGAAAAATAAGACCTGATATTATTCGTTTAAAAACTTTGCTGTTGTCTATGTAAATATACGTGTATATCACCCGATGCCATGTACTCTCCATAATAAAAGTGTCATTAAGTAACCAACGACCAAAATATAACGAACAATTTTAATGAAATCTGGTGCCATATTTCCTCATAAAATTTTTCACTATAAGGATATGACACGAATGGTCAACTTCAGTTTTCTTTCTTTGGTGAGGGTGATATATTTTTTCTGTAAAATGTGAGTGAATTGTGAGTTGGAGGTTTCAAATATGGGATCATCTTCTACTAAATCCTTTACAGCAAAATTGTTACTATTAAAATATTCTGCAATCTGACCACGTAATGTGTCTTTTCCTAGAATAAGCAGCAATTAGTTTCCTAAATGGAATTAATATTTTTTTTCTTTGTAAGGAAGGTGCTGTGTATTTCTGTGAGGTAGGAATTGCATTCATAAACATTATTTAGATGAGTTCATGCTTCTAGGGGCTAATAGCTACTGCCCATTTCACACAACTTCATCAATCATTGAACCTGTCAGCAACGTATCGAGTACATTATTTACTAGATATTACAAAAGTTTAATATTGAAAAATTGATTTACCTATCCCTACTCAATCGTTCCATGCTCTTTAGTGGATAGCTCACCTACCGCTTCTTCAGTCCTCCTAAAGCATTTATATTCCTAACTAGTGCACAGGTTTTCTGGCATTTTGCTCTGATATAATGCAAGAATTTGTGGGAAGATCTAATTGCATACTTCCTTTGTTACCATATGGACGCCACATAAGATGACCCATCCAACAGTTCTTTTATTGTTGCGTGTATATTTGTTGCTGCGGTAACTTTTTTACCGAGCCATTGCCTAACAAGTAGAGAGGACACACATACGGATACAAATTGATGTGAGGAATTTATGAATGATGCCGTTGAGATGGACTCAGGTTCCGTGTCATACATGCCAAGTTTCATAAAAATTAGTTCAGGGATTCAGACGTTAATAATTGGGACACACAGACGACATGAAAATAGCATAAGACTGCTTTAATTTTTTCAAGAGAAGGGAAAAGGAAAGTAGAGTAAAAAATAAAAAATTTATAGCTTGAGGCCGACTATGAAGCGAATTGATACCAAACACACCCAGCAGTTGTAGGTTGCGGACTGAACTCACTGCACCGCGACCTACAGTGATCTATTGCGCTTCCAGTTTAAAATGAAGTCCCAACAGTACGTTGTTTTCCCAAGCGGTCACCCACTCGAATGTTGCTTAACTTCGGTGATGAGGCGACAACCACTGTTTTCAACATAGTATGTCATTTAATATCTATCAGTGTAGTCAAGTGTCCTCTTCACTTAACATCTGAACTGCGTTGCAAGTGTCACGTAACTTCGAACAAGGCCACAGCAACCTGGTGATATTTGTTTTCTTGTTTTGGCAGAACTGTGCCACGCAGCTACGAAGATACAGGCTTCTTTCCGCGGCCACATGGCGAGGAAACAAGCACCCGTAGCGGCAGGCGGAGGCAAGGGCAAGCCTGAAGAAGACCTGAGCAAAGAACTGCAGAAGCTAGATGCCAAGGTAAACTAATCGGCTTCTCTCTTGTAAGCCGTCCTTCCGAGGTTAGTGGCAGGGAGACTGTCGCCATGGAAACGCTAACTTCCACTCACCCCTGTTGAGAACTTACACGAGGTTATACGGTATTATTTTCACAATTTAATGATTTCTTCTTCATTAACTGTCGACTTGTATTAGGAACGTTCTCGGTTCGAATCTCGGCTGGATATCTGTTAAAGTGACTGGAGTCTTTTGTGGGTTTCATTAGCACCTACAAGAAAAATACCAGGATAGTACGTAGATTATGCCACTCCTGGTTTCTTCCACGTCCTTTCTGACTGTCCTACAGCTCGACACTATTTCATTTGGTATGCCGATCCAGGCATAAAATAAACCACGAGGAAGAACTACTTTAAACTTTTCAGCCCTGTTGCCTGTTACGGTTTCAACTTTTGAAAACACATCGTGATTTTAAATTATTGTGGGCATTTTCATGGCCTATAATTTTTAATTCGGAAAGAATAAAATAAAATAGGCAACGGAATATAAACATGTAACTCAAAAAGTTTTATTCATTATAGAGTCAATACTGCAAAATGCTAAACAACTTCAATATCCGCGCCATTCGGGGCACGCAGTGTCCAAGCGGTATTCAGTTACCCTCCGAAGCTTCTCCAGCGTTTGCAGTGTAACTTTTTCGATCGCAGCAACAATTCTGAGCTTCAGCTCATCGAGTGACGTCAGAGGGGTCTTGTAAACAATGTCCTTAACGTATTCCCACAGGAAGAAGTCACGCGGCATAATATCGGGTGAGCGTGGAGGCCACGGAATTGGTCCATCACGCCCAACCCAGCTCCCAGGGAAATGCATGTCAGGAAATTCTCGGACATTTGCTTTAACCAATATCGGAGTGCATTATCTGAAGACGATATTTTTTTCCACGATGAGTTCTGTAAGGACGATGAGTTTTGATACCGGACTTTGTTCCAAATAACCAAAGTACGCACAATGCTTTCTCTTGAAGAGTCGCCATTTTTCACGTATGACGTCATGCTTTCTCCCAGACATCAATGCGGCGAGTACAGCGTTGTAAAATAAAACTTTTTGACTTATACTTTAAATTCCATCGGCAGTTTCATTCTGTTTTTCAGATTTTAAAATTATAGGCCACGGAATCTGCAACAGTAATTTAGAATCGCATTGTATTAATCTCATAACTGTACGGTGGAACTCCTTGGACAGTAACATAGCTAATCGCAAGGCATCTAATTATACAAGAAAACACATAGTAGTACGATTACATATCTCTGTGCCTGGACTTGGAATCGAAGCCACTCTCCTCGTGTCGAGTAGACAATACACTGCATAGATTGCAAAGTCACTCCAATCGGCAGGATCGTGTTATTAAACTTTAAGTTTATAAATATATTACAACAGAATATCACTACGTCACGAGTGGATATTGAATCCAAGCTCCAACAATTTCAAAATATTTGAAAGATTACAGGGCACTAAAATAAGAACTTGAATTTCCTAATACTCTCAACTTATAAATAATCCACTTATTTAGTTTTTTTTCAGAATAATAAGAGTTAACTTTGTATTCTGGAAGAAAATAATATCATTACTACCAGTATTATTTTCATACCATCCCAAAAAGTAAAGCTATCCCTGTAATAGGCCGTGAAGGCCCTTAAGGTTGTGAGACGTCGAGGCTCCCACATTTTCTAGACAATCGGCTCACAGATGGCGGTCAGGTTGTCAGCCTTACACGCCGGCCACCCCTTGCACCCAGGAAGATTCCTGGTACTCATTTCTATTAGAGGCCGAGTCGATCCCAGGGTCATAATGCGGCTGGAAGGAATAGGTCAATTGAGAAATCCAATGATCTCATCGGGAATCGAATCCGTGATCTTTATATGCTAAAAGTTTTAGGGACTTAATTTATTAAATATATCAATTTTAGCAATATTAATAATTAATTGAGGCACTATGCTACAAGCCGGAAGGTCGCGGGTTCAAATCCCGATGAGGTCATTAGATTTTTTCAGTTGACTAATCCTTCCAGTCGCACTATGGCCTTGGGGTCGACTCAGCCTCTAACAGAAATGAGTACCAGGAATTAGCTTTACTTTTTACTTACTTAAGAATTAAAATGTAAAAATATGATAATAGAAACTGTAACCAAACACAAGGCTGAAATATTAAAATTAATTTTCTTTAATCATATGTGATCGTCTTTCTTATATGATAAACCTTCACACACATTGTCCTGGTGAAGTTTTTTTTTTCAGAGGGAGAAAATAAAACTACATGATTTTTCATCTGCAGTGTTGTGGTTCAAGCAACTTTCCTTGTCATTATCTGACTACGGTTAAAAAATCACCCCACAAAAAATGTTTGGTAGAATGTTAGGAACAGTGAGTTTGAAATTATTCCTTTTTATTCGCAGTACCTCAGAAAAACGACTGTTTCTCCTTATATCAGCAGAACCCGTTTTGTTTCTTCCCTCACTCACACATTTAAAATGACAGATGACTTTTAGAAAAGCAGAAATAGAAGTTCAAATTCTCTTCTCTCAAGCTTTCATGCATCGAGAGATAGTGTATCCCTTATAGAATTCCATGGGTTCGCATAGAACAAGCAAAGTTAATGCCTTGGTAATTTTCGTGAACTGATGTAACGTAACGTCAAGTTAGTTCATAAATCTCTTGCAAATGAAAGCAGGATGAGCCGAGGGATTCAGCGGGATAGTACATTAAAGGTATCCGGTCGTTGCAAGGGTATACTATTTAAAATAACCTTTTTAGTGTTCTCAGAATGTGGCATTGATTTTACATTAGCAAGCTCAATCTATTGCCTCTCTGCTCCTGACTCCACCTCACCTTCTTCATGTAACTTGGGATTTAAGTTCATTGGTGTTCATATGAAAGGAAACCATCATCAGACTTCTTCCCAAATCTCTTTACGGTTCGGTTTCTTAATTGTTTGCAATTTAGTGCATTCTTTTTATCGCGTTAATGCGCCTTCGGCTTCTATAAAATGCACGGAATTTTCTGAGTATTTCAACGGCTATTGGAATCTCTAGAAGAGCCCTGCACCGTGAAGTTAATTACTTAGTTTCAACCCCGAAACCTCTTTGAACTTTATACGTAAAATCTATTCGACTGTCCGGCTTTCTCTGGTTTCTCTTACTCCGATTCGCGGACCCGGTGAGCCGGCGTAGCGCAGTCAGTATGGCGACTTACGGGCTGCACGACCGAAAGATCGGAGTTCGAGTCCCGGTACGGTCACAATTTTCTTTTCTCCATATCGTCCCCACTCAACCTCCTATCCAAACGGTACCGGGGGCTTTTTCCCCTAGGGTAAAGCGGCAGTGGCGTGAAGCTGATCACTTACCTCCAGGTAGTGCCGAGGTACACGAAAATGTGGATCTATACATCCACTCCCCCATACGCCTTCATGGCGCAGTGCTTAATTAGTTAAGCACATGGACAACTTTACCTTTACCTGGTTCGTAAACCATCATAACAATAAATTTATAGTGAAAATGTGATCTGTGTTTACAGCCCTCGAAAGAGTTTTAGTTCACAAAAAACAAAGTTCAACCACGGCAATAAATAATAGAAAGGAAGTGTGACGTTAGATTCTTTTGCACTCTCAATACCTGTTCTTATTGGTCAATGGAGTGTGTATGTGTATGTATATATTGTAACGTGTTTACGTTACTGAATACGCCGTAGAGATCGTTAACTGGTTTATTGAACAATCTACAAATAACGGCCACAACTAATTATCACAATGTCACGGGTTTCCACAGTTTACAAACCCTACAACAAAATCTCTTATCACCGTCTTCACTTGTCCTCACTTATTAATAACGCGGGAGCTATACAAGTCTCCCTGAAATACACACTTCGAGTACAACTGTACTACAGCAATCACTATGTCTGGAAAGCACACAATAAGTCTTCCGCTCGCCGACTTCTCAGTTATCGCACACTCGCAGGCTGCTATGTTTCAACTCTGCTCGCAATATGCTGCCTTGAGAACTGTTGGTAACACACTCGGCGACTGTCACAGTACAACTCTGCGGTAGCCACACTAGAACTGACTGTGAATAGCCTTCGCTTCTCCCTATGTAGCCTCGATCGGACAATACGGGAAAACGGCCACGTAATAGGCACCCTTTTGCCTGGTGCT
>NW_019729217.1:147959-155731 GCF_002891405.2 Cryptotermes secundus
TCCTGTAACGGTGTTTCCTTCAAAGAAAAAGGGACCATAAACCTTGTCCTGAGACACAGCACAGAAGACGTTCACCTTAGGGGAATCTCTTTCGTGCTCAACTGTTTCATGTGGGTGCTCTGTTCCCCAAATACGCACATGGTGACGACTGACTATGCCGCTCAAGTGAAAAGTCGCTTCATCACTAAAAATTAAACGTCAAATGAAGGTTTCGTCTTCCATCATCTCCAGCATCGAATCGCAAAATTCCATCCGCTTCCTTTTGTCGTGATTAGTTAGTGCCTGAGCGAGCTGCAGTCTGTATGGTTTCAAATGTAGACGTACTGTTAGCACACGCCAGACAGTAAATTGAGGGATCGCAAGCTCACGGCTAGCTCGATTTGTTGACTTCCGCGGGCTCCTCTCAAACGCAGCACGGATTCTCGCCACTTGTTCCTCCGAGACTCGTGGTCGTCCTGGACTTTTTCCTTTACACAGACACCCACTCTCTTGAAACTGTNACCGTCGAATGTTCTTGGGACAGGGCGGATTAATGCCGAATCGCCTTCGAAAAGCACGCTGCACCGTGACAACCGAATTTGTTTTCGCGAACTCGAGAACGCAGAACGCCTTTTGCTGAGGACTCGCCATTCCGAGGGTAAACGAACAACTGAACGTTGCCGGAAGAACGACGCGACTTCAGCGCCCTGTGGCAGCCATTCAGAACTTAGATAACTCCTCTCTCTAGTGGTCACTGACTCATTCCATGACGATGCTTGAGAACTGAAGCAATGCGTCATGAAATCGGTTCATTCTATTTTAATAACCCTGTATAGACATATACATACATACTACTATCACAATATATAAAGAATCACATTATTTAAATAAATTTTAATTTGCAGGGTGCAAACTTTTGTCGTGTTCGTAAACTGTTAGTATGCTATGTTGTCACATTTTATAATAATGATACTTCTGAGACATGTTTCGGCCTTATAATGTCATCATCAGGTAGATAATTTGCTTAAATGCTGCACTGTATTCCTTCCTTTTTTTTCTAAAATTTAGTTAAAACTCCGGTGTGGAAAACCGAGACTAACGGCCGTGGGGATTCGTTGAGCTGACCACGCGACACCCTCTATCCGCTAAAGTTGGTACTAACTTCGCCGAAAAGTAGCGGTCGGTATAGCTCGTTTGCGGACTACAGGCCACGGAGTTCTTTTTACTTAGATGTTGAATTTTGTTTCTTTCTCCCTCCCCACTTTTCAGTTGATACAGCGGGTACTTCGTTTCTTGGGCCATGTGCGGAGTCTTGTTTAGAGCAATTATGTTCTGTTGCGTCACTTCCGCGGAAAATGTTTGCGTTTTACGAACCCGTGAGAAGAATGACCTCTTATGCTTACTGCTGCATATTCGGAGTATCGAATAATCCTATTCATTGGCTGTCTTCATACGCTTTTGTGCTTAATTCTTATTGAAAGTAGTCAACAAATGCTTCACTTTTGTCCGTGGTTTCATATCTCAAGCAATCAGCGTACTGCCTTACTCTCTTATAGTGTACGTGTAAGTTATCAGCACTCACTCACTCACTCACTCACTCACTCACTCGTGGAGCTGAGCCCTTCTTGAAAAGCCGCTAATTGTGAAGTTACTCAAGAGATTCCCAGCATGTTATGGAGTCCGAAGGTTCATTACCGTGTTCACAAGAGCCCTCCACTGGTCCCTATCAATCCAATCCATACCATCCTATCCTATTTCTCTAAGATCTATTTTAACATTGTCCACCCACCTACGCCTTGGTCTTCTTAGTGGAATCTTTCCTTTTGGCTTTCCCACCGATATCCTATATTCATTCTTATTAGCCTCATTCGTGCTACATGCCCTCCCCATCTCATTCTCCTTGACTTGATCATTCTAATTATGCTTGGAGAAGAGTACAACTTATGAAATAAACTATCAACAATACTGCTAGAGTTATATAGATTGTATTAAAAATTGTTACTGAAGGAATATGTGTAAATTTTGCTATTGTGGTCTTCTGGAACATGATTATCCTGTAATTTTGTACATAATCACCAATGTTTCAGAAGAGCACGCTCCCTTTACCTCAACTCTGATGGTAGAGGCAATATGTTTATGCGACATATTTGTATCTACTAGACTGTACAATATAACAATATGAATGTTCTGCATGGGAACCTTATCTGTTACACGACTCAAGTTTCCTTGCACAAAACTTACCTTCTACGTCATTTTCGTTTAGTTGGTTACACGCAAGTTGGACTTTGTAATATGAGAATCAGACAGAGAACTTGCAGATATAAAGAAGAGGTCTGGGCCTTCGAAACAAAACAAAGCCTAGTTCAGAGCCGTCGAGTTTAGTTCACGCTGTAAGGTTTAGATACCGAGACAGTCGTGAAATAAATCCCTAGAAATTAGGTTTAGTGAATAAAGCTCCCACACACCATATCAAGTGTGGCCTACCATTTTCGAAAATGTGTTTATTCCGAGAGGTGTAACATGAATTTGAGAACTTTTTCGTTTCTTGGAAGTAAAGTGTATCTCGTGACATTGCCACTGTGCTGGGGGATAAACCCAAACATCAAAATGGAACACGGGATTTAGTAGGCCCACAGTATGCACCTGCGTACCAGGCGGGGCCAAACGATCAATAAAAAGCCTTTTGGGCAGAGAACTTGATGAAGAAAGATACTGAGGATTTCAGAAGCGGGGGACGAGACTACTTGAACGTAAAGTGGCAATCTGATTTTTTTAAAAGAACATGGTCGGCTGCATAAAGTTACTGTCGTAGCATAGCCCTCGAAACCCAAGCTTAAAAATCGTAGAATTGAGATACGGTATCTGAATTGTAGTTGGAAGGTACTTGTTTCGAATCAGTAAATTATGTATTGACCTAACTAATTCAGTTTCGTGACGTAAACTGTTTCACAGTATGACATTCAGTTCTTCACCAAATTCCACGCGTTCCACGGTTAGTTATAACACTTCTTATATGGTTCCATTGTGGGATCACCTGTGGAGAACGGTTAGACTAGCTGTCGGCCACACGTTTAATTTCATATAATGAAATAAAGTACATCACGAAAGTGAATAATAAGAAAACTCCGTAGTTTTAGTCCGCAAGCGAACCATACCGGCCGAGTGACCGCCGCTTGTCGGCGAAGTTAGTGCCAACATTTGCGGATAGAAGGTGTAACATGGACAGCGCAACGGATCCCCACGGCCGTTAATCTCGATTTTCTAGACCGAAGCCGCTATTTCCTTGAAATCGCTCCTCAGTTATCCTCACGAGGCTGACTGGACCCCGTTCCAGACCCACTACTTCTCAGAAAATCTGGTAGCGCCGGGAATCCAACCCGGACCTCTGGATCTGTAGCCAGGAACTCTGATCACAAGATCACAGAGGCGGTCCACGAAAGTCAATAATATTTAACTTAAAAAATTACAATTTTATGTATAAGATTATTTTTTCCTTCCAGTCTTCTTCCAAATACATAGTTCACTACTGAAAACCATATGCAAATGAAAAGAAACATTCTATTTTTGCTTCAGTATGCGATCGAATTGTAAATAAGAGGACAGGGGTATGCATTCAAAAGAACGAAGGAAAATTCTTTCGTGATTCGTGAACAGCCATTTATTTCTTACATTCATTGAGATAGAAAATACAATTTCTTGTCTTCACATATAATTTTAAACGAATCACTCTCTATATCATAAGTTCAAACAATTTTTATATGACTGTATTTTGACATCTAGTTATGTGCGCTTCAGGTTTCAATGAAACTCGTAAATTACATTTGCAAACAATTGTATTTGCTGCTTTTATTGACAGTGCTATTATTATTATTATCATGTGTATCAGTGACTAAAGACGGGTTTCGGATTAGTAATTGCAATTTATTAACCACCTACAGGTCGTAACTACACCTAATTATTACACTGTTACTGATTTTGACACTACGAAGCACTCCACACTACTCTTTTCAGTCTGTCTGCACTAATACTCACGGATTTATAACACAGGAACTATAAAAGTCTCACAAAATCACACACTCCCAATATCACTGTGCTACAGCACACGTTAGATCTTCATATGCTGACTTCTTGTACTCTTCTTCAACTACGAACTTCCCTTGGCTATCTCCTGCAGAGAACTGACTCGTAGCGCCGATTATCTTCAAGATAACTCCTCTGCACCGACCACATTGAAAACACCGTCTGTATTGTTGATGACGCCACCTGTTTTATAACACGGTTCGGTACATGGTAATGTATTTACCGAGTCGTTGTCTGAAAGCGGGTTGCATAACCTCGTTCCACCGCTGCTCGGCGCGGACGACAGAGAAAACATAGTCTCATTCATTGTTAGATATTGGACCGTGTTTACCGAGCAAACGTTGATCAAATTTGTTACATTATTATTACAGGCATCTTCGGTTTTTGTTAGATAGTGTGATATAAGTAATATTGTGTAATAAGAAAATAATTTTATTTTAACCCTCACATGCCACATGTTACCGCACTAAATGTGTTACAGCCATCTGTAGTATTCACATAGCACAAGCTGTCCCGCTCATTATAGTGCACACTGCGGCCCAGAGATGGAACTGATTTGGCCTATATCGTCTTGCATGAGCCTGAGTTCCGCAGAGCGGCGTCCAAAGTCCAGACGAAGTTCAGACGCAAAAAGGAATGCAGTGCTCACTCCCTCTCGACATTTGCTGTTCTCACATTGCTTTTTTCTTTTGTAGACCCCCCCCCCCAATGANAAAATGTTAGCCGTTGATCGAAGAGAATTTTATTAGATCTTTATTTTCTATTTTTATTTCTGACTGCGCAATGCAAGTAGCTCGGAGAAAAAGAGTTTACAGGCTATAACCCATGATAACTCTATAGTCCAGATGTAGAGCGAATAATTAAGAATTTAATCCGAAGGCAGTTTGTGTTTAAACATCAGAATTAAAGTCTTCTGAATTATGACAACATATAATCTGATAGTTGAGAAGGTTTCGGAGAAATATATTGCTTCCCTCTTCAGACTTCTGATGGGGGCAGTATGCTCCTCCAAAATTTTGGTAACAATCTACCACAGTAGACTAAATTATAGACTAATTGTTGACACCTTCCAGTGTGATTCAGTTTGTAGGTGTTTATTGCCTTTACGTGTTTCAGTTAGCTGACCGTCTTCAGAAGGCGCAAGCTCAACATGTTCAGGAACTGCTGTGACAGAGTTCTTAATACCCACTTAGAAGTTTTTATATAAAGAGTTCTACAGATATTTAGTTTAAAGTCTTATTAATGTCTAGTATTTAAGTTCATGAATCGGTATGCTTTGTGTCCTTATGCCTCTTCTGTTAAAACCGATTATTGGTGTATTATTTGGAGTCTTCAGACTTCCTTGCAGTGATGCTCTCCTTTTCTAGCTTGTTATGTCCCTGCAGTAATACGATAGGTATCACGAGTATATATGCCCTCTCACTGTATTTCTGTAACCCCGAATCTATTTGATATTTATCTTATGTGTTCCTACATATATCGTTGGCCGCGTCATAGCTCAAGCGGTTAGTTGCTGGCTTCCCGCCGCGGCGGCCCGGGTTCGATCCCGGGTCTGATCAAGTTGGATTTGTGGTGGACAAAGTGGCGCTGGGGCGGGTTTTCTCCGAGTACTTCGGTTTCCCCTGCCAATCTTCATTCCACCAATTGCTCCACAATCACCCTCACCTATCATCTGGGGCTGGTACAGTAGGCCAGAAGTGGCCGCAGTACAAGGGACTTAGCCCCACCCCACTAGCAATAAAGAAATAATACGTACATGTATCGTTGTGACGTCTAGTTACTTCCTGTTTGCTGTGATCTGAGGCGCTGTTTTGTCGTGTGCTGTGTATCGTATTTATAACCTTGTTCTTCGTGACGCTACTGTGGGCGTGTACTTAAGTCTTATCACAGTGTCAAACATACTGTTCTTGCTAGCGTTTTCTTTTATGCCTTTCTGACTTCTATTAATCCATTAATTTGCTTGAATTGAAAAATATAGTAATTTTCCTTTTCTAGCATATTCGATCATTTCCACGAGCTGCTCCATAGGGTAAACTTTACCTAATATGAACTGGGTAAAAGCTGATTATTCTACATTTTACCTTATATTTCTAATGTGTTCCTTGTACCTTGTTAGGTTTCGGCCCGTTTGCCCGATATATATTATATGACAGCTCTTGCCGGTCATTTTGTGTATGCAGCTTTGCTGTGCGAGTGTTAGCTAACATTTGCCTGCGGTGTAAATGTTACCATTAAGTTAGAATCCTTAAGGAGCTTTGTAGTTTCCCGTGTAGGTGAATGTAACCAATTTTTGTGCCGCTTTGGCTGTATTTCCCTGATTGCTTCGCTGATATTTCAGTTCATTATACACTTTCCGAATTTCATCCTTATGCCCATTATATAGTGCTATGTTTATCATACTCGTACTGTTCAGTTCCTTCCTTTTGCTACTTTCATTGAGGGGCAACATAAGGAGTCTGTGTATCCTGTTTTTGCATGCCTCTAATTTGTGTTCTTTCGGATGGCATGAGATATTATTTATCGTAACATCCGCCGTAAGTTTTCTGTGACTTCCATTTCTAATTGTCCTCGTTTAATAACTAAGTTGAAATCTAGGCAAACTGTTTGGCTGTACGTTTCTTCATTGTGAATTGGAGGTTTCTGTGCTGTGCGTTAAGTTACTCAGGTTTGGTTTGGGAGGTTATGTTTGTTTGCTTGTACACGTGATTATGAAGATATCATCTACCTATCCATTGTAATACTGGATCGTGTTACCTTCCAGCAGATGCTTCAGTCTGTTTTGTTCAAGGTCCTGTAGGACAATTTCCGCTAAGATACGGGAGAGGGTAATCCCATTGCTACTCCCCATGTTGGTTTATAAAATTTACCTTCGTACTGGAAGTAACTTCGATTCATTGCCTTTAGGACTAACATGATGTCTCTTGTAATGTGTGTGTCAGCGCGCTTATTACGATTATTAAGAAATGTGTTTGCAGTGTTAAGAGTGTAATTGATCGGAATTCTGCCATATAAGTCTCTAATATCCGTCATTAATAGTTAATCTTCAGGATTTAGCGTTATTTCACTTCTGTTATCCAGGAATTGTGCTGTATTAGTGATGTTATATTCGCCTTTTTTTTTCCAAATTTGTAAGGTCTTTAAATCTTTGATATATGTGTTTAGCTATTTTGCGTGTAGGTGTGTAGATGCTGTTTATAACTGGTCTAATAGGGGCCTATGATTGGTGTATTTTTATCTTTGCTTTTAGCCTGGGTGCCTGTGGGTTCATCTGGATTACATATTTTCTTTTTGCTGAGTCTATTATGTTTCTGCATTGCTTTATGATTTTTTGAGTTGCTCTTTGCCTTTTGGGGCTGGGGTCCGTTTTAATGAAAGAGTTTGCTTTCTCATCTCGATCTTATGTGTATTTCATGACCATAGCCTCTCCTGTCGCTTTGTGTTGTTGCAGCTTCTTATTTATAGTCCCTATGTATTTTCTTTTTCGTTTTGATATAATTTGTAGAGTTTTTGTTGCTATGTACGTGTATCTAATAGCCTCTTAATGATTGATATTTACCTCACCTTACAGGGTATATATATACAGGGTGTCCCAGGAGGAATGGACCAAACTTCGGGAGGGTGTTCCTTATGTTAAAGTATGCCGATATAACCCAAAACACCTATGTCCAAAGTTTAACGGTTACGGAGATAATGGCCAGAGAAGTGTGAAACTT
>NW_019729217.1:156091-233378 GCF_002891405.2 Cryptotermes secundus
TACGTGATACGCCGATGCGAGAGGCGATTCTACGATGGACAGACGCGGACTTCTCTCAACCATATCAAGAATGTGCTCTCGTGTGTCTATCATTCGTACATCCTCCCTTTCAGAGTGCACAGAAACACTTGCAAAGGAACCAGTATCACGCAATGTCTGGTGAATTCGCGTAAATACACTTCGAGATGGAATCCTTCGATCGGGAAAACGCCTTTGGTATTCTTCAACAGCAGCACGTGCATTGCCACCGCAAAATCCACACACAAAATGCATATCACAATATTCCACGTATGAAAACACAAGAGGCATTTCAGCAAATCATCACACAACTTATTTACCACCCATTCACGACCCCGCCGCAACGTAATCTGTAGGCTCTGTAGGTAGCGCATGAGCTTACGGCTAGTGACTCACAGCACTCAAGGACAAACAGATAAGGGTCTCAGCTGACAGGTACGTATAGTGCGTGGACCTGCCAGAAGACCACACTTTTCTCGGGCCATTATCTCCGTAACCGTTCGACTTTGGACACAGGTGTTTTGGGTTATATCGGCATACTTTAACATAAGGAACACCCTCCCGAAGTTTGGTCCATTCCTCCTGGGACACCCTGTATATATAATGCCCATAATGTAATTTCAAAAACCATGACAGTCTAAAATAGTGGACATTTCTGCGAGGATTTCTGAGGACTCCAAATAATACACCAACATTCCCTTTTAACAGAAGAGGCACAAGGACACAAACCATATAGGTTGAAGATCTTAAAAATTAGACATTAATAAGATTTTAATCCAAATAATTGTAAATAACTCTTTATATAAAATATTCTACGAGGAACCGGGTACCGTAGTCGGTATAGCGACTATAGATGGAATATCTAGATGCAATCACACTGGACGTGTCAACAATTATAATTTATAATTTAGTTTACTAGTGTGAAGGAGCAGAACGGATAGAAGAAAGAAGTCTTCTGGGATGTTGCACTGTGTAGATATGGTTTTAACCGACGTTTCGGAGGAATGTATCGCCTCCATATTCAGGGTAGAAGGAAAAATAAGAAATTCGCAAGCAGTCTGCTTGTACCGGTGCTCACGGTCCTCTTTAATCTCTTGATGATCGGCGTCTCTCCCGTCTTGCTTTTGAGCGGCAATCAAACAGCTTCCGCGCAGTCCGGCCAGTTTGCATTCGTAACTTGTGTTCATAATAGTTCATTTTTGCAGAGTTCGGAAATATTTACCCCTCGAGGAGGAGGGTTAGCATACTCCTACCGTGACCCTGCGAATCGTAGAAAGCGAAGAAAACGGAAGCCGGAAGCCGGTGTCTGGGGGTATAACTGGGTCACTCTGTCACTGGGGAGACATATACAGAGTGTTCAAGGTTGGGAGTTGGACGCAAGGCTGGCAACCTTGCTCCATAATAAAAATGAATGTTGCAAAATCCATAGAAGTGAAACCCGGATGCAGTGGAAGGCAATGGCTATTGCTCTCCGTCTAACATCGCTACTCTATGTTTCTATGGCCTGCTACAGATCAGCAGCTTCAGTTTGTAACAGCCGTTTCTTAGTTCGGGTTCAATGTTCGCTGCCATAAAGGAGAAACGGAATGGCTAATTATCTGTAAGATTTGGTGTTGTTTCCTGTGGGGATTTTATGAATTGTTCCTTGTCAGTATTACTGCATGTATTAACTGTAGCGGTTTACTTGTGCGATTATGAAAGAGGTACTGGGAATTAGGATTCTGACTGCTACTGAAAGACTACTGCAGTACTTGTACATCGATTGAAAAGTCGTGAATATCGTACGTGTTAGCAAGAGTACGGTGTGAGTTTCCTAAGTTCCTTTTGTGTTGCCTGTTAGGTCCGCGGCAGGAAATACGAAAGTTACATGTATACAGAATGTGTCACAACTTTAGGACATAACTGCAGGAGGTGATTTCCTAGGTCTTTGTGGTCAAAAAAGTTCATATAAAAATGTGTCCAATTTTGGACGGTTACGGAGTTATGACTGTTTTAAACTCAGAATAGAAGGTAACGATTACTGACAATAAACGGAACAAAATAATAAACCAGCATAATACATGATACATTTAAAGTATGAATGTAAAGTTAACTTCGTGAAATTACCTTTAATTTGAATTTATTCGTGCTTAAAGCTGATTTTCGAAAATGGTACCGCCGGCCGCAACGCAGGCTGCTGCTTGGTTGTGAACCGCGCCGGACATACCAACCCACCACGCCTTAGGTGGCTCTCAAGTGTCGAGAAATCGAGAACGCTCTGTCTGTAGCTGGCTAAAAATATCGACCTGCCAGCTGACAGACGCGGTTCACACGAGGGCGTGTACGGGAATTAACAAACGGTCATAACTCCGTAACTGTCCAAAATCGGACACATGTTTGTATGAAATTTTGATCACAAAGACCTAGGAAATCACCTCCTGGAGTTATGCCCTAAAGTCGTGAAACAACCTGTATATACATACATATGTGTACATATATATCAGAAGGCAGCTATGGATCCATAACATTACTACAATCAACAAGAAATTACATTAGTGACTTTCCAAATTGAATTCTGACCGTCATAATTGATCCTAGACTTCCCTTAATTGCAAGAAAATTCTCGCGAATATTGTACATGCATTATGCGTATGAGACGTACGTGTATAGCAGTAAGTCTGAAGGTAATGGCCGCGCCATAGCTCAGTTGATAGGTGTCTCGCTTCCCGATCTCGGGTCTGGTCAAGTGGGATTTGTGGTGGACAAAGTGGCGCTGGGGCTGAATTTCTCCGAGTACTTTGCTTTCCCCTGCCAATCTTCATTCCACCAAATTCTCCATCATCATGATAAACCGGTGCAGGCTGCAGTAGACCAATCAGTGGCCGCCGTGCCGAGTGGACCCAGTTGGACTCTACCCCCCACTAAGCGAATTAAAAAAAGGTCTGAAGGTAAGATGTTATAAAGATAACTGGTTTTGTAAAGTATTTCAAATTGGGAATTAGATAAAATATATGAGGAAATCCATGCCGCTATTTCTAGTTATTTCCTTTACATTTTTTTGTATTTTTATGTCATAATTTCTTCCTTGCGTTTATGTCAGTCCGATATCAAATGTGATTGTTGTGTTTATGAGTTATATTCCCGCTGATTGGCTGGATGGCTCTCATGCAGCCTGCTTGCTAAATGACTAGCAATAGATCGGTACTTTGCTTTCCTTTGTTATGACGCCGTAGAATCTTGTTTTTTTCTTTCTCCTTTATTGACACTCTGATACTACAATCTTCCAGTCAATTTGCTGTCTTGTGTACAATTACTTAAGAATTGTACACTTCAGTGGCTTGAGTGGGTCACTTCCACCGACGCGTCCCTCAGATTTTTAGGTCTTCTGGTCACTTTCGTCCAATTCTTCTGTGGTCGTGTTGCAGTAAAAGTGGCTGGAGCAGTGGGTTTGGGTGGTTAGCTAATTTGCTGAAGTGGTTGATGCTGTGTTCTTTGATGACTTCTGTGACGTATGGAATTTTGAGGTCGGTGTGAATGGTGTGGTTAGACACGTACCGTGGTGCGTTTACGATGAGACGAAGAATTTTTGATAGGGTTCGTTGGATGAGATCTGTATATTTGTTTTGCTGGCGCATCCCCAGAGTTGGAGTCCGTATGTCCAAATTGGTTTGATGACAGCTTTGTACATCAGCAGCTTGTTGTTAATGGATAGGTGTGATTTTTTCCTATGAGCCAGTATAGGTCTTTGATTTTTTGATCCATTTGTTTCCTTTACGTGAGGATATGTTGTTTCCAGTTGAGCTTGCTGTCAAAGGTAAGTCGAGATACTTTGCTTGATCTTTTTGTTGGATGGTAGTGTGGTTTATTTGAATCGGGGGGCATTTGCCTTTTCGAAGCGTGAACGTTGTTTGAATGGATTTTGCTTCATTAACTTTGATTTTCCATTTTTTAGCCATTTTTATGTGAGTATGAGGTGGTCCTGTAGGTTAGCTACTGCTGTGGTGGGACTATCGTGTGTAGTGAAGAGAGCCGTGTCGTCGGCAAATGTCCCTATGAGTGTTTAATGGGATGTGGGGCGGTCGTGGGTGTACAGCGTGTAGAGGAAGGGACTAAGCAGGCTTCCTTGTGGTACGCCTGAGAGGACTGGTAGTCTTCTTGATTGTTCATTGTTTACTTTAACTACGAAAGTTCTGTCGCTTAGTATGAGCGTAATATTGGGAAGTAGTGTGATGGGAGAAGAGTTTTTATTTTGAAGAGTAGACCTGGATGCCAGACTTTGTCGAAAGCCTGGGCTATGTCTAGGAACACTGCAGTACAGTATTGGTTTTTGTTCAGTGCTTGGCACATGGTGTTGGCGATGCGATGGCTTTGTTGAGTGATTGAGTGCGCCCTGCGGAATCCGAACTGATGGTCTGGGGTCCAGCTTGCTGGATTTGAGTCTTGGTTGATTTTGTTGAGAAGTAGTTTTTCAAGGAGTTTTGCTGTTATCGGTAGGAGGCTTATTGGTCGGTATGAGGATACGTCGGTTGGGTTTTCCCCAGGTTTTAATATCATTATGATTTGGGCTGTTTTGAGCGGGAGGGGGCAGTGGTTTAATCGGAGAAGAGCGTTGAGTAGGTATAGCAGTTTCAGTCGTCCTTTTTTTGGCAGTTGTTTTAGAATTCCCGTGGTGATGAGGTCTAGTCCTAGTGATTTTTTTGGTTTTAATATGTTTATTGCTGTGTGGATCTCCTTTAGCGTGAAATGCTTTGGTTGTTTAGGTCTTTGCATGATTTGTTGAGCATTGAGTCTACTTCCTGCAGGGGTAGGTTGTCCTGGGGGGGATGAATACTTCTTGTAAGTGTTCTGCAAACAATTCAGCTTTTTCATGATCGCTTCTTGCCCATTTGCTTGGAGCAGTCGTGCACTTGCGTATTGGTGAGGTAACTGGTGTTGGTCGTCCTTTGTTTCGTATGGGTTTCCAGATAGAGCTATCTTGTCTGGAGAGGTTTGCGGTATATTTTTCGAAGGATGTATTCCTTAAGTCCTGCAGTTGTAGTTTCAGTTTGTTGCTGAGTTGGTTGAGTTTTCGTTTGTTTTCCGGGGAATGGGTTTTTTGCCAGTGTGATCTTGCGCTTCTTTCTTCGGCAATTAATTTTTTTATCCTTACTGGGATGTCGTTATGGGTGGGTGTACGTTGGAATGTAGGGGTTGCCGTTTTGGCTGCTTCTTGTAATAGGTTTATGAACTGTTTGTAGTCTCCTTCTATGTCAGTTGGGTCCTTCAGTCTGGTATTTAGTATTGCGTTGTTCTCTATGATTTGTCGGAATAGTTCCCAGTTTGTTTTGGAGGTGTGGAGCTTGTGCTTGGATTTTTTTTTGGGAGTACTATTGTGCTTATTGTTGCTATGATAGGAGTATGGTCGGAGGTGAGATCTAGACTTCCGGTGATGTTTATGTAGAATGGGGAAATGCCTTTTGTTATGAAGAAGTCCAGTAGATCTGGAATTTTTGTCCTTATCTGTTGGCCAGTATGTCGGAGAGGCAGTAGATATGCATGAGTAGTTGTCAGTAATTGTCGCTTGCAGTTCTCTTCATTTTGTGGCGGTGAGCCTTGATCCCCAGAAGGTATGTTTGCTGTTGAAGTCACCTCCGGCTATAAATTTGTTCCCCAGGGTGCGGAAGAAGGTCTCATAGTGGGTTTTCTTGAGGTTTAATCGGGGAGAACAATAGATCGCGGGTACGGGAAGGTTGTGATTTTGATTGAGGAAGCTTGGATGTGTGGCTCTTCGTACTTCTGTAAGACGAAATGATCTATAGTTGCTTTGATTATGATTGCTGTTCCTCCACGCTCTTTGCCGTCGGGGTGGTTGGTCTGGTAGGTTTTGTATGTTGGTATGTTGATATAACTTTTGTCAGTGAAATGGGTTTCGCTGATTAGGAGGATATCTATAGCGTTTATCTTTAGGAATATTTTTATTTCCTCTTGATTATTTTGTAGGCCGTTGGCATTCCATTGCGCTATTCGTAGAAATTTGAACGTTTAATGTATTTTGTTGACGAGTGTAGTGATCATATTTAGTTAGTACCATAGTGTTTTGTTGCAGTAGGTTTTTGAATTCGTCTAGGGATTTGATGAGTATGTGGGTAGATTCTTCTGGCGGACTTGAGTTGCGTCCTGTAGCGTCTGCGTAGCTTCTGGGTGATGACGGTTATCGTGCTGGAATATTTCTCGCAAAGCTTTCGGTTGAGTAGATAGGTGTGGTGGTAATTTTTTGATGTATTGGGCTAGTGAGGCCTCTGGTTAGCTTGCGGTAGTGGTCGCAGCCTCTGTAGTTGGCTGGATGGTCTCCTTCGCAATGCGCGCATCTGGCTGGTGTGTCCCCTGTTTTCTTACGCAGCCTCTGCAGTTGGCTGGGTGTTCTCCTTCGCAATGCGCGCATCTGGCTGGTGTGTCCCCTGTTTTCTTACGCAGCCTCTGCAGTTGGCTGTGTGGTCTCCTTCGCAATGCGCGCATCTGGCTGGTGTGTCCCCTGTTTTCTTACGCAGCCTCTGCAGTTGGCTGGGTGGTCTCCTTCGCAATGCGCGCATCTGGCTGGTGTGTCCCCTGTTTTCTTACGCAGCCTCTGCAGTTGGCTGGGTGGTCTCCTTCGCAATGCGCGCATCTGGCTGGTGTGTCCCTTGTTTTCTTGCAGTCCGCAGTTTTGTGCGACCCGCCGCATTTGACGCAGACGTATGGCTTATTGCAGTAGGTTTCTGTATGTCCGTATTGTTGGCATCTGGTGCATTGTATGATGTTTGTTTTTTAGAGTGCGGAGGTTCTATTATTACAATTCTGTTTTGAAGTCCTGTTATGTCAGAGATGGTTTTGTTATTTGGGGCTGGTTCTAGATCTACGAAGAACGGGTTTAGCTGTTCTTTGGTGGATCTGTGATGAATATTGATGATGTTTCTGACTCTGTGCCCCAGCTCGGCAAGTTCTTGTTTGATGTCTTCAATGTTGGTGGAGTGATCGAGGTAGCGTATCACAATTCTGAATGCTCTGTCTTCTTTTAGTTGATATGTGTGGTAGTGGATTTGTTGTGTTCTGCATTCTCTCACCATTTTCCTGTATGCTTATGGGGTTTCACAATTTATTTTGACTATGTTATTTGCTAGGCTTTTGGTGACGTATTGTTATTGTTCCGCAATTTGTTAGATGCGTTTTGTTACTTCTGAGTAGTTTTGGAGACCATGGACGAATATTGGTGGTGGTTTGGCTATTTTCGGAGTCATATTGATGTCGTTGTTTGAGGTTTCAGGTTGGTTTAATAGGGGGTTGAATCGGTTTGTTGTCGTGGTGTCATTTGAAGCGGGTGGGTGGTGCTTCAGTATTCTTTTTCTCTTGGTGCTTCTGATTCTTCGCCAGTTGTTGTTGCTGTTGTTTTGGATGTTTTCGTCATCTTCACTGGATGATGACATTTTTTGTATGTGTTGTTCTCTGATGTTGTTGGTTGAGTTGTGAGGGTTTGCGCGTTGTGGTGGTTGGAGAACTGGTGGGGGGTAGAAGAGAGGAGGTGGTTGCATTTGCGGATTTTGGGTTTGTGGTGGTGGTGGTAGAGTCGGAGGAAAAGTAGTTGGGGGTGGGGTTATTGGAGGCCAGTTAGTGTTATAGTGGATTTGGTTTTGAGGATTGCATATTGCATAGCTGGGGTCTGATGGGCTATTTGCAGAGTACATTATAGCACTGTTGGGATGTTTACATTACTACCGTACCTGGTGTTTGGAGATTCCAGTACGTAGATGTTGAGAGCTGTTTTTTTTTCCTGTATATATTATTTGTTTTGTTGTTTTTGTAGAGATGTTTTCTAGCTGGCCTAGATCACAAGCGTGTTTGTTCTGTTTGATCGTTTCCTTGAGTTTATTCACTATAAACAGTCGATTCCTCGGAGCGCTACACTGACACAACGGCACTGCTCGGCGTCTCGTATCAAAGTGCCGTAGAATCTAGTGACACTTGCCGAAATACATGTGTGTCATGTCTCAGAAGACCGCAGTCACGTCGCATATATCCATCAGCATGAGAAACTGTAATCGTAACACAGCATTGGCCTCGGGTCTTTCCCAAACGGAGCGCCGTGCATATGCGGCAACTTCTCCGTCACTTCTTGTAGGCGGTCAGTATCCCCAGTCTTGCCAGGCGCTTCTCTCGTCGCCAGTGTTGTTATCACTGCTAATGCATGCAGTGAACTTTACTGAACATTAATTGTTTTCTTGAACTACAGCTGTAGTGATTCGTCTATGTCAGAAGAGGAAATAATTGATCCCCTACCTTGCTTTGATATGAAAATGGCCGAACAGTAAAGGTACGTCCAGCAATTCTTCTGTTGCGTCTTGTGCTCTCGTTGCCGCGTAACCGAATTGTCTGCAAGTTCTCGCAGGATTCCATAATATCGCGGTTCATTTTACTGCTTCTGGACTCGAGCCCTCTTCTTTCCGCCAGTAATTCAGTGGCATTTCACAGCGTCAGTAATCTGAAGGACATATTACCGTACATATTTGTATTTCATGCCTCCAAGAATAAAATATATCACAATACAGAGATCTCTTAGCGTGGCAACTCTACTGAAAAAATAGTGCACCCCGTCACGTGGGGGCACGCGGTAACATAGTTGGTTGAGGCATTATGCTACAAGCCGGAAAGTTATGGGTTTAAGTTTCGATGAGGTGAATTTTTCAATTTACATAATCCTTCCTGTTTCACTATGGCCTTGGTCGACTCCGCCTCTAACCTCTTAATTTTTAAAAATTTAAACCCGTCATGAGGTTGGCTGTATGTCGCTGTGGGTCCCAGACGGAAGCAGCCCAACTGCCTGACATCGACTTGGATGACCCAGAGCTCCATAAGGCAACGTCAGAGATCTAAACAATTTTCAGGCGACGCGTCTCGCCTGGTAATCCCCGTGAGACCTACGCAAGTGCATCGGGTGAAAGTTTTTCTATTGAAATGCCCAGCGCTCGTCCTGAATTGCCTTTATATTTTCTGCTCCTGCAGGAAGGTAAGCTGCAATACGGGATATGTTCCAGGCAAAACATAGAAGTACACTGTTCGTATCCTGCCCTGTTACAGGACCACTTTACTTTCCTTGTTAGGAATAATGAAGTGAATGTTAGAATCATCATGTTCGTTGTAATAAACATAGTATATTATGTATTCCGGGTTCTATTCAACGTGCGGTGAGTAACTCTCTCTGCTATCATGTTTCTATAAGAAACAGAACTACGGTTCTTCGCCCGAGATCTGGTTCTTTTCCTCGCTCTCGTCTACAAAGACTGGGTCTTTTGGCCCCTTCCGAACCCGGCTCAGACTAACAAGTCCCTTTAATCTCTTGATGATCGGCGTCTCTCCCGTCTTGCTTTTGAGCGGCAATCAAACAGCTTCCGCGCAGTCCGGCCAGTTTGCATTCGTAACTTGTGTTCATAATAGTTCATTTTTGCAGAGTTCGGAAATATTTACCCCTCGAGGAGGAGGGTTAGCATACTCCTACTGTGACCCTGCGAATCGTAGAAAGCGAATAAAACGGAAGCCGCGTCACCCTGTCACTGGGGAGACATATACAGAGTCTAGGCGCTGACCTTAACATAGTTGTGTTGTGACGGTTTTAATAAAGATATTGAATACGGAGCAGTTGGTGGAATGAGAATTGGCAGGTGAACCGAAGTACTCTGAGAGAACCTACCCCAGTACCACATTGTCCACCACGTATACTGCATGAAATGACCTGGGATCGAACCCGGGCCACCGCTATGAGAAGACAGCGAATAATCGCCTGATTTAAGGCGGTGCCTCGTAACAACTCAATGGCTCTCAATACTCCCCTTCCACTTTATTGCTTCTCCCTCTTCTTCAAGTGTAAGACAAGTTATAATCGCCCGTCTTAGCCTGACACTGTAGTACGCTTCATACAGTGAATAATTCATGTCTTGCAGAGCCGCTGGATCTTATTTACAAGGATAATCTTCGCTCAGAAGGTTTCACATTTCTTTTACTTTTATATTCTTGACTGCATTTGTCAAGCAGAATGTAAACTTTAATGGCATCGCCTTACTAAGAAAGGCGACAGGCGATAAAATGTAGCCGGGAAAATTATATCTATTGACTTATTGTGGTCTTCATGTAGTCTGGTAGCTGGGTGGTACCAATTGCTCTGGTCCGGTAACTTGTTCCTGGTTCTAGCAGGCAGTCCCGCAGGACACGTGACCACATGTTACTCTCTCATGACTGTACAGATTGCCTCCATCTTCACGGTTCCACATCATGATTCTTCACCTTACTGGAAAGAACGATCAAATCTCCAAACATGTACGTTTAAGCGTTAAATTGGTAATAAATTTGTTTTTAAAATGAAAAATCATTTTCCTTTTTAAAATAATTCTACCTCAAATATGTTTATTATATTTACTAAAATCGGTGCAGTATAAGCGTGTTAGTCTCTCGTCTTTACAATTTGTAATTTTATAATTTATCTCTCACGTGTACAATTTTTTTATAAATAATATGAATAAACGCAGTAGCGTAGTTGGTTGAAACACTATGCTACAAGCCGTAAGGTCGCGGGATCGAATCCCAATGAGGTCATTGGATATTTTCAATTTACCTAATCCTTCCAGCCGCACTATGACCCAGGGGTCGACTCAGCCTCTAACAGAAATGAATACCAGGAATATTCTTGGGGGTGACGGGCGGCCGGCGCCTAAGGCTGACAACCCTACTGTCATCTATGAGCTGATTGTCTGGAAAATATGGGAACCTCAACGTCTACAACCCTATGGGCCTCCACGGCCTGTTACATGGATAGCTTTACTTTATTTATTTTTTAATATGAAAGAACTCAGTTCCTACCTCACTGGAAACACACTACGTCTCCATTATGAAGACAAGCCATTAATATTAAATAGAGAAATAACCACTGTTTTTCCTGAGAACCATGAGGAAACATAAATACACTCTGCGGGCAAAGCGCAGGGTTCATGTAAATTAAATCACTTGGTTCGTTAAGTAACTGCAATGTTTTAAAGGACGAAGGAACACGGAACAATTACCGTTTGTTGCTGACATTGAAACCCTCAATATCAATTGTACTTCTTAAGTTACAAATTATGAACATCTGGCATATCTAGACATGCAGTTACTATTCTGATCTCCATCATAGTAGTAGTTCCTTTTATACTGTGCCATAAACTAGCTAGCATCCCGTTCCTCCTCTTTATGACATATAAAAATGTAATTCTCCTGTTATCGAGCCCTATTGCGAGTGTAAGATATTATGAAGTTGATCCCGTACTCTTTCCCATTATATGTTGTTGAAGTGATGTGAAAGTGTTGTAGTAGGGTTGTAGTGTGTAATTCGAAAGTTCATTTCCGGTTTGTTTTAATTAGATGAGTTTAAACTCTTATTCCCCAATCTGAGTGTCACCCTTCTTTAAAATGTGTATTTACTATACGGTGTGATGACGGCCTTTGTGGTCTAGTGGTCAGTAGATCCAGAGGTCCAGGTTAAATTCCCGGGGCAACCAGATTTTCTGAGAAGTAGTGTGTCTGGAATAGGGTCCATTTAGCCTCGTGAGGATAATTGACTAGATATTTCAAGGAAATAGCGGTTCCGGTCTAGAAAACTGAGATTAACGGCCTTGGGGATCCGTTGCACTGATCTCTATCCGCAAAGGTTGGCACTAACTTCGCCGACAAGCGGCGGTCGCTCTGTCGGTATAGTTCACTTGTGGACTAAAAAATCATGGAGTTATACAGTATGATACTGACAAGGAAGACAGCCATATCCCGGTAAAAGAACGAGTACTTCTGCTTGCTATCTGCATATTTGTTACACCTCACTGAACTGCTGTAAACTCTGTGGCTAATAAGGTGTCGTTTTATAACTTGCTGTGAACTTTAGACTTTCTCTGTACCGATAATAATCTGCATTATTCTGCAAAATCTAGTTACGTCAAATTGAGGCGTTTAACTTCGTGTACGACCGGTGGTTATGAAGTGTTCTGTCTTCTGGGATATAATTGTGCATAGCCCGTTGGGATTCAACCGACGTTTCAGAGGAACATTTCGCCTGTAAATCCACAAGTTTTGCTTGCTGGCTTCTTCACACTGGTTTCTTGCTTTGTTCACTCTTCAATCCTGAGGAATGAAGAGACATGTTCCTCCGAAACATCGGTTGACTTTCAGTGGGTTACACGCAGTATTCATCCTATTGTGTATCACTATACAATATTATTATGGCGTTCAGTATTGACATATTAAACAATGTTTTAACGTTTTTACCTTTATGACTAACATCAGAATTTAGTAACATAACGAGACATAGAAATTGGGAAAGGAATTTATGTTAATTCATTCATTCATCAGTAATCTGTCCACAGTCTGTTCCAAAACAGTTCCTCCACTTAATGCGATCTAGAGCTTTCTCCTTCAAATGAGAATATCCTCTTCTGTCCCCAAGGTCTTCCAGCATCTTCTTACGTCTTCTTCCTCTCTTCTGGTCGCTTCTATCCGCCCCTCTCTCGCATACATGGTATCTCTGTTTTTGGAAAGAGACTATCCAGGAAAAGTGATAATGTTGTAGTTTTTCCATTTGCTTTCCACATCGCAGTACAACAGCCGTTCAACCACTCTGGTCACGCCTGTTGCTATACGAACTTGAACCATCTTGAGCATCATTTGCTCTGTGCTTCAAGTCGCTGCTGATGACGCTGCTTCCGGCATCAGTTTTTGGTTTTTGGTGTCTCTCTTCGTCTGATGCCTACCCTTTGACCTCTCCAGCAAGGGAGGCCCTGCCAATAGCTACGCTAGTGCTGGTATGGCTCTCAGGGTCCTTGGCATACTCACACCCCCTCACCACTATAAGGTGCAGACACCAACGAGGGGGTTATATTAATATAATTGCTAATATGGATCCATAATAGAAACACAATTCAGTAACGAGTGATATATCGTGAAAACTGCCTGATGATGATCCAGCTGGATCGAAACGTATAGCAGATACAGAATAAGAAACAAGTGTTAATGCAGTATTATCACTTTCTTGGAATATGTCGTTTTGACGGCCATAATAATGTTGTATTATTTCTAATATTGTTTTATGCGTAGGTAATTTAAGAGATCGTTTTATTAACTGATTCAATATAAATCATCGAATTCACTCTTCTTAAATTCAAATATTTCGTTCATATTTTATTTCCAAAGCTTGATTTTTTAAAAGATATTTTTATCTCAGGTTGTGATACTGTGTAGTCATTTATGTGGTTACCACCGTTTCTATAGAATTTGTTGTCTCAATTCCTCTTTTAACGAACCATTCTAATAAAATAGCGATGTTCAAGAATGTAGGTCGAAAGGCAGATATAACTGTATTCATCTGATAATACAGCTCCAAATTCTAACCTTTACACCTATCACCAAGCGCTTTCAGTGGGCACAGAATAGATACTAACAAGCACGGACTTCTGCAGAGAACATTGTGACGCTGTCCTCAGTTCTCTCTACCTCCATTTCCCTTCCATTTGAACGCATTTCATTGCATTACAAAGGCTGTAATCCAGCTAATCTTTGAACGAATACTCGTAGCTTTAAGGATCGAACTTGTAGAAGGATAATAGCCCCATCCATTTCCACTCCTGCTTATCAAACTTTTATGAGAATTCGTTACATTATTTGCATAAAAATGCAGCGGAAGGGTTCGTTTTTCGCAAGGGGTTTTCTTGCAGTAAACCATATTGAAATAAAAAATGACTTATCTCTTATGACAGTCTTATGAATGCGTATCCCCACTGACGAATTTTCTGTTGCCACTGTGGCGCCACGTAACGATAGCTTTATGAATTAAACAGTTTCCAAGAAATGGAGGAAAAAGCAGTGCGCATTAATTTGTTTTATATGAAAGTGGTTTTTGTGATCGCTTCTTGGTAACCAAAAAGAAGATGGAGCTTAATGGACGGGGATGCAGATGACAAAATTATGTTATTGTCTGCATGAGATACGCACTCGTATTTATTTGTGACTAAAGTCTTTCTTGCGCTCCCATTAATTTGGTGCCTAAATTACCGTGCACTTCTAATATTAAATAAAATCCTTACTCTGAATCGAATCGAAATCAATGTGACAAGTGTGACAATCATTCTTTGAAAATAAAATGTTTTAATTCCTTCTTATTAACTGACTATTTCTTATTTATTGGGGGCGAGATTATGTTGAGTGTTCAGTGGAGAAAATAAGATGGAAGTTCTCTTATTCTTGCTGATTTCGTAATTAACCCTTTATGGAAGAATGTAAGGCTCTGTGAGCTCAGTACGAATTTACATTGAACTGCGTATCTTATTTATTAAATTGTATGCACAAAGTATGCACATTTTATTGGCGTTAGTTGAACGTTTTCCGAAATACGTATAGGAATTATTAGGTGTTTTCCTACAAATTATAATACAACTGTATAAGATTTGAGGTTTTCACTGCGGTGAAAAAGAGGAGGTGCAATAGACTGAATCCAATCGAGTAAACACAGCTGTATACCTGCAACAGACTGAATCCAGTCGAGTAAACACAGCTGTATACCTGCAACAGACTGAGTCCAGTCGAGTAAACACAGCTGTATGCCTGCAACAGACTGAGTCCAGTCGAGTAAACACAGCTGTATACTCGACTGGATTCAGTCTGTTGCACCTGCTCCGCTGGGTCTCTCGCGGATTTCTTCTTGTCTTCTACCCTCAAGATGGAGGCGATACGTTCCTCCGAAAAGTCGGTTAACACAATTTCTACACGGCGCTACATCCCAGAAGACGGCTCTCTTCATTGTCACCGCCGTGAAAACATCAAATCTTACGTATCCTAAAATTGTTTTTATTTTCACTTTATAGCTGCTTAAGGTAATACTACTATGACCTTATAATATATTTCTGAGTAAATATATTATTATTTCAGATAAATATATCTTCAGTGTATTTCAGTTTATGTTTTGTAATTATCACAGATATTGTTCTCCCCCCCCCCCCNATTTGGACTTTGGCCTACCTCCATGAAACTCTCTGTTTCACTTCGGTTTGCCAGATCTTAGACATTCGGTAGGTCTCCTTAGGCGGGTGATCAGCTCGTCGCAAGGCCTCTACCTGTACACACACACACAAACACTAAACATCCATGTCCTGAGTGGGATTCAAACACACGATCCCGGATTCCGAGTGAGCGCAGACAGTACATGGAGTAGAGAGCTAGACTACCCTGACCGGCACATATATCGTCTTTTATTGTAAATGTATTATTTTAATATGTGCCTGCAAATTGTAATTCTAAACTCTTTTATTCACGCATAAAAAATATTCTCACAGTTTGAGACAAAGCAAATAAATTAATCCGCATTATAATTGTGCTCAATTTTATGTTCTGGTTTATTAACGTTTCTAATTACAGTCATTATTTCATGTACCAATATTTCATCATTATAAGAAAATTATACATTTTCCCAACAGAATGTATTTGCGTGTTTAACATGATTATAATAATAAACAGTGATTATTCCTATAAATAACATTAACGGACTGGCCTTTTTATGCAGATGTAGTGTGTTTTCTGTTGGGTAACAATTGAATATCCTAATATTATTTAACTGAATTTCAGGCTTCAAATGACGAAAGATGTCTCCCCACGCCAGTTGACTGCCGTACTAACTTAACTCTTTATTTAAGTACTGTAAGTGTTTTGTGGCTCAGTGTGACTGTGGTTCGCAGACAGATGACTCCACTAAAGCGAGCCCCCATGCCAGCACTGAAAGCCATAAAACGATCGAGCAAGACATCGCTGATATCGACCTTGCAGATCCAGATCTACAAAAAGCAGCGTCCAAGATACAAGCGACGTTCAGGAAACGAATTGCCGTGACCCCTAAAAGGGCAGCGGCTTCCACGGCGACATCAGCGCCAACACCCAAAGCGCAAGTAGCGGCAGAGACACCAAAACAAGCGGAGTAAAGTGACCACAAGCTGCAGCGGTTCCCTCCTCTTCCACTGCTTGCTGTACATACTATATAACTGACCCTAGAATTTTGCTTGTTGTAGTTGACAGCACTGAAGGACCTGCTAAGAATACAACGTTCCTCTCTGTCTGACCTGTACACCGTAATTTGTTTGTGTATAATCTGTAGCTAGACCCTCAGCGGTGGGAAGATTGCAGCTGCTCACCCCAGTATCTATCACTTCACCTACATAAACACTTCCACAAACACTTTTTCCTTCATATTAAAATGAAATTGAATGTTATTTAAAAATACTGATTGAAGTAATTATGAAATTCTGTTTAACAAACATGGAAGTCATATTCCCTTTGTTTACCTGTGAGTTCTATTATGCATTGTTGTGACGTTATCACCCCCACCCCTTATTTATATGTCCATACATGCTTGTAGAGGGTTGAATTTCCCGGTACTTGTGAGCGTATATTAGTATTTGAATCCTTGCTTAGGACGGACGAAGATGTAGCTCGTGTAGTTAGAATATTAGAGTTGTGTCCCCAATCAGAACACTTTGGAACACTCTATTTATGTACAGTAGAAACCTGTATATTTCTGTAGAAATCTGTATCTTCGCAAACTACAGCCGATCTGGATCCTGTTATACTGGCATATAGTTAGAATCCCTGTCAAGTATATGTAGGGCACACCTTCCCAATTTAATGATATAGGTCTGCCTCTTCTCGTGTTACAGCCTTGTAAAATAGTCATAAAGTTACGTATCGTTTTAGAATTATTTTTAACAGTTCTTTATAGGTGGTCAGAAAGTGGCTGGTTTCAACGTTTCTCCATAAATATCTCTACAATGGTTCGATTACATTTTGCTTAATTTCAACAGTTCTCTACAGACTGCTCAAAAATTGGATCATAATTGTAGAACAATTAAAGTTAACTGTGGGAAATATACTCAATTTCGTGGCAAATTAGTTGTACCACGAAATGTGGTTCATCAAGAAATTTTGTATCTTTACTCTTTATCAGTAGACCCCTTAGCCAGTGATTTATATGTACATCTGGAATGTTGAATTATTTATCATATATATTGTTATGTGGGTTAATTTTATTTTATATTGTATGAATATTTAGTTTTGTGCATTTCAAAATGCATAGAGAAGGTACATGGTATATGCATGGTGCCAATTTCTGCAGCTTCCTCTTCCAGATATGAATACAATGTATGTAATTAATCTTGCTTTGAGGAATTATCCACTTTCCGTATTCTAATATGACTATACATAGTAACAGAAAGCCTTAAAATAATCCATTGACAATAAAAATACATGCATTTCATTCAGTTTATTGACCCTGTGATCAAAAGAGCACCATGGAGACGTAGGCGAGGATAAGATGAAGCTCCACGCATTTTTAACCTCGGCACTAGATACAGATGAATAATCAGTTTCGCATTGTGTCTAAATTCTGACTTCTGTGTGAAAGAAAGCACATACAAATATAACGGTAAACTTGTTCCTGTGTTTAATTAATTATGCACTATACCTTGAAGACATATGGGGGAGTGGAGGTACAGCTTGACCTTTCTTGAACTCGGAACTAGATGGAGTTCAGTGGTCAGCATCAAGCCTCGGCCTCTCTACACCCAAGGAAATAGCCCCAAATTCACATTGGGTTGGATGCTGGGTGGGTCCCAGAGCCGGAGAGCTCATAAACCAGATTTTAATTCAGAAGATGGGATTTTTATGTGACAGACTTTACTGCCACTCTGTATCTAACGTGTTGTAGCAGTGACTTCTATCTGAGGTCTGTAAGTGATAATTCCACTCACAGACAGGAATGTTTCAATCATGTGCTCCACATCTGTGTTACCTCTTCATGTATATCTGTGTCATTCCAGAAGCTTTTGTCTTCTCGTCTGCTGTCGGAAAACATAAAAATTAGAATATATAAGATTATAATTTTGCCTGTGGTTCTGTATGGGTGTGAAACTTGGTCTCTGACATTAAGGGAGGAACATAGACTGAGGGGGTTTGAGAACAGGGTGTTGAGGAGAATATCTGGACCGAAGAGAGATGAAGTGACAGGAGGTTGGAGAAAACTGCATAATGAGGAGCTTCATAACTTGTACTCTTCGCCAAGTATAATTAGAATGATCAAGTCAAGGAGGATGAGGTGGGCAGGGCATGTAGCACGAATGGAGGAGACGAGGAATGCATATAGGATATTGGTGGGAAAGCCTGAAGGAAAGAGACCACTGGGAAGACCAAGGCGTAGGTGAGTGAACAATATTAAAATGGATCTTAGAAAGATAGGATGGGATGGATTGTATTAATCTGGCTCAGGATAGGGACCAGTGGAGGGCTCTTGAGAACACGGTAATGAACCTTCTGATTCCATAATGGGAAATGCTTGAGTAGCTGCAGAATTGACGGCTCCTCCAGAAGGCCTTAGCTCCATGAGTAAAAAAAGTAAGTAAGTCAGTAAATTATTCAGGTTAGCAATATTCTGTTTCAGAATTTCCCTCCTTTATTGCTGCTTCATATGTTATTTAATCACGTCACTAAGTAACGGGATCAAGGATCCAACGAGAGTTCTATCCAGTGGATATCTGGGCCATGCCGACAGGACGTGAACTCACCACTTGCCTCCATTTCGTCTAGCCCCTATATGTGTCTCAGTCGCCATACATCCTCATGGAGTGGTTCCTGAGTAAACACAGGTACACTTCCCACCACGGCGGCCTTGGTTCGACTCCGGGTCTGGTCAAGTGGGATTTGTGGTGGACAAAGTGGCTCTGGGGCAGGTTTTCTCCGAGTACTTCGGTTTCCCCTGCCAATCTTCATTCCACCAATTGCTCCACAATCACCCCCACCTATCATCTGGGGCTGGTACAATAGGCCAGAAGTGGCCGCAGTACAAGGGGCTTAGTCCTACCCCACTAGCAATAAGAAAAGAAAAAAGCACAGGAACAACTTCTGTAACGTTTTTCTTTTGCGTACCTTGTAGGCAGGAACTTAGTTCTTGTTGCTGTTAATGTAAATGACCATTATGAATTCTGGTCGTCAGTTCGTAAAACCAACTTACTTCGCTAGAAACCGTGTCCGTATTTGCCAAGCAGTGACTATACTCCGAATTAGCGAGGGTTGTGCGCTTATCTTTAGAACACTTCTCCGCTACTCTCGCACGTTCCGTCAACAACTGTGTCCTATAGAGAGGCAGTTGCTTGTGTTTCGGTTAGGAAATTTATTGCCATCCTGTACAAGATTATAAGACGGCATCAGCTGCATGCACTACCGACTAGAAGTAACTTTGTGCATGGTTCCTTTAATCATATATCGTATTTGTATTTATAATATAGCTTTGCTTTAGAATGTTTTATTACTTGATGAATAAAAGATTCAAATTAGTGTACGTATTGAAATGTGTTTATAATTTATACATATATGTGATATGAATTTTGAGTTGATAATTTAAAATTCGAATGTTAATGTGTAGGAAAGCAAGCACGGTACAATGTAACAGTGTTCGTACGCAACCCATGATATTCGCTTTTTCCTGACACCGTGACGTTGGAAACTGTCGTCCCTCGTTCATTCATCTTCTCTATAGCCACATTTTCCGTCCTGTGATGCAATCCTTGCTCCGTTGTTTCGTTGTTTCTTTGCTTATGCATTCCTCGTAATTTCAGGTTGTAGAAGCATACATCAACAAGAAAATTTGAACTGCTTATAATAAAAATATGAAATCTAAATCTATACTTATTTAATAATAAAAGAAGCCGCGCCATAGGTCAGGCGGTTAGTGGCTGGCTTCCCACCGCGGCGGCTCGCGTTCGATCCCGAGTCTGGTCAAGTGGGATTTGTGGTGGACAAATTGACGCTGGGGCGGGTTTTCTCCGAGTCCTTCGGTTTCTCCTGCCAATCTTAATTCCACCAAGTTCTCCATCATCATAATCACCCAGGGCAGGCTACAATAGGCCAATCAGTGGTCGCCGTGCCGAGTGTACGCAGCTGGACTCCAAACTCCACTAAGCGAATTAAAAAAATATAATAATAAAAGAAGAAATTAAATAATTGATTTTGGCTGACTAAATTAATCTAATATCAAGACTAAATTGTCTCTATGAGGTGTGTTTTGTACATACAGTAGCTTATGGGTACGCGGTAGCGTAGTTGATTGAGCCACTGTGCTACAAGCCTCAAGGTCGTGGGTTAGTGTTCCGGTGAGGTGGATTTTTCAGTTGACCTACTCCTTCCAGCCGCACTATGGCCCTGGTGTCGACTCAGCCTATAACAGAAATGAGTACCAGGAATTTTCCTGGGGCGTGAAGGACGGCCGGTGCGGTGCGCAAGGTTTTCAAACTTACCGTCATCTGTGAGTCTATTATCTAGAGAAAATGTGGGAACCTCGACATCTCACAACCCTACGAGGCTTCACGTCCTGTTACAGGGACAGCTTTACCTTTTATCTTATTACATCTCGGTAGCGTAGTTGGTTGAGGGGCTACGCTAGAAGCCGAAAGGTCGCGAATTCAGGTCCCGATGAGGTCATTGAATTTTTTTCAATTAACCTAATTCTTCCAGCCGCAGTATGGCCCTGGGGCCCACTCAGCCTCTAACAGAAATGAGTACCAGGAATAAATTAAATAATCTTCCTGGGGAGTAAAGCGCGGCCGGCGCGTAAGGCTGACAACCTCACCACCATCTTTGAGCCGATTGTCTAGATAATGTGGGACCCTCAACGTCTCACAACCCTATGGGCCCTCACGGCCTGTTACGGGGATAGCTTTACAACTTTTTTTTACATCTGATTAGTACTTAAATTTCAGTTCCAACCTTGCATAAAACGTATTTCTTCTACATTACAAACATGGACTGTTTAATGCTGTTACAGAAATTACTGTTTGTTCTGAGAATTGTACGAACCACATAAACACTGCCTGCAGATGTTCTTACTGTCACAGCAGGTGATACATATAGTGACCACTGTGCTCCAAAGGAGTAATCAATTAAGTAACTCTGTGGAGAACATAATCATCTTGAGAAGCTAATAGTGGCTAATCGGCTCAAGAAATTTCCCGAATTTTATGGAAACCGAAAGTTCTTTACGGCGTGTATAGCAGACCGCCATTGAACCCTATCCTGAGCCACATTAATTCAATCCACATTCCAACACCATATTTCATTAAGGTCCATTTTAATATTATATTCCTATCTATATCCAGATCTCCAAAGCGGCCTATTCCTTCTGGGTGTTATACTGGTTACGAGAGAGTATAATACGCTATATACATCAGTGAGAGAAAACAGAGGAACTGTTGCTATTACTGCTTTAAGTCTCTCTGTTTGTGTAACGGAATTTTTCTATTCACGCTATTATTTGTTCTATTTCCTGTTACGGACCTAATAGCCGACACTCTAAAGTATTATGAATTATTGTGTGCCTTTCGAATCCTCGTTCACAATTTTTTTTTATTTAGTTGCTTAAGTAAACTCCAGTTCCTTAATTTCAGTGTTAATCAGTTAAAGTTTTAGACACTATGCAATGTGATATCGACAGGGAGAGAAACGATATCCCGGACGGAGAACGGGTACTTCTGCTTGTAAGAAACAAAATGAAACACGGTACTAAAATCTTGTTCGTATGATGTCAGCACCCTGAACCCAGGCGCCATATTTGTCTATCAGCAATAAATACAAGATATAGACTGTGATATTTTGTTTGCTTTCAGGTTGACGATGAATTAGCTGACATAGACCTCAATGATCCTGATCTAAATAAGGCTGCCACCAAGATCCAAGCGTCTTTCCGCGGGCATAAGGTGCGCAAAGAAGTTATACCTAAAGATGGCGAAAACGGAGAAGAGATGGCGACAGGACAATGAGCGGTGGCCATGTCACATTCACGTCACGTTACGTCACGTCGTAGCACCGACGCGATGCCTGAACCTGCTGAAGTCATGTTATCCAGAAGCATTGCCTTTCAATGCTGATGTCAAAATATACAAGTTGTTACAGTTATTTTCCTCTTTATAAACTATATAAAATTTATAGAAAAAGATATATATATTAGACAAATCAGTGCCAGAAAATGAATGGTTCACAGACAATGTTTTATGAATCTGGTTTAACAATTACTATTATTCTAGTTCAAGCCGTTGTTGAAGATTAATATGTTCTTGTTATTTACGTATGCATTGGCAACAAAGCCAAATTAGACCAGTGATCTAAAATGCTACTTAAATCATATAATTTATTTCATTGAGTAGAGACCTCATGTATGATGAAAATATACGTCAAATATGAGATTGTTCATGGATTTATGCGACAGCAGGCATTAAGGGTATATGTACACAGGCTTTACATCACTTCTTGAACATGTGGCATATTTTTAACATATGGAATCAAATTTGTTATAGCTAATTTTCCAAATTAGAAGAACACTTCTTGAAACTGAGTTCCTCATCATGTGCATAGTATGCAGTCTGTTTTTGCTTGTTCTGGCTAATACATATATTGAAGAAATTATAATTATGTATAGTATTTCATACAAGATTTGATCTAAATTCTACGCTAAATTAGAAACTATCAACAGCTCTATCTAGGAATCCTACACAGTAGGACTTTCTTCATAACCAATCCACAAAGAACATAACCCATATTAAATGCCTAAAAGTTCAGAATTCCATACATATGCCAGCAACACTGAATGGTTCTACATAAATTATACAAGAGAATGTGATGATTATCCAATTCTGATGCAAGAAACAACCATATATTTCAGTAATTAAATGTTATACTTTCATATAACCATAATTATTATCATTGTCATTATTATTATCATTACTAGTCACTTTGAACGAAGAGAGATATAAGGTAATCATAAATTTATAAGAAAGTGGTACACAATAAAAATATAAATGATTTAAATTGTTTTTATTAATCATAAGTTGTGAATATACAAAGAGAGATACTAAACAAATATAGACAGATTCACACAGAAGAACTATTTCATTGGTCCAGTTTGGCTGTCTGATGCCGCATCCTTTAACTGTAATGCAACTCTAGCATAGAGTAAAAACATTTGGTATTACAAGACACATCATGGTTCAAACATCGGGTTTGGACTCCGTCCGTAATACCGCAGATATGTCAAGACATTCTATAAACTCTACCTCCTTTACCGCCATTTGAAACATCCAAAAAGTAGTCATAGGAGAATTTTTATGGATGAATCTAGAAAAGTTGTAAGCCCAATCTGTTAAGGAAAATTGTTAATACAGTCTTACTGTCGAATTTTTTTTCTTCACTTGGGCAATACTTTTTACTTTGGCCTGATTTGATTGTAAAGATTACAACTCTTCTATCACTGTGTTGAGCCAATAGTATCTTCTGTGCCTCAGTTTATATCGATAGAGCAGCTTTGAACACTTTCAATTACACATTTTTAGGGCTGACAGAATTATAATTGAGTGCTGAATACTCCAAGATTATTGTGACATTAAGTAATATTGGCTCACTAATTTTAACTGGTTTCACTGAATCTGTCTGTTCCCTTGCTGATTCTCCATTTTGAATTTACACAATTTCTCTGCAGATATAATATTAATGGTGCTTATGAAATTTTCATATCTGAAAATATGTGTAGTTGTTCTTGCTGGCCTGTATCTAAACAACAGCTGGCTTATAAATTAATTTCCAGCACAGTGGGGTATTATTCAACATATCACATGATGGGGTGGACAACGAGAGAATTGGGATTTCAATCCAGCTCCACAGTTCACTCAGCCTCCTACTGGGAGCTGTTTCCCCAGGGGTATAGCATTCTGGGCATGATACTAGCCATTGATGTCCACTGAGTGCTGAAAGTTGAGTGGGATTAGAGCCATACCTCCACTAGAAGACCAAAGTTCATAGTGGTCTGTAGTACCACTTCTTCATCTTTACTTAAGTAAAAGAGTTACACATTAACAGATTTTACTTTGAACAGGAAATTCTCACAATGACACTTAAGGAGGTGGATTTAAAGAACGTCTCTATTCATTGCATTACTAAAGCAAATAATGACATCTGTAATTCTATACTTGAAGAAAGATTGGAAAAGACTAATATGAATATAATATAATATATATATTAAATAGCGAATTATAATTATAAAAGTGCTGAAAGTGTAAGAAAGTGAAATTCCAGTCGTTTGTTAATAGCACTCCTTCATTAAAAAAAAATCTATTTTGTTTTCAGAATATCAGAATCCACATGAAAAGTGTGATGCATTCCTTTAAAGATCAACCTTACTTTATGTAGTCCTGTCAGTCACATGAAGTAATTATTTTATTTTTCAGCCACATATTCCTGGAAGGCTAGCTTTATTAATTTTTGTTACACTAGTATTCTATCCTAATAAATTTTAAGTGATTTATGAGATTCGAGTTTTTCATGATGTTCAAAATTAAAGATATCCTTTGTCTGTAATGTGGTGCCCTGTAGTTTTGTATATAAGTTCCTCCAAAATGTTGGTACCTGTCTACAAAAACTGCATGACATTACATCCCAAAGAATTGTAATTTTAACTGTCTGTTTAATTTCACTGTAACTGTTAAGTAAGGTGTCTGTTGTAGACCTTCCAACGCAGTTAGAAATATGTGATTTGTGTTCAAGGTATTGTTTTCTTATGGTGAGCATAGTATTACATTTAAGAGGATGATCATTTTTCTGACATTGTAATGACATTACTCACATGATTTTATGTAGTTCTGTTTTAAATTGACTACTTATATTTCAGATGAAGCTACATAACTAGCAACATTTAAGCATATTTATTTGACAGAATATCAAATTATGAAAATATATACTGAATGCTACCTGCAGATTTGTGACTCTTAATAAATGTTTGAATGTTAAAGAAGAACATCTAACCTTTCATTACATTTCAAAACGGTAAAATGATAAGAAAATTTAACACTCATTTTATTCTCTCAAAATTTGCAGTATCCCACAACTTACGCTATATGTGAATAATAATAATTCACTTATATATTTTGCTTCTTGGGGTAAATATTACATGAATCCTTGGTAATATTATTCATATATTTCAGTATGACTGTGAGAAGAAGCTATTAGTGTTAAACAACAATTTATACTGAAACAATGAAGCGGTTTTACTCAAACCTGTTTCAGTTTTATTCAAAGTGTTATAGAAACTCCATTCCCACCAAAAAATGAAGCAAACTAACGATATTCTAGTCAATATTCTTATAGTATCATAATTAATCTATAGCTCTTAGAACTGTGTAGTGTATATCAGCCATTGCAATATTCTGCATTCATGTTCACTCATTATATACAGCACACCGTCACTTAACGTTCTAACCGTACATATGCCAACACATTACTGCTTAATGTAAGGCCCCGTTCACGCAGGTATTATTTGTTGACTTAACAAGTAGAAATGTATTTTGAATTTTCAATTGTGAAGGTTCTGTCATTTAGCAACAGAATTTTCTATTCCTGTGAGAATGTGTAATTAAGTGGAATGGTCAATATGGTAGAGTGTGTCTGAAATGTGACAGTTCTTGCAGTTGTATTGACATCAGTTGTTGACCTGAAGAAGGAGCTAAATTTGTGATACATTTGTCGTGATGTGTTTGTGTTGAATGCATTATTCTCATATCAGCTGTACAGTGTATAGCAAAAATGGCCTTTGTGATCATATATACTGTGTGAATTGAAAGCAGGCTATGTTCGAATTACTGTACTTGAAGCTATATGTGAACGGGGTTTCAGTTTCTTCCTGATTATAGATAATATGACAATGGCATTGTTTATGTATAAAATGCTTTTGGGTGGGAATTCATGTCTGTTTAGTTATTTTATAGATAAGGAAAAGTTTCAGTAATTATCTGTTTTGTGTTCACCAATGTATAAAACATTTTATTGTATTTGTTAAATAAAGAAAAATCAGTTTTGCTGACATTATGTAAATTATATGCTCTGGACAAAATTGTTACTTATATTTAGAAAACATGTTCCAGTTACATGGTTAATAGGTAAATACAAAAAAGAAGAAAATCCTAGATTTATAATTACTTTTTCCAAACCACCCATAAACTTCTCTGTAGGAGCATCCATTAGATAGATATTTATGTAGCTAAGTAGCTAGAAAACTAAGTGGTTAGTTGGTTAGTTGGTTTGAGCAGGTGGACGGATATGTGCATAGGGTATATCAGAAGAACAAAGTCTTCTGGGTCACAACACCTTGTAGTTCAGAGAGAGGCCAACATTTCAAAGAAATATACTGTCTTCATCTCTGGGCTGAAAAGTAAGCCAAGCATGAAATCAACAGAAGTAGGTGGCAAAGCTAGGCTTACTCCTCAACCCTGAAGATGGAGGCAGTATGTTCCTCTGAAATGTCAGGCTCACTTAAAACTGCATGACATTACAATCCAACTGGAAGGCCATGCTGTAGATTGTCATTGTTATGAAAACCTCAGTTCTGAGAGAGTCCATCAGGTTTCGGTCAAGTGGTTCATTAGTCACATAGTTATTAATTGCTAGGTAAATTTGTATTCGTTAGTTGGTTTGTTAGTTACCTAAATAGTTTCTTAGTTTCTAGTTGGGTAATATATATGAATTACAATCAATAACTGAAGATTTGAGTAATATATGGTTTGGTAAATCTGACGACTTCGATCACCAAGGGAAAAACAGAGTGAAGGAATGAAGTGTTATGTGAAGAAATGGATGTTATGGCAGTACCTAGACAACAGAGCACCGAGACAGTATAGCCATATTGGACAAATGGAGGATGAAAGGTAATTGATTTGTTACACAGGTCATCACCATGAAGAATAGACTTACAATACATTATGTGGAAATATACATTACAGCTATTAGATAAGATGGAGACTGGCTGAACAGATTACAGTAGAAGCTGAACATAAACCCTCTAAGTTACATAAGTTAGTCCTTGTGTTGAGAAATTTATGTGCAGCAGTGTTATGGCCTCACCTAGATCTTAATCGACAGACAAATTTCGTACTTCTGTCTATCATGTACTACAGGAAACAATGTGAATTTTGTATTGGAAGAGTTTCTTGACCTTCCTTTCTTGGGCTGCTTACTGCGCTTTTTCAACAGCAACGATATACGAGAGCTTCTTCGATCTTTTTATTGTGCTGGATCAAGTTGTTTTTATTAATGTAATTTATGTGCCTAATCAAACAGACTAAATTACATTAACCAAAACGGACAACAATACGCATTCATTGCTCACGTCCTTTGATTACATCTTAAGCACGATTTGTATCAAATCCTCACAAATCTATATTATTATAAGCATTATAACTATTATTATACTTGCAAACATGGCCGCACTGACGTCACGAAACCCCCCCACTCCCAGTTTCGCCATCTGGTGGGAATAGCTGAAATCATCCAGATTGAATCAATACCAGCATAGAAATTTTAAATTGAATTATTTCCCTTAACATTTCATGATTATAGATTTTTATAATGGATTTATTCTCTTTAGAGGTCCTTCTAAATATTTCCATGGAATAGTATCTGCTGCAATATTTAATTTGTGTGTTTCATTTTCCATTCGAAATGTCGAAGGCAATTTTGGAATCATGAGGTATATTTTCCGTAGTGTTTGCTCTGCGTCGGTAAATGAAGTGTGAGGCATGTCGCGATCACAGACTGTTAACGTAATTGTTTTGTTTTAGGGAAATTTTTAGAGGTTATAGCATATAAGTATTTATGGTGGATGTTGAGTTTATAAAATAGTGGTTATGGGAAAGAGATATTATTGCGATTATTGCGATCGATCATTCATTGATGATTTAGAGGCTAGGAAGAAACATTTAAATGGATCAATGCACATGAGACTAAGAAAAGAACATTACGATTCCTTTAGGGGTAAGTTATGCGTAAGACAACACGCGCATTCGTTATTTATTATTTAATTTCGAGATTGTCAACACATGTATCGAAATGTCATCTGTTAAAACTGCCAATTTGATATGCTTAACGGATCTCATAAGATGTGCACAGCTTCGTGTGTTTGTTCTTCCAGACCCTCAAACGTTACTGGCCGAAGAATCTGCAAAAGAACCCTGCAAAAGATTTCTTCATACCGGAGAATGCGTTTTTGGCTCCAACTGCAGATTTACCCATTTTTCTCGTCAACAACTTCAGGATCTTAAGCAGCAAAGTAAGTAAATAAAGGAATCCTTTTATTTTGCTTAGAAAAAGACGTACTCCTTGTATAACCGTAGATCTTGATGTATTGTTTGCAGTGGGTGGTGGGAGATCACTGTGCAGTGGCCCCACATTGGCATAGAACTCACTGATCTTGTGAGCCACATGTAACTTAGCCAAGACATGAATGTGTACTTATTCTAAACCACCTGCCTTACTAATGTTTAATAGTTTCTGTATTTGCAAACCTAAAGTAAATTACATTTAACCCTTTGCCATTCTATTTAAACGCTTCTAAATAGCTGTATAACCTTAATTCAGACTTATAAATACAGATATCAGAATACTGTAGTAAAACATCTCTAAACCTTTACAACTCCCTGGTCTATAGCTAAACTATTTCAGTTTTCTTTTGGTGATGTTCCACAACTGTTAGAAGAAGTAGGTAATGCGACCTGAATAGACAGGACATGCCACAGCCATCAACATGAATCAGAAGGGAGAGTGAAGTAGCCTTAATGTAGTCTGTGTAGTATGTTACCTGCAGATAGCATCACCATAAATTTGATGTATTACATTATCTTAACACTTTGTGGACCAGCAATTTAAATATTTAAATCACCCTGGGGACCGGTACTTTTTAACCCACTACCCTAACTTGTGCACTGTTCACTTTAAAAATTAATATAAAATATCCTAATTAATTTTATGAACTACAATTTTTGGAGAACACTTACCAATGCTTCTAGAAGTGCTTGGGAGTGTGATATTTCTGGAAACATTCCCCTTCTACCTGCACTTTTGTCAGAGCTACTTTCACTTATATTGTCTGTAGCCACAATTGTTTGTTGTCCTCTGCCACTGCCACTGCCACTGTCAAATCACTATCACTACACGTCTCAGAAGGAATGTCAAATAGCTCACGTCAGCACGTCAGAGAACAAGTCAGATATTGCTTGGTTTTCAACCGCTTCTGTCCTTGACTCATTGTGCAACTAACTTCCTGTCTGGTACATAAGAGCTTGAAGGGTCAAAGATAATTTTCCTTTGGAAGGGGTACCCAAACAGCAAGATCAAGTTACTGCGTACTAAGCAAACATTCCGGAATAATATTATGCAGTAGTCATTTTATNCACGTCAGAGAACAAGTCAGATATTGCTTGGTTTTCAACCGCTTCTGTCCTTGACTCATTGTGCAACTAACTTCCTGTCTGGTACATAAGAGCTTGAAGGGTCAAAGATAATTTTCCTTTGGAAGGGGTACCCAAACAGCAAGATCAAGTTACTGCGTACTAAGCAAACATTCCGGAATAATATTATGCAGTAGTCATTTTATTTGGGTGGCGCCAGAGAAAGGTATAATGTGTTACAATCTAACGTGTCTTAAGTCATAAAAATATGCCACCAGTCCGCCACGTTTAAAAGCGCTGGGCATAAAATTATGCCACCAGTCCGCAAAGTGTTAAAACACTGTATGATTTTTCCCACAACATGGCATTACAACCCAGAAGATCATAATCTTCCACTTCATGCCATTTCACATCTCTGTATTTTATATTTTTGAGATCCATTTTTAAGTCTGATAAATGGTTTCTTACCACAAAAGTTTTGAACTAAAATTTTGTATATAATTCTTGTTTTCTTGCCCTGGACTAATAGATAGGTAACCAGAGGTGTTTCTCATTGATGTGGGTCAGTCAACATCCTGGTGAGGGGAGGATCAAAATGGGGCTTCCAAATTATCCCCTCCACCATATAACCATCTTACATCTTCATATGTAATGTATACCGTTCTGTGATCGTCTCTTTTGCACTCCTTGCTGGCCTTGTTTGCTGAAGACGTACTAAATCCTGTTGGATTATGATCTTAGTAGCTTGATGCCACCTAGTACTATATATACTTACCCCAGCCCTTGCCACCTCGTCCTCACTGTATAAATTCGTGTTGTCCAGGCTGGTCATGTCACGTTTCTTCCCCTTCTAGGGCTATTATCTTAATTAGATTAAGGGCCTATAACTCATATTTTCTGCATGGTTTATATAATTATGTTTTCAATGGCTAGGCTATTTAGCAACTGATTGATGAATTGGAACAGATCTGGAAGGAAGTAATCATGACCTAATTGAGGTACTATCCAGAGACTGAGGAAAATGACAGAAATTCTCAGTCACAATAGATGGTCTGGCTGTGATTCAAACTATGCCCTCCCAAATACAAGTCTAGAGAGTTGCTCATGGACCAGCCTTTTTGATCATAATTCTTATTAAGCCCTGTCTCATCATCACAGATATGGTGTAGTTATTTCTCATGGTTTTAAGGGCATGAGTCTGACTTTAGTCTCTATTTAGAGACCTCTTAATGATACGTGCGTGGACTCTTTGTCATGGCCCCTAAATGCAGGTCAAGGAGCAGAGCCTAGACATTGATCTTTATGTACACCCACACAACACTGTATTGGGGGCCAACATGACCTAGACCAGTGTTTCTCAACTGCCGGACCACAGCCTGGTACCGGGCCCTCGTCATATGGAAAGAGAATTTACTGGGCTGCGGTCTCACGAAGGTTCAGAACCACTGGCAAAAGTTTTATATCGAGTTTCATGACGTCTTATGGTCTGCAGCATCGTTTGATGTGTGTGTGAGCCTGCACCTGGTACTCAGTACGGTGCTAGCTGTTACCACAGTCAAGACAAGGGATTGTATTTTAAAGTTATGCTTCTTCATCTGCTGCCTTTGCCTGCTCACATCCATGTCTTTGATTGAGGCCCTCGTAAACTGAAGTTGATTATTAATATTTCAGTTGAAGAAGCCGAGAGAGAACAAGAGATGAAAACGCTGAAGAATGGTATCCCAGAAGGAGATACAGCTAGCATTTTGGCTTCTTGGCTTCAGCATCGAACCCAGAGACAGCTTGCTGCACAACTCAAGCCTGAAAGTAAACAACTTTGGGAATTACCACCTAGCTTACAAGTTCGACTTGACTTACCGCCATCTCTGCATCCAATTACTGTAGATAGCTTCACGGACGCAGATTTTGAGGAGTGGGGCTGAATTTTGGTTTTGTGTCACATCCGTGTCGTACTCTTTTTCCTTACGTGTATTTTCTGTGTCTCCCACCATGTATATATGTCTCCCCAAAGTTCCTCCACCTGAATTTCTGTCTTCTCAATGTATTTCTGAGGTATGTTTCATAATTTGTTCCCATTTTGTTGTTCGGCTTCTGTTTGGGCATGTCCCTTTCAGTTTTGTGTTCAGAACTTTTTTATTTTAAGTACCATGTGAAAAAATATATGGGCAGTCATTTTGTGAGTGTTAAGAATATTAACATTGCCGGAGAAAACAGCCCAAAAGTTTTGCTTAATAGGTGATTTCTCACATGTAAAATACTGGGTAGTCTCTTGTAAGGAAAGTTGACTTTACTGTGATCACAGTGCAGTCAGAAGCTTGTAGTTGCCATTGAATCTGGAGTAGACTGACTATTGCTAGAAAACGAACCCCAATCTCTTGCAGTCCTGCAAGTGTGTCTCTTGGCAGTACTCATTCATTAATTAACTCATTCCATGTAGCAGAATCCATCTTGAGCAGCTAATAACCACAGATTGTATTGAAGCTGCAGAACAAATGAGTCGGTGGTGGGGATGACAGTGCTCGAGACTTTCTCCCTTCTATATACAGTCCTTACTGGCCGGTGTCACCTAGCCCACAGCACTTGTCACTAGCTGGAGTTACCACACATGCCGACATTCCTGTGAACAGAATCATGACCAGAGGGCTGGAGGGGTATATGGGGAAAAATGCTGAAGAGGGATGTGTAAGAGCCCAGAGAAGATATGGAGGGTGTTTTTCATGGATCTTCATTCCATGTTCTCAGTGGAGTCATGAAAATTGCCACCTTTAATGGAACATGAAGGTTCATTACCAAGTTCTCTAGAGCCCATCACTGACCCCTATCCTGAGCCGTACAAATCCCATATCCAGTATACATCCTCCCATCCTGTTTATTAAGATCCATTTTAATGTTGTCTATCAGCTGGTCCCAAAAATCTGTATCCATTTCTTACCTTTCCATGCGTGCTACATGACCTACCCATTTCATCCTTGATTTGATCACCCAAACATCCGGCAAAGAGTACAAATTATAGTTCCTTATTATGTAATATTCTCCAGCTCCGTGTCATTCATCTGTCTTAGGTCCAAATAGTTTCTTAAGCATATTGTTCTCAGACACACTTAGTCTGTGTGAGTGTTGAGGTTCCCATGAGAGGACTGTTTGCTGGGGTGTGATGCTGTGTAGCGGACTATCAGTATTTCCCAGAATCCCAACGTTAATCTTCCCTTCATATGAGAGATGTAGGTTGGACACAGTACAACTCTTCTTTCATTAGTGTTCTGAGCCAGAGATCAGATAGTGAAAAGTGTTTGGCCCAAACTGATAATTGTATGCAGATATCATCCCTCCTTCCTTCATGTTGCAGAATTCTTTAATGTACAGAAATGAGAATGGGGGCATGTGGTAGCGTAGTTGGTTGAGGCACTATGCTACAAGCCAGAAAGTCACGGGATCGAATCCCGATAATTTGGATTTTTTCAATTTACCTAATCCTTCCAGCCGCACTGTGGCCCTGGAGTCGACTCAGCCTCTAAGAGGAATGAGTACCAGGAATATTCCTGGGGGTAACAGGCGGTCAACGCGTAAGGCTGAAAATCTTACCACCATCTGTGAGCCGATTGTCTAGAAAATGTGGGAGTCTCAACATCTCACAACCCTGTGGGCCTCCACGGCCTGTTACAGGGATAGCTTTACTTTACTTGTAATTACTTTTATGGAAATAAAAATATATTCTGATTAAATAAATGACATAACTCTGCTATAATTTATTATGCACGTGATGATAAATTTTCCTGTTCGCTTTCCTTCCTTTCTTGCATGTATTTAACAGTTTAACTGATGAACTGGTATAAATATGCTCTGTGTTCACATAAAGAATATAAATGTGCACAAGTACATGAAGGCATGCATAGAGCAACTTGATCATGAACTTTTATTAAAGAGAATTGGCATTGTCAAGGAAGAGGTCAGCCATTTAAACACTGTGCATTAAAGCCTGGATGTCATATAGATTTATCTGTGGTCTCATTCTACTTTACTAGTTGGGTAATTGTAATACTGTAGGCAGTAATTCGATGCTTTGAGGTGACCAGCCCCATAAAATTGGAGAGAAGTCAAGTGTTCAAAGAGTGTTGCCATTAGTAAGTCTGAGTAAAACTGCGTCTGTTCCCTACTTTCATATTACTGAAGGAGTTCCTTCAGGGATGACCACTGCCTCATTAAGGATGACATTCTGGTCACCTGAGATGATTTTATTGCTTTGTACCTGTGAAAGCTTTATGTATAATATTGTCACGTGTTGCCTATGTAACATGACAAATTCACGTGGGTCTAGGATTTGGCTAAGACTTTTATTATACGATCTCTTTTACACTTCAAGTACAATTATTCACAATCACAATTACTGCCAAACTAAAGACTGACTGCTTTTCTAAGGTCAACTAAAAACTGAATTCATCTCTTGCTGAAGCTGGAGTTTCATAAATTGCATTCGGACTCGATAGAGAACACCATGTTATGGGGTTCATTCCACCCTCTGCTATCAACGCTGCTTCAGCAATTAGTGTGTAATGGTGGAAACTCCACTGTTAGGTTGTTAGCCGCTCTATAGTAATGTATGCATTTTGATTGTAGCGTTTCGGGAACATTGGTCATTGCCTAGGAAATCAACTCTGATCTCAACCATTCCGGCTTTCTGGCATGCCACAATATATATTTCATTGAGGAAAATTATGATTGTTGGTATGCAGCCACCTTCTGTTTATCCTGAAATGTTTGTTTCAGATATAAACCCTAGTTGAAGCTTGCTAATATCTGTTGTGTGTGTCATAAAAAAGAAATATTATAGGCTGGACATAAAATATTACATTTTGAGATACACAAACTTACTAATTCCACTTGGAAGAATTGTCACAGCAGTTGAATAAATCTTGTCCTTTTATTTATCTTTGAAATTGACTGTTATGATTGTCAGGGGTTATCATTAAAATTATTGACTTTTTGGATTTTTATTTAAAAGCAGGACAATGTATAATGTCCAAAAAAAGTCAATAATAATGTTGATGTACCATCGTCACTGACTTTTATATCTTAAGAATTGTCACTGTTATCAGCTACATTCAGTATTTTATTCTTCTCGCAAGGTTAACTTGCCATAGTGATGAAGTTATCAGAGGCCATGAGTGTGGACTTCAACATAATAGATAAACTGATGATCAAGTATTTTGCATTTCTTAGATACTGAGTAAAGACAGGAGTCAGGGCTGAACTTAAGGGCGAGTGACTGGAGCAGTCACCCCGAGGCCCCCACAAGACAAATAGAATCCACAGATTTTACTGAGACATTTCCTTCCCTAAAATCATGAAAAGTGGGTTTTTACTTTTTTAGTTATTGCGGTAAGAAAATTGTCATAATCTAAATTTGTTACTGATAAAGGCCTCCACACTTTGATTCACCCAGGGCCCCCACAACTTACATGTGGGTCTGATAGGAATACAATGGGACAGTATATCAACTATATACAGCCGTAAAAAATCCTATGATTCAGTTAGGAACCAACTGTTATACACCACTGATATTAAATTTAGTGTATCCATGAAACTTTAGACTAGTTAAAGTGTGTTTAGATTAATCCGATAGTAAAGTTTTGGTACAGGTAAATACTTTTGCTGCTTGCAGTGGTCTACTTTCTCAAGTCAGGAGTGACTGGTCCATAATGATATCTTGAGACTCTTTGATGTGACATTTATCTCACTTGCGTACAGATGGTTTAAACAAGAGTGGTTCGTGCAGGATGGGGTGACACCCCACACTGCCAGGACTGTCTTGAATATTTTTATATGTGTGGGTTTCCTGAAGAAGGAGGTCATCACAAGTCGGTCACAAAGCACAATAAACTTACAGAAGGAATCATGGAATTGTCCAACACTGTTAATGACCTAATGAGTTTTTATATTTCTAGGCAAAGGAGGGGCACACAGTAGCATAGTTTGTTGAGGCACTATGCTACAAGCCGGAAGGCCGCAGGTTCAAATCCTGATGGGGTCATTGGATTTTTTTCAATCGACCTAATCCATCCAGCCACCCTATGGCCCTCGGATCAACTCAGCCTCTAACAGAAATTAGTACCAGGAATATTCTTGGAATATTCTTGGGGGTAAAGGGCAGCTGGCACACAGGGCTGACAGCCTTGCCGCCATCTATGAGCTGATTGTCTAGAAAATGTGGGAACTTCAACATCTCACAACCCTATGGGCCTCCACGGCCTGTTGTAGTGATACCTTTAATTTTTTACTTTTTAGGCTGTGGGGGATCTGCGCAATGAACACAGTGAGTAAGAGTTTAATGACAATATTTCCTGAGAAACTATATGTTGGAAAATAATGTAGCCCAATCAGATTCACAAAAAGCTGATAGTCATGAATAACAAACACATGCCATTTCATGACCCATTCTGTACTCACTTCATTATGACACAAACATGGCTTTTGAGTGAATAGCACTATGTCATTTGGGGGGTTTCTGGTAGAATTGTGGCTGGTGATTGAGGTTCTACCGGGATTTCCTCAGTCTTTCCAGGCAGGTTTACTGATCATCTATCATTTGACTCTACATAGTCTCAACTACTGACAAACAAAACAAACTCTGTGGCTTTAGTTTGCAAGCGAACTATACCACCGCTTGTCGGTGAAGTTAGTGCCAACTTTAGGGGAAAGAGGGTGTCGCATGGCCAGCACAACAAACCCCCACGGCCTTTAATTTCGGTTTTCTAGACCGGAACCGCTATTTTCTTGAAATAGCTCCTCAGTTATCCTCATGAGGCTGAGTGGACCCCGTTTCAGACCCACTACTTCTCAGAAAATCTGGTAGCCGGGACCTCTGGATGTGTAGCCAGGAATTCTGACCATTAGACCATAGAGGCGGTCTCAATTATTGACAACGTTGTTAAATAAGCCGTAAATAGGTTATAACATAAACCGCGTTAACTTACTACCTATAGGAAAACAAGCAGAATGCAGTGTTGTAAACAAACAATTTCACCACAATACGAATAAATTGCTTTCACCCTGCATTTACGGCCATATATTAAGGTTACGTACTTATTGTTTCAAAATTCTAAATAACGGGGTTAAATTAAACTGAAAACGATTTAATTCGGTTGGTATAGCGAAAGGCTGGACTGCTGGGTTCGATTTCCGGCAGGGGAGGGCGGGATTTTCCTTTTCTCCATATCGTCCAGACCTGCTTTGGGTCCCACCCAGCCGCCCATCCAATGGTTACAGCGGGTAAAGCGGCCGGATCGTGACGCTTACCACTATCTAGTGTCGAGGTCAGGAATGGTGGAGCTATACCGCCACTGCTCCTTATGTCTTCCTGGAGTGATGGTTAATGAAGTAAACGCGAAGGCAAGTTTACTCTTTTTTTTAACGGTTCTCGTGTATCGATTATGGTGTCTTTGCAGTGACAATGTAAGTCGGTTCACTGCCCTGACTTGGCGTCCCCCTGCGTGTGGTCGACTCAAGGGCGTTTGTTGCCCATATTTGAGCGTAGTCTAGTACCAGAGTAGGTGTATTGGAAATCATTACCACACAAAAATGCTTTTTTATTATTCTGACGTTCTCGGTGAAATATATTTCAATGAGAACGAATTTCAATCTCTCATAACAATCATCACCAAAGAATAAACAAAAGCCAAGCATCGCAGAAGATTCACGGTGTGAGAGAGAGACACAGAAGCGGGAAGCTGTGCGGGACTGAAATAGAAATACAAAACTTGTGGGATTACTACCAATGCTAAAAACGTTCGCTCCTCGTTTAGCTGTGTGCTTGGTGACTAACTGGACAATCGGAATTCGACAGAAACTGAGATTTCTGTGCTCAGACAGGCTTTTCGAACGCCCCAGCCTCCTGTGCACTGGTTACTACGGTTAAAACGACCGGGTCCAGAAGGTGACCATTTACAAAAAGGTCTCCCGAAATTTCTTCATGTCGTAGTGCTTAATTAGGCACAGGAACAATTTTTCTTACCTTTACGTATTTACCGAGATTAACGGCCGTGGGGATTCGTTGCGCTGACCACGCGACACCCTCTATCCGCTAAAGTTGGCACTAACTTCGTCGACAAGCGGCGATCGATCGGTCGGTATAGTTCGCTTGCGAACTACAGGCCACGGAGTTCTCTTACATGTTTACATGATATGGATGAGCCAGGAATGATTTTTGCAGGAGGTGTCCTTGTTACCAGCATGAAGTCGTTACACTTGAACTTGGGAACGGCATGTAATCGGGAGGTCAGAGCTGTTTTTACTGCATAGCCTTGTCATTCTTCTTACCACAGGCCATTCAAAAAGGTGTTGAGGCTCATGTCCCTTCTGACTAATATCTGCTCTTTCCGGGAGAATACGGGCGAAAGGAAACGTGAAACTGCTTATATGCATCTGGTGTCGATGGGAATGTGTGGAGTTCTGCTCCTGTGTCCCCCACACACTTTAATTGTATTGAAATGCAGCAGACTATGTGGGGGGAAACAAGAAATGCCCACATAACGCGGCAAACCTCTTGGAAAACATCCATTTAAAAGAATGAGAACGGTGTGAGAGGGTAGCATGAAGAGGTATCTTGAGGATATGGGTTATGAGAATGATCAGTGGATCGAACTGGCTAGGGATCGTGTCCAGTGGTGGTCTTTGGTATCGCAGGTTGTGGACTGGGTTCTCTCACCAGAGACTGTTTGTTAGTTGTGGATTAGTGAAAGTTTACTAGTTCACAGAAGTATAAATATCCTTAAGCTAAAATTGAATGAACTTACATCGTTTGATTCTTGTTCGCAACTGTATCTTTAATACCGTTACGGTTTGTAATAAAATCTTTTGTTTTGATAATAAAACTTTGACTGTAAATGTTTTCAAAAATCATAATACACGTTGTAAACACGCGTGAGTTTTAGCCAATGAATCGTCTAGTTTGATGCGCCTGACGCATGCGCAGTTCGGTACAGCTGAAGCTGGGCATAACACAGGAACAAGTCTCTGATATGCAGTCGAACGAAAGTGGAGGTTGATTGTGGTTATGTTTGGGAGTTTTGAAATGGCGCTCACGTATGGTTCCACATTGCGTAAACCATTCCCATCTTTTGCTTCGTATATTATGTAACGCTACAAGAAATATGTAACAACAAAAATTATAAAATAAGAATCATCATGGAGTTAAGTTCTATTACATGTTCGTTTCTTTTACGTTATGAGTAAAGGAAAAAGAATACGTGTGTGAAGTGTGTTGCTTCGGGACTTGTTGGTTAAGTGTTTTGCAGTTGCATGTGTTAATAAAGAGACTAATAAATGCTTCCACTTAGGCGATTTAGATAGGACAGTGAAGCGAGAACACTCTGATCTTCACAAACTATCTTGAAGACTTCTGTAAAGGAGAGTTCGTGTATAGGACATGCAGTATACTTGTTCTGTAAGTACCGGATCCCTTATAGTATAATATTCATTTTCTAGTCTTCTGTTTAACATGAGATCTTGTTACTGTACGGTTGTTTTATGTTAGGCGTCATTGAGATTTTCATCGGAGTGGTTATTAAGATTACAGTCTTGAACAATATACCTCGGCATTAGGTAGACACGTAACATTTTATTTTAATCTTGGTTAGGAAAAATCATTCAAATACCCATTTCATCCTGAAATATTAAGAATGAAATGGGCCACTGTAACCAACTTTGAGAGTGTCATATATTTAGATCCTTTTTTGGGGCGGTAGCGTCTACGCGGAAGTAGGCTGCGAATGTTTCGGATTAGCCTAATGTCTGCATCTTCACGGTAGGAGTGTAAGCCTAATAGGAAAAGGTAGCGTCGGCCGCATACACTTCCGCAAGCCTGATCACTCCCAAACTACAATATTGCTACTGTATTGCCGTGAGAGCTTAGTTAGTACTCTAATATTTGGCTGGATTTTGATGAAATGCCGTGTTTAAGTTGTGAACTCTGCGTACAAGCTCTCTCTCACCTTCCCAGCGCAACTGGTTGTTGCCTTTGTGCTGTTTTGCACGCCCAACGTGCACGTAACGTTATATCGCCATTAAGGTGATGTGAGGCCGGTTAGTCTTGTACGCAGAAGTAACAGTCCTCGCAAACGTTTATAGTGATTTACCAGACCAAACGGCATCACATCCCAGAAGTTACTAATCTTATTCACCGCCGTGAAAACAAAAAAAAATGTACCAAAAATGGTAAAAGGGTGAAGTCCCTGTGCTTAATTACGCGAGTGGTCAGCTTCACGCCACGGCCGCATTGCCACCGGGGAAAGAGCTGTCGGCACGCGTTGAATGGAAGGCTGCGTGGACTCCAGGGACCATTTGGACGCCGTTGAGTAGAAAAAAATCGGTTGCTCCTGCCGGGAATCGAACCTCAGTCGTCCAGCACGCTTAGCCCGTCGTAACGTCGAATGAGTTATACCAATTTCTGCCTATATAGCCGAGGTTAAGAATGCATGGAGATATATTTCCACTCCTCCATAGGTATTTGTGGAGTGGATGCTCAGTGAAGCACAAAGCAGCTTAAATTGCATGCCTCTGGTATGTATGATAGTAGCATTAAGCTTCCTGGTCTCGGCGAACTGCTGTTCAACAAGTGTTCTATGGACCGTCATTGTGGTCAGTGTAGCGTGAAATTCGTGCTTTAGCGGGGGAATCATTCCTTAATGCATGGTTTCTCAAACTGAGGGCCACGTCCTCCACTGAGGTCTCAGTCTTCTCCCCGAGGGATCTCCGAATTCTCAAGAATTACGTCAGTTATAAACACATCCGCGCGGTGAGCCGGGTTAGCGCAGTCGGTATAGCAACTGCCTACGGGCTGGACGATCGAGGGGTCGGGGGTCGAGTCCCGGTAGGGTAAGAACTTTCTCCATATCGTCCAGACCGGCTCTGGGGCCCACCCAGCCACCTATCCAATGGGTACTGAGGGTTCTTTCCCCGGGGGTAAAGCGGCAGGTGCGTGAAGCTGACCATTCACCTCCAACTAATGCCAAGATCAAGAAAACGTGGATCTGTACTCCCCCATACATCTTCATGGCGTTGTGCTTAATTAGTTAAGCGCAGGAACTACCTTGCAAGTGCATCCGCGCACAGGTTTAACAGATCAGTAAGATTTCATGTAGGTATTTTTGGGTGGGAAGGGGTCTGCACGAAACATTTCGCGAAATTGTTTCTCTTGCTGCACGGGAACGTAGCTACCGGAGGTACGGAGAAATAGGAACGCTATTTACGTTCCTGCTGTCAGCGTAAGGCGTTGGAGAGTTCACATAGCCATATCTGTGTAGAACCCGCTAACTTAATGGAAGGAGAGCTGAAGACTAATAGTTCGTCTTTGCTGCTACGGCGCGGTAATCATATACTTTTATGTACGTTGTCGACCTTAAGAACATTCTAAGCAATTCGCTTTGTTATTTCTTTTCCTATATCGAATGTTTTAATAATCATTTTTTGTTCATTCATTAATGGTACCACTCGACGCTGTATAGTGCGAACTAAGTCTTTAAATTAACAGTGAATTGACTGCATTAGCCAACGCTGAACATAGGTCCCGACAATTGCCTGTTTATATCCCCTCCCATTCCTCGCGTCAGACTTTTGTAACACTTGCAGTGTGTCGGGTAACACTTGTTGACCACCGCCTACACACACCATGCATGTCAGGTCTGTAACTGCTTTGTCGGGCGTGACCATGTCTTCTACGCACTCGGAATACAGTGTTGCCTGTTTATTAGATTGCCCTTTCTGATTTAGTTAGGCCTGTAGGTAAAGAGAACCATTTTTCCCGGTGATTAAATTTTATTTATCCGTTTCCAGCTCATTTAACGACGCTTTGAATAGCTCAGCTACAACGTAGTGTGTGCTTAGCTAAGAAACACAGGTAGAAGTTAAAACAATTACTAAGTTGGCTCGGTGCTTAAGTATTTAAGCACTACGCTATGAAGACGAACGGGGAATGGAGAAATAGCTCCTTTCTTGACCGCGTCACAAGATGGAGGCGAGTGAAGACAATATGGAGGAGTGGAGATCAACATCTGTGCGCAATCGCAGCACTAGAGAAGTCAGTGACCACATAAAGCCCTGGCTACTTCACCCTAGAGCAGTGGCAGCTCGTAGCTAAAATTAGGGGGGGGGTGCTGCTCCAGAAAATTTGTAGCCTTTGTTTTAAAATTATATAAAAAGAAAACTTATTCAGAAACTATAAAATCCTAAAAGAACAAAATCAAACATTTTTTACTTACTTTAACCTAAATTGTTACAGTTAAAGGTTAATCTATTCATTTAAAAATGAAATCCATTCTTCTTGTTTTAATTTGCACGAAAAGATCAATAATTTTCTCCTTGATCTCTGGATGACAGCTGAGGAAATTTTTCTCCATTGAAAGCACTGCAAGCGCATTTAGTCTTTTCGAATTCATAGTGCTTCTTAGAAAAGCTCTGCCTCTGATGGGAACTGTCAAGAGGATTTTTATCGGTTTCGTAATTTCAATAAAAACATCATCTAGATTATTTTCCAAGATAAATTTCAGCAGCTCAATTAATGTGCAATATTCATGAATATCAGACCTACAATAGAATATATTTAGTTGAGTGTCTAGCATATCTTTGTCAATCGTGGGATATGCTTCAGTGGTCAGTACTATCTCTTCTGTGGGATATTCGTTCTTAAAACTAGTGAAGCATTTCTTGTTGAACAATTTAGCAGCTACTAAGTGTTTAGTAGAAGAATATCTGTCCATTATATCAACACATATACAGTCACACACTTCCTTAGCTTCTGCCACGAGTGTCTTTGAAGGATTCTCACAGTACTTTGAGTTTCTCAATTCTAAAATAGCAGTTTTGAAATTTGTTATATATTCATTAACTTTAAACACACTAATTTAATTGGTTGTAAATTATTTCAACATGAGGCATAATCTGATGAAAAAGCTCTAACCAAAACTTGAAATTATCATCATTCAGGTATTTTAAAATTCCTGTTGCTTCTGCAATGGTATGAGCTGCATTTGATGTTGACTGAATTTCAGTAAGGCAGTTTATTAAAGGTTTCAAATTTTCATGAACTCTGTTTATGGTCCGTATGTTGAAGTTCCACCTTGTAGAAGATGGACGTGGAATGCTAATTTCTATATGCTTCTTGAGAATGGACACACATTGCGGTGATCTTGAGAAGAATGTTGGAATAGCCAGAATTTTAGAGAAAATATTCTTGCGTTTCGTGTAATGCTTGCTGCATTTCTCATTATTAAAATAAGTTGATGTGCATAACAGTGAATGAAATGTGCATTACTATAAACTGCTTTTATTTTTGCTTGAACTCCTGCTTTTTTGCCATTCATGACATTTGCACCATCAAATGTCTAAGCTATCAGATTTTGTCCATTTCCTTGAACGTTTATGTCCACCTGTTCTAAAATACGTTTTGATATGCCATCTGCAGTTTGATTTTCTGGAATAAAGAATCCCCCAAAACGCTCAAATATTTCTCCATTCAATACGTACCGTAGAACAAGGACCATTTGAGTGTGTTCCGAAACATCTGTTGTGTCATCAGCCATGACAGCTACAAAGGAAGCTTTCTTAATTTCCGTCCTTATCTCCTCATGGTATATTTGTAGCAGGCAGTCAAGTATCTCATTCTGAATGGTCTTAGAAACACCTGTGAAGACTGCACTGGTTTCTAAGTGATGCTTCAAATCTGAATCTAATTTAGATGCAAAATTTACTAATCCCCTAAATATCCCTGGATTTATTGAATCGTCTTTTTCATCATGTCCACGTAAGGGAGTTTCAAAGTTTCCACAAAAGAAAATGCAGTCTATTATTTTGGACAAAATTTCACGGTTCTTTTTAACCTTTATATTATGCTCATTGATTGAAAGTCTGTATGCCTCACTAAGTTTCTCCTTAATACTTACGGTTCCTAAAAGTGACAGTGAAACTACATTATCAACGTGCTTCTTTGACTTCTCATGCTTTTCAGTTTTTTCTTTCATTTTGTTTATATTTCTAAAACCATCTTTTGTCCACGTTACATCACCCCCAAACAGCAAACACGGGAAGCAAAACAGTGCATTTTTTACTTCACAGCCGCAAAGCCAACTTTCCGTTTGTACCATTCAGAATTAAAGCTACGAATATATTTCTTGTTCTTGCTTATGCCTGGCTGAGATATTAGAATATCAGGTGTTAAACGACCTCTTTCCTTAACTGCAACTTTCTCACGGAGAGACAGTTGTGAAAACTTAAGCTGTTGAAGTTCACTTAGGAGTCACAGAACGTATTTCTCGGGGATGCAAGGCCATGGTAAAAGTTTTCTGTTGAATAAAAGAACCGAAAAAAATGAATCAAATGGAATAGCTGGAAGCAGGATAATAATCTAATTCTACAATTAACTCACATTCAAGAATATGGTACACGGTTTTTAAGCACAACACAGGCGGAGTAAAAAAAAAAAAACTACCTTCCACCAGCGCGCCAGGGTCGGCACCGGTCGGCACTGCTGGAAAGACAGTGCTCTCCGGTGCTCTCTCTCTCTCTTTCAGCCTCGCGTGCAGCTTCCTATGTGCGCATGCGCACAACAGACAATAGGCAACAAACAGCTTGCCGCTGGAACTGTGAAGCGCAGATTTGGCTACTGACAGTAAGCTTAAGGATTATATATTGTATTGTACAAGTATAAAGAAAGAATTAAAGAAAAAAGGACTCATTATATAAATGTTATCGATAATATCAAGTGGAAATTGAGGGTGCTGCAGTTCCACAGTGCTTATACGCGGGCCTAGAGAAAGTCAGCTTTCTCGCTATATGCAGCAGATAGGCTTGATGGTCCCTAGAGCTGGTCTGGAGACTGGCCCTTGCCCCTGCCAGGGATCAACCCCCCGATTCCTGGGTCATGGCCCCAGCCCAGACTGTAGTATAATTCCGAATGGTAAGGCGATTTGCAAGTAATCGATTTTGAAAAATCAGCCTAGAGCTAGTTTGAAGTACTATCCTGGTACATGCCTGGAGTGACTGACGACGTTGCATTACCAGTCGACACCATGTTCAGTCAGCATTTGATCATGTATGCAGCACTAGCACTGATTGCATTGATCTGCCTCGTGGTCTGAAAGTGACCTCAGGAATTGTGAGCACTGCGGCGTCATACAGACCAGCAGAGTGTTTACATATACACGTATTCGGCCCCTTTGCTGGCGCCCGATCCCGTACATGTGACGTACTTCTAATAATAGTCAAGCTGTTACATGGAAATTAAAATGTTTCAGCTTCAGAATTAATATCCCCGAAATCTGTTTACCAATACCCAGTTTCCGGGTCATCTGAACTCACGTCAGAACCGTAAATGGAAGCCTCTCAAGACGGAAGTTCGTTGAGAAAAAAAAACCAGTTTCCACATTATAGAAAACACACCTTTATTGGAAAACCGATTTGTTTTGTTTAAAGAAATAATCGATGTTTATTTTGAAAATCATACGAAATACAAATTCACTCTTTGGGCAGAACACAGAGGGCTATAGTGTTGACACGGGTGGTCCATATAGCTGTCACAGTGTTCTAAAGCATTAAATATTTCTTCAGTGTAAGAGTTCCTTTAGGGTTCCAAGATTTCCTTCGCCTCTAAAGCAAATACAAAAGTATTTTGTTAACTTGAGTATAACCTGAAAACAAAATAACTTAATGGGCAGACCCTAAAGGCGTGTACACACTAGCGAGCTGTTGCATGTAACTTAAGGCCTCTCGTCCACTGGAAGCGGAAAGCTGCGGAAAGTTGCGATGAGGAGTTCGTCCGAACACGCACGGAAACGGACGAACGATCCTAACAGCTTGCATCAGGTTAGAGTGCGTCCATTGGTAGCAGCACTATTCGTCCGTGAACGCGCGTATACTTGCGAACTGCGAAATATCCAGATTGGTTTGGATTTTTCGGACGAAGAGCTGCGTTCACCACCTACGAACTGATACTGTTCAACCGAGAAATCTGTCGAGAAGTGTTCCTGACATTGCGGACGCCTGTATTGAGACAGGCACTGATAATATTACAACACAAAGTGAATATAATGATGCATTTTCTACTCCAGATTTTCAATCAGATATCGAGAATGATGCACCTGTAAATACGTCTCCGGCACAAAAAGAGCATTTCAAAAGTCCGCTAAAAAGAGGAAAGAAAAGAATTAATTACGATGACAAATTCTTCGAAATAGAATCTAAAAAGTTGAGCTATTTCGAAAAGAGCTCTCAAATGAAGCAGGATAGTGACTATCAATTTCTGATGAGCTTGCCTGAAGAAAGACAGCTGCGATTACGCATGAAATTGATGGATGTTTTACTGCAGGAACAGGAGGATCGAAACAGCAGCGTGATGTCCACGTCAAATGTTTCGCCTCTATCCCTTGAATCGACACGCAGTTCCCATAATAGTTCCACAGCAATGAATTTGTAACAGACAAGAACAGTGCCGCTGTGTATCATAGTAATTTCGATCCTTTGTAGAAACAACGGTTTGTATGTAATCACTAAGAAGCAAGAATAATATAACATCGATGTAATATTTTGTTTTCTCAAACTCTTATCAAATCCTTAACTTAACGTTACAGCTAGGCGTTCTTCAGGTGAAATAGTTTCTCGGAAGTTACTGTACTTCTTCAACTGATATACTTTGCTTAATGTGTATTCAAATGTATCTTGCTTCATGCGAAAATAACCAAAATACTGTGACTCGTCCTCTTGTGAATCACTCCATATATGAGAAAATTCATCAAACGTTTGTCTTTTTGGTAAAATTCCACTAATCCACTCTTTTCTCCTATTCTGTGCTCGTCACCTAGCCAGTAAAGGAGTATCAAACGCGTACAGATCACATAAATCTTCAGACAGCGCCATGACAGAACGCGAATGGCATCGGCCGAACACGCAGCCAAAGGACGCGCAGTGAACGCACGAATTCGGACGAACAGATTCGCACAGATTCGGCCGAATCCCAGTTCGCAGGTTTCCGCTTCCAATGGACGACTAGCCTAACGGTTACTGTAACCACGTGTTCGTATGGACGGTACGTCCATAGTCATTTAGCCAGCTGCGAGCGACTCGATCCGCAGTGCTCGTGGTGAGCTCGCCATAAAGACATGTCTGCTTATCGCCTGAGTTAATTGCTAGTGCGTCGTATATCCTGATACATCACTTGACGACGATAAACGCCCAGGAAGATTCTGGCAGCATGCGCTATACGAAGAAAGAAGCGGTCCTGCTTTACTTTTGGATTTGAAATCGCAAACAATTAGTGGGCATTACAAAAATTTCACCCGCCTGAATCCAAAGGACTTGGAATATTTGATTAATCTGGTTGGACCTAGGATCCGGAAAAGGAACATTAAGTTCAGAGAGGCGATTTCGGTGCAAGATCGATTAGCTGTGACATTGAGATACTTGGCGACTGGGGACTCTTTTACAAGTTTACAGTATCTATTCCGTATATCCAAGCAAAGTATTCAGCCCATGAATCATCTTTCAGGTGTCTCTTTTAATAATTTCAATTTTTTGGGTCCCCAAGTAACGGTTTGTTCCTGTAGATTTCAATTAAATTCAGGCGTTTCTCATCGTCCCATTCCATAGCGATTCGCAACGCTACTCCTGGTGCGGAGGACACGTACACAATACGAGCAAGCGAGTGTGGCGTCCACGAGCCTACTGCGAGTCCCTTCGTGTTCGCAGCAAAAACCGACAAGGCAGTGGCTCGCCGGTCGTGTTACAGAGCGCGCTCGAAGTACGTTCGCGAGCGTGGTTCGGAAGGCGTCCACACCAACAGAATGTGGTCACAGTAACCGTTACGTTACATGCAACAGCTCGCTAGTGTGTGTGTACCCGGCCTTATATAACCAAGAGGTTGTTTATTCGAGTGTTCACAAAATACCCAATCCTGAGCCAGATGAATCGATTTCCACGCATCACATGTTCGTTTAAGGCCCACTTCAGTGTTATCGTGTAATTTCAATAGAAGACAACTTGGATGACTTAGGTATGGACTGGGGGAGATCATGTTGTTGTTGTTGTTGTTGTTGTTGTTGATGCTGTTGCAAGGGTTACGCCTTCAAACGTCAAGCCATCTTCGACTTGGTCTCCTTGGCTCTTGTCTTCCTGTCGGTTGATAATATAAAAGTTACGTGGGAGCACTTTCTGATGGCACTCTGTAGATGTTCCAGCCAATTTTTCCTCCACTTGTGTGTTTATTTGCCCAACTTCCTCATTCCTAGTTGTGACCTTCCGTTGAACCTTTCCCTGTCTCTTGTATAGCATAACCTACATACCGTACAATCCGCATGTCTGTTGCTTCTGGTCTTCATCAGCTATTGGAAGTGAGAATCCACGAGAAATCTGGCGGTAGGCTGTGGGCTGGATTTATGTCAGTGCTGGGTGAGATGGTCTTGACGCGATAATGAATAAATTCTTTGTTGCTGATTGTGGACAGTTCGTCTTCTTGGATACATCGCCTTGTAATCTGTTAAAAGTCAGCCGATGTCTCGGGGGAAAATGGCGCCTCTGTCTTTAGGTTCGAAGAATAGGCGAAGCAAGAAACCAGCGTGCTTCCCGAAAGGTTAATACTGTCACGTATGAGGGATTTGCGTGACTAAAAATAATGGGTTCTGGATTTATTGGCACTTCTGTTACAATTACAACAATTTATGACAGCTCACAATTAATGACTCGCCCCGTTCCTTACTGTACTACGAATATCAATTGCCACGAATGAAGAACAAAGATGTCTCGCTCACCGAACTGCACTGAAGGGCGTCTGTGTGACGAATCCCTCGCGACTGGAATCTCCTGGACTGAACTAACTTCCAGGCGGATCGAATATCCGTATGTCACCATCTCAAAACGGTTCACGTATTCTCTTATTTGTTTTGTCTGTCGCTACGAAACTTAGCAGCCTGTTACTAAGCAACGGAGACCCTACTGTTGACTGTGTTACCTCGAGAATGTGTTTACCGAAGTGTTGTCTAGCAAATGGCCATATTCCTTGTAACGAAATACACGGCATTATATCGCAGAAGATATACTCTATAACCACCCCTGTGAGGATCTCATATCCTGCTTCTTTCTGCTTGTTTGGCCTCACTCTTGGATTCTGAAGATGGGGACAGTATATTCATCCGAAACGGCTGTGGACTACCGGGCTCGCATTGCAGAAGACAGTATTGTTTCATAATATTACACTGCAGAATCCTTTTCATTGTGTTTCTGTCTTTGTATTCCCACTCCTTGCCGTCTTTGTGCAACGTTGTTGTATTAATTTTCACACGTCTTGGTCTCTTTGTTACATAACTGCATGTTTCGGCCTAACTGGCCATCTTCAAGTGTGTAACATGCTGGAATAGGGGAACTTGCTGCTTTGTTGCCACGCAATTCTGCTTTTCATTTTGATGCAAGATGCTTATTTTAGATTATCATGTCGCTATGCACGTGTCTGGTGATGTTTTGTTGATCCGAACAGCTACACACAGCAAAAAAGGATAAGCCAACACAACAAAACACACCTGACACATGCATAACAATGGCATGATAATCTAAAATAACCTAAAATAAAATATTTGAGAAACATTTTGCATAAAATTGAAAAGCAGAACAGCATAACAACAGAGCAGTGGGTTCCATTAACCCAACATCTTATATCAACTGATGATGGCCGGTAAGGCCGAAGCATGTAGTGTTATATAATGAGAAGAGACGAAGATGTTGAAGCGTGAATATTATCACGTGTATTAGTGACTATAGACGGGGTTTGGTTTGGTGAATAGATTTATTGACCAGTTACGGGGAGTAACTACAAATAATTATAATACTATTTCTGATATCAACACTACATATCACTTCACACTAATCCTTATCAGTTTCCACTAGTCATTACTTGGTAGGAGCTCTCAACAATGGTTATTCCTGTGCAGTGTCCTCACTAGACGTTTCCTGGTACCGAATCTTAGCTTCCGTTGTCCGCTGGTTAACACTCCACAGCTGAACCCTCAACTGAACTCAACTACTGAACCCAACTCCCAATTATTTTTCGCCTGGCGTTATTTAGACTGGTCGGACCTCAAGGAAAACACGTCACGTGTCAGAATGCGTGTTCATTGGCCCGTTACTCAGCACTGGGCATGGCGCGGACCATATAGAAAACACTTCTAATACATTTTCTATTGTTGTGTGCACTTATTTTTTGCGTTGCCTAAAAATGGGTCTGCATGTCACACGAAGTTGGACAAAGAGGAAAGGAGTGAGAACACAAAGTTAGTACTGTTCTTAGTTTGTGAACGCTTTAACAAGATTCACCTACTGAGAGGGCAGTTTGGGACCTATAGCACAGGTAACTGTGTGGCCCCGTCAAGATTTTTTTTGCTGGTAGCCGTAGCTACCTTTCATTGCACGTTTCCTTATACCTGCTAGCGAAACATGCAGGCTCAGCCAAGCCATAGGCTGTTACGGATGCAGCACAATACAGGCTTCCTTCTACCCAAACACACACAGAGTAGTTGTGTGGTCCGCTTAATCCTCAGGATAAACACGTATCGTGACCCTCCTAAGCACTGAACAGTTGGTCTTCGTAATAAAAACACAATCTGTTCTATGTGAAGGACTTAATTAACACTGCAGACAGAAAGGGCCCCGGGATAGCTCAGTCGGTATAGCGACTGGCTATGGTCTGGATGATCAAGGGGTTGGAGTTCGAGTCCCGGTAGGGTCAAGAATTTTCTCTTCTCTACGTCGTCCAGACCAGCTCTAGGGCCCACTCAGCCTCCTATCTGGGGAGGGGGGGCTGTTTCCTAGGAGTTAAAGCGGTCGGGGCGTGAAGCTGATCACTCACCTCCAGCTATTGCCAAGGTCAAGAAAACGTGGTTCTATACATCCCATCTAGTCTAGTACTTAATTAGTTAACCACAAGCACAACTGCATTTTTACAGATCTTTTTTGGCACAGTCATAACAGAAGTTTGAAAAAATATGCCTATTAGCTTCGTAAGATATCTTGTTTTCGAGGTCATGAAACCTAATGGAGAGAGGACGCCGGGACCCCCCGCCTTGCATTTCCAAACCTGCCCCGCCACCGGATACAGTGTGTTTCAAGAAGAAATGGCGAGTTCGAAATCCCTCTTAGTACTTTTTTGGTATCCCTGTTCTCGTGCAGGGGTAAAAGGTAAATTTGCCCCTGTGCTTAACTAATTAAGCACTACGCCATGGAGGCGTACGGGTGAGTGGATGTATAAACACACGTTTCCTTGGCCTCGGCAGTAGATGAGTTCTCAGCTTCACGTCCCAGCCGCTTTACCCCCGGGGAAAGAGCCTCCGGTAGCCATTAGATAGGACGTTGGGTGGGTGCCAGAACCGGTCTGACGTAGAGAACATTTTTGACCCTACCGGGACTCGAACTCCAACACCTCCGTTGCCCATCCCGTAGCACGTCGTTCTATCGACTGCGCTGTTCCAGCCCCTTCGTGCGGGGGAAGTAAGTTTTAGAATGTGGTTTTATACGCATTTTATCGGCAATGAAATTACTGGGACTGAAGGTCGCCAAGGGCAGTGAAAGAGTACAGTCGTTTTCGAATCCAGGCGATTCACTTCTGTGTATTGTTCCATGGGTTGTATGCCCCTTTAAAATACAGAGCAACATTTCATAGCTTCATCAGTGCGATTTACTATAAGGCCATCTGGATGAACTCTGGGAGTTTGCCCTCATCTGTGCTTTAGGTCGAAGAAGCATCGGCGAATTTTAATTAAATTTGGTATTTTTGTGCCTGGAAGTTGTCTAGTAAAATCAATAGTAGCTGCGGTGTATGATTTATTATGTTGCCGATGTGTCGTACTGGGACCGCCTCTGGGGTCTAGCGGTCAGAGTTCCTGGCTACAGATCCAGGGGTCCCGGCTTCGATTCTCGGCGCTACCATTCTTTCTGAGGAGTAGTGGGTCTGGAACGGGGTCCACCCAGCCCCGTTAGGAGCTATTTCAAGGAAATAGCGGCTCCGGCCTAGAAAACAGTGATTAACGGCCCTGGGGATCCGTTGCGCTGACCACGCGACGCCCTCTGTCCGCAAAAGTTGGCACTAACTTCACCGACAAGCGGCGGTCGTTCGGTCGGTATAGTTCGCTTGCGGAATAAAGCCACGGAGTTTTTTTTTTGTCTTGCTGGCCTGTGATTATGATCTCGGCTATGCAGTAAACTCCCGGAAGTCCCCCACGTATACGGGTTCAAGTTACTCGATTCCATACATACTTCAGGTTCGGTGAGAAGTGAGCTATGACCTTGAGATGTTCAGTAACTTTGCCGCCGGAACTGGTTGAGGAGGAGTAAGCGGAGCTCTGTCCCGATTGGTGTGACCGAGATAACGTCGCGTGTTGAGTTCCGTTTCAGTAACACTGGCCTGTTTATAATTAAGCTTGTCACTTTCACACATCTGGCCGCCTCTGTGGTCTAGTGGTCAGACAGTAAAATTGTCTGAATAGCTATTGGTGTCAGTGAACCTTGCTACGTAGCACAATACAATTACCATATTGTGACATGTAAATCCATTGCTAGGTAACGCCTACAACATAGCCATGGCCAACAATACTGGAGCAGTGTTCTCTTTCTGTCCACACAGCTTGTACATGCGTAGTGACATAACCCAACAGAGGGTAGAAATCACATGATGTGTTTTCTGTGACGTGTTTCTTAGCTGTGTATGTATAAGGAGACCAGTTTGAAGGAACATCTCGCAGTCATCCGCCTGTGTCTCATCTTACATTGAATGGAAGATATATTCCATTTGTAAATAGTGTAAAATATCTTGGTGTAATCTTGGATAGGAGGGTTACATGGAGATTGCACGTAAAAATGATCGAAGCCAAGGCCTTCAGAACATTTATAAGATTGTATTACGTATTCAAAAGTGAGCGATTAAGCGCTGACATTAAGCTACAGATCCAGAGGTCCGGGTTATATTCCCGGCGCTACCAGATTTTCTGAGAAGTAGTGGGTCTGGAGCGGGGCCCACTCAGCCTCGTGAGGATAATTGAGGAGCTATTTCAAGGAAATAGCGGCTCCGGTCTAGAAAACCGTGATTAACGGCCGTGGGAATTCGTTGCGCTGACCACGTGACACCCTCTATCCGCTAAAGTTGCCACCAATCGCCGACAAGTGGTTCTCTCAGTCGGTGTAGTTCGCTAGCGGACTAAAAGCCACGGAGTAAGAAGTACTTTCTCACATCTCTGAGGTAATTGCCTGCCGAACCTACTTACGGATACGCAAGTTCGGTTTTATGTTCGGGTACTTTTACTGTTATTGGTACCAGATATGCAGGATATATGTATTATAATATTGTAGCATTTACAGACGTTGGTATGCAATAGTTGAATAAACAACGGTGTTATGCAACCCGTTTCTAGGCAGCGGATCTGTAAACACATTTCCACAGCAGCCAATACAAGCACAATAGAGTTACTGTTGCAAACAGTGTTTTCCGCTCGGCCCGTGCGAAGTCGCTATAAGGAAGACATTTGGGGTGACCCAGTTAGTTGAGAGAAGACTAGGGGGTTGGTGCGAAATACCTGCCAGCCTGGGACTTGTCAGTTGAGAGTTGAGTTCTGCTCGGGAGGCTGTGAAAATAGGACCTGAGCACCGGAAACTGAAGAATCTCCATGATTTAAGCTGTTGCTAGGGAACGGCTGATGAAGACAGCAGACTGGAAAATGGCTTAGCGAATGCTGTGGTGATTTGTAAAGTGTGTGATATGTATTAAGTGGTCGGTAAATACATTCTGCCAATCCATACCCCTTTTATAGTCACACGCCCCAAAATCGTGACAGTATAATATGGTATGTTGTGATACGCTTTTATTGTAAATACTTTTTTTTAACTTTAACTATTCATTGAAACGAACGTATGCAACCTTCTGAAACGAATTATCTTTTAAGTTGGGAAATGTAACATGAACTTCTACGTAATATCCATGTGATCTTACTATTTCAGAGTTGAGACTGAGATTACATTTAATGCAGTAATAGAAGCAGTTGGTTGAGACAGTCGAACGAGTTAGTAGAGGATAGATTACCGTATTTACGCATGTATAGGCCGCACATTTTTTGCCAAAAATTCAAGAGGAAAACTGGGGTGCGGCTTATATTCGAAATATTCGAAATCACACTTCATTTAAAAAAATTATATTCATAATTAGTAATACAGGGTGTAATACTCCTGAAATAATATTCCAAGAAAATTATTTTTTCTATAATTTCTGTCCGAAAATTGTGCTGCGGCCTATACACGCACGCGGCCTATACATGCGTAAATACGGTATTTTCCATTTCCCGTGGGCCTCTCTATTACACTATGGCTCTGCAGCCCTTTGTTGGACTTTGGCCGCTTTCTTGACGTTTTTACACAGTCTGTAGGACTCCTTGGTCGGGGGATCAGCCCACCGCTACCTGCACACAGGACAGCACAGACATATTAAACGCACACAGACATCCATACATTGAGTGTGATTCGAACCCACGATCCCAGTGTTCGAGCGGGCGAAGACATGTCATATCTTAGAGTGGGGTGGCATAGCGGTAACCGTGTAGGGAGGACTTCTGTTCGAATCTCGGTCGGGACAACAAATGTCTTAATATTTTCTTGTTTTTCTCCAGTCATTGAACCTTTCGAGGCAGTATAATCTAGCTGCAGGCGGGGTCCAAAATAGACCACCAAAGGAATTCCATGGAGTTGTTTCTATTGTATATTTTTAGTTCGTGCAGTTGAGTTCCTAAAAACTGAAAAATTAAACGTAATTTATTTATTGGTATTAAGTAGGGCGTCCGAGCACACAAATTCCATTTACCTTTCATATTTGTATGGCTGTGTTTATTGTGAAGTGGCTCGCTAATGTGATTTCCGTGTGTGTTCTTCAAGAACCACAACTGCCGTACTCTTTTCACTGTTTTTAAACGAAAGAAAGTTACGATATGAAGTCCGTCCAGTCATGGGAAATGTTTTTTTTTATTCATACCATATGCCTAATACAAGTGTATTTTACACACGTAAGGTAAATGAGCGGCTATTTAAAACGGGGGCAACAGAAATTTCACTCACCTGCGTTTTTTTAAAACAAAACAGGATTCTGACTATGCACGAAATTTTGCAAACAGATGGGAGAAGGGTCATTCATAAGAGGAGGAAACTTATAAATAACTTGCGTACCCTGTTGAGTGGTACGAGCTGGACAACCCCGGTGGAGCAAGAATTTTTACTTCTGCACGTTGTCCAGGGGCCCACCCAGCCTCCAATCCAATGGATACGGGGGGATCTTTCCCAGGGAGTAAAGCGGCCAGATCGTGAAGCTGACCACTAACCTCTAACTGGTACCTAGGTCAAGAAAACTTGTGTTTATACGTCCATTCCCTCATACGTCTTCATGGCATAGTGCCGGGTCACAGATGAAGCCTCCAACTTTGAGACCAAAGATGTGACCATGCCTGCTTATTCAGGGCACATTTAGTGCGGTTGCGATTAACGAGTTTGGGGCCGTGGTTGAATGGTAACAGAGGAAAGGCAAAGAAACGCGGAGAAGATTCCTTCTGCAATGCCTCAAATCGCGTGGGGTTAGCAGGGATTCAAATCCGATCTCCTCAGCGAGAAGTCAGCCTCTAATCGCATGAGACATATCACGACCATGGTTTGACAAGTTTTTTATAGTGTGACCAAGTTCTGTTAGAACAGATGACAGCCATATTAGACACTGTTGAGGAGGATGATAGAGGAGTAACCCCCTGTACCCATTAGATAGGCTTGGGGGGGTCCCACAGCTGGTCTGGACGCTGTGGACTAGAGAAAAATATCTGGTCCCTGCCTGGAGTTGAACCCCGGCCCCCAGTAACTATGTATAGATAAAGAATGCAGAGCACAAGTTGCTACATGCGCAGACTGTACCAAAAGGTTTTGCACTTCAATATAGAAAGAAGGGGCTTCCTTCTTGAAATGGCACTTGGGATTTTCCTGCTGCAGTGTGAAGGAAAATAGGAAGGTGTGGCAGAGGGATAGCTAACTAACCTCAGCCCCAGGCATTTGGTTTGAAACGGACGCGCGTCTTTGGTACACGCTTACCATGAAAAATCTCACAGTCTGTCATTGTATTGGAAACATTTCTGAGCTGAATAATGTTCTTTTTAATACTCGGTATGTTTCTAAATGCCGATCACAGTGGCTGCGCGGTCTATTAGGGGGCCCATACACGGACGAGTTTGGCTCATTGGAACCCGAGCCAAGTCTGACTCGGGAGCCACACTCATACGTGTATGGGCCCCTTTAGGCATGAACTGTTTTCGCCCGCTCGAACACTGGGATTGTGGGTTCGAATCCCACTCGAGGCATGGATGTCTCTGTGCGTTTATTCTGTGTTTGTGTTGTCCTGTGTGCACGTAGTGGTTTTGGACGGGCCGATCCCCCGTCCAAGGAGTCCTACCGACCGTGTATAGGATCAAGTAACTGGAAAAGCGACCAAGGTCCACACGAACTATATAGCCGTAGCTAGATAGATGTTTCTAAACAGTGAACTGTATAACTCAGTCGATATGATGACGGGCTACGGGCTTGACGGCCGGGGTTCGATTCCCGGTGCAAGAATTTTTTGTACGAATATTCTCCGCGGCATCAAGATCGACTATGGAGCCCAACCAGTCTTCTTTCTATGCATTGGGTACCGGGGTCTCTTTTCCTGAGCGTAATGTGGCCGGCGCTTGAAGCTGCCCACTTCATCTACTGTCGATGTCAAGAATGGTGGAGCTTCACCTCCACTCCCCGTACGTCTTTATGGCTTTACGCTTTATTAAGCAAGCCCAAGGACCTCTTTTTACCTTCCTTTTATGTTTCTAAGTAATAAACAGTAAATTTGGTAACATGCTCATTGGATGAGAGTGTGCAGGAACTGCTGTCATTGGCCGAAAGGTTCCGCTTGCGACCCACGTTTAATCCAATCCTGTACTTCACGTTGAACCTGTAACATACCTGACACCTGTGACCCCCCTTCTCAAACGCAACTTCTCTGCTATAAATCGCCTGTCCAGTAGAGTTCCGTGGAACTGAGGTGAGTCCGTTTTGTGTGATTACATGTCTGGTGTTCGATAGCCCCTTCTTTTGTTTATGACCACAAATTGCGTGACTTGGGGTCAGTAAATAAATTGGTGTAGAAGTAAAAGCAGATAAAACGAAATGGCCGTGGCACGAAACCAAAACCAGCAACAGTCGATGGAGTGGAGTCCTTAATACAGTCACGCAGCTGGTCAAGAATTCCGGAACATTTTATGGAACCCAAAGGTCCTTTACCGAGTTCGCGAGAGCCTGCCGCCAGTGGTCCTCATCCTCAGCGAGATTAGTCAAGTCCACACAACCTCATTCTGTTTCTCTCAGATCCATTTTAATATTGTCATGTGTATTAGAGATTGTAGACGGGGTTGGGATTGGTGAATAGATTTATTGACCGCTTACAAGTCGTAACTACAAATAACTAACACTATTGATTTGCACACTACAAATCACCCCACACTAAGTCTTCTCAGTCTACTTTCACTAGTCTTTACTTGGTAACCGCTCACCACATTGGCTATTCCTCTGCATTGTTTTGACTAGATGTTTCCTGGCAACGAATCTTAGCAGTGGAGATTCTTCATATTCCGTTGGCCGCTGGGTAACGCTCCACAACTGAACTTTCAACTGCACTCCACTCACTCGCTGAACGGAACTCTGTCGGACGAGTCATCTAGCTTCGGAGCGGACCCACAGAGAACGCGACCTGCAACAACTCTTCTGTTGTTTTGTGACGTCACGTACGTGCTTACCCAATCGCTCCATAGCAGCGGCTATACGCGTCACGTACGTGACACCTCCCTTGTTGCTTGTGGTCATTACCTAGCAACGGCTGTTCCTCTGCTTCCATAGTTCTTGCATTGAGCAAATACACCACGATATGCTCCCACCTCTAGGTCTTCCTATTGGTGTCTTCTGGTTTTCCCACCAGGACTATGTATGCATTCAACTGCTCTTCCATGTATGCTACATGCCCTGCTCATCTGTTCCTCCTTGAATTTATTGTTCTGATTGTGTTTGGGAAAGAATTGAAGTTGTGAAGCTCCCCATAGTGCGTTATACATAAAGATATGCATTGCGTTTAAATGCTGGAGGCAGGGGGTCGGTATCGGCCTTTGTGAACGCCGTGTACATAAAATGCGAATGTCTGTTCGAATCAGCTCCACTTCAGGGACTTAGTTTAGGCAAAAGCTGAAGTTGTCTCTGTGTTTAATTAATTAAGCACCACACTAAGATGACTTGTTGGAGAGTGGAGGTCTCTGTTATTTGTGACCTCAGCTTCACTCCCCGGCCGCTTTATCCTCATTAGATGCGAGCGTGGTTGGGCCTCAGAAGCTGGTCTGGACACTGTGGAATAGAGAAAAATCTCTTGTCTCTGCCAGGAGTCTAACCCCGGGCGTCCAGTCCGTAAGCCCGTCGCCTCGAAGTATAGGTAGTCATATTCAGCATATCGAAAAATGTTTAAAATAAAATTGTATATAAAACATAGCAAACCGCATGTTCCACCTGGTTTAAGGATAGAAAATACTGTATTTTGTTCCAGAGTGGATTTGTATGTTTTTGTTTCTAAAACTGTTTATGTACTACACAATCCGTCAACAATGCAACAAATTGTTCCTTATTTCTTACGCTTTTCACTTTAGACACAAAGTTTCCTCCCTAAATGGCCATCTTGAGGTGCCTTACTCTGCTCAAAATGCTACACTGCACTGTTATCCATTCATTACATATGCAGCTGCACGCTTCGTGATTTAAACCGTCATAATCGTGGCCTCACTGTTATGCTCTAAAATAGCACACGCTGTAGTTTTCTTTTCCCTTGGCACTACAGCCACAGTGGGCCTAGACCTACCTCCATGAACTTCTCCATTCACTTCGGTTTTTCTAGATCTTACACATACAGTAGGACTCCTTGGGCGAGTGATCAGCTCGTCGCAAGGCCTCTACCTGTACACAAACAGAGAAAAACGCGCGCACACACACACACACACAAACTAAACATCCATGCCCTGAGTGGGATTCCAACTCACGATCCCAGTTTCCAAGCGAGCGAAGACAGCACATGCCTTAGACCGCTCGGCTACCGTGACCGGCTTATAGAATTTTACAAAATGTAATTGTATACGGTATTTTGTCATTTTCGTCACCTTTAGGTCCAATTATCTTCCTCAAAACCTAGTCTAAAACCCCGTGTTCTTCCCAACAGACCAAGTTTCGAATATATACAACAACCGGCAAAATTATATAATGTATTTTAATAGAGTAAAACTTGGTTATAGCAACATCGGTTTCTGCGACACCTTGTCTATTGCGTCAAATATTCAATGGTACGAACTAATTCCTCATAAAGCAACTGTTTTTATACCTTGCTTAGTACGACATGCACAAATGCATCAACCTCGTATGTAACGTCATTTTCATTCCTGAATTTCTCTGAGATGGACATTGAACGTAATGTAGAAAGTGTGTATGAGCAAGTAACAGGAAACAGATGAAGATAACTGATTACTGTACTCGTATCTAGGTACAGTAAGGCACAACAATTGATGTAATCTACTGTAATTTGGTGAGTAGGCCTACCTTTAATATACAGTATTAGTGCGGTGTGTATTGTCAGTGAAAAGCGCTGTAATATGTCTTTGATATTACACATTTGGGCAATTCCACGTTAATGTTACGTTAGTCTGTACTTAACTACGTATTTCACTAAAAAATGCAACATTTTAACTCGGTTTTTGGTAGATTTTTACGTGACTAACATAAGGCTACTGTGGAAGTGCCCATTTCGGTTACAACGACATTCGTTTATAACGACACTATTTTTAGGTCCCTTTGATGACGTTATAACCAAGTTCTACTGTATTTACGTTTTTATGTATAGCACGCAGGAAGACAGAGCAATTATCCATAATTTAATCCGCTCTTAATTTATTCGTAAATAAATTTGTATATGTTACGGCTGTTTCAAAGCACTTATATGCTGCTACGATACAAACGAAATTTGTATCACTTTATATCATTATGCGCATTCTGGCGACGAGACATGAATACACGGATCTGTTCAGTTCTGTCTGCGTAAACTTCTACGCACAACAGCAGCGTCTGGTTCATGCGTCTGACATACTACATTTATATTTTCGTAATGTTTTGATTCTTGAGTCATAACCCTTCAGCAGTCCCCTAACATGTGTTCCATGCACTGCAATAAATCATGCAGCAAACACCGGCGCCACAGTGCAATTGATTCCAGGCCCCTTGAAGCCTGAAATTGATATATATCGTACAATTCATGTCTCACGTGAAACCCACTTCCTTCTGTTATGAAGACCAGTCGCTTATTGCGGTCTTGGGAAACAAAAACATTACTATATTTAGGCATCCTGTTGCATTAGAATATCTAAAACTGTTTATGTACAACACAGTCCGTCAACAATGCAACACATTCTTCACTAGTGAAGACGAAACCATACGCTGCTAGAGGGAACAACGCACAACCAAGGGGCAGAATTACAGACTGCAGGCTGCCACATTAAACATCTGAAGTAAAGGAAACAGATCTAAATAAGTGGACGTCGCCCCTTGTGAGGTTTAATAAGAATTTTACAAAATTTAAAGGAAAACAAATTTTAATAGATTTTATTTGATTTAAATTAAGTGAACTACAGCGTAGCCGGTCACGGTGGCCGAGCGGTCTAAGGCATGTACTGTCTTCGCTCGCTAGGAAACCGGGATCGTGGGTTCGAATGCCACTCAGGGCATGGATGTTTAGTTTGTGTGTGTTTTTCTGTGTTTGTGTACAGATAGAGGCCTTGCGACGAGCTGATCACCCGCCCAAGGAGTCCTACCGAATGTGTAAGATCAAGAAAAACTGAAGTGAACGGAGAAGTTCATGGAGGTAGGCCTAGGCCCACTGGGGCTGCAGTGCCTTTAAAAAAAATCTATAATGTGTTTTCTCCACCGGGAGCTAATTAGGGCGATAAAGTCATTGAGGTGGGCAGGGCATGTTGCACGCATGGGGCGATGAGAAATACGTATACAGTTCTAGTTAGAAAAACGAAGCGAAGCGATCAGTTGTGGATAATTGGCGTAGATGAAGTATTAAATAATAAAAGTGAACCACATTTTCCGAAAGAAAATCCAGGGAGCAGGAATGACAATGGAAGGGGTAGGAGGGGAGGTTGAGGCACAGTCACGTGCTGAACACTTGAATTACCCATTTTTTAAAGTTAACAAGAAACCCCACGGATGGCGTAGCCGTAAAGGGGCCCATACACGTACGAGTGTGGCTCGGATTAATTTCACCACACACACATGAACATGGCGATCCGCACACGGACGAGTTTGGCTCATTGGAACCCCAGCAGAGTCGGACTCCCGACCCAGACTCGTACGTATGTGGGGCCCCTTAACTCTCCTAGGCTTCTATTATTCCGGAAGTACTCTGTTTGAATCTAGATCCGGAAACCGACTATTCTGACATTGGAGCCGCGCCATAGCTCAAGCGGTTAGTCGCTAGCTTCCCAACGCGACGGCCCGGGTTCGATCCCGGGTCTGGCCAAGTAAGATTTCTGGTGGACAAAGTGGCGCTGGGGCAGGTTTTCTCCGAGTACTTCGGTTTCCCCTGCCAATCTTCATTCCACCAATTGCTCTACAATCACCTCACCTATCATCTGGGACTGGTACAATAGGCCAGAAGTGGCCGCAGTACAAGGGACTTAGTCCCACCTCACTAGCAATAAAAAAATCCTGACATGTTTCTCGTGAATTCTCTTAGCCTCTTGAGACAAATTCTGATATGGTACTTGGAGTAGGCCACGATAACCGCTTGCCCCGATATACGATCCAATTCAGCAGTCAGTATACATAATGACCCAGGCGGTAAGGTCAATATTCTGTGAGGTCATAGTATCAGTCATTCTAAGCAAAAAGTGTATATGTACATGTATCCTATTCCGAACGGTTTCCGAAATAGACCTCGGCATTAGATGGAGGTGAGTGGTAAGCTTCGCGTTCCAGCTGCTTTACCCCCGCGTAAAGAGCCCGCCGTGCCCATTAGATATGAGGCGTACACTTCGGAGGAGAGAAAATCTCTTGTGCCTACGGGGAATCGAACCCTGGTAGTCCGGTCGAGTCGCTGTACCTACTGGGCTATCCCGGCTGGTGAGTAATCAGAAGATAAGTTTCGAAATTATATATCATAACCTGTTTGCGTCAAACTGATTTTGCTTGTTTGCGGAGAGGAATGGTGTGGCGAAGGGAACCGTGTTTGGGTTTGATTCCCAGGACACGGCACTGGGATAAAGACCGCTCTGCGCAGGCGCTGGCATAGTCTTTCTCCGTATAGATGAGGCAGCAGTAATATAAGAGTGATGATGGTTTCCCCCGCGTCGAATTATAATTCCCAACACGCATATCGCCACATTTTAATGAGCAGTGCGTCTTCTGGTATACTCCTATGTCATGTCCGCTCTTGAAGGGAGCGGCTCCAGTAAAAGAAATCGTAGTGACCCGAGAAACGAGCAGTAAGCGTAGTTTCTCGTGGGATGGTAACGGACCTCACTATGGCCCTGGGGTCGGCTCAGCCTCTAACAGAAATGAGTACTAGGAATCTTCCTGGGGTTAAAGGGTGGCCTGCTCGTAAGGCTGACAACCTCGCAGCCATCTGTGAGCCGATTGTCTAGAAGATGTGGGAGCCTCAACTTCTCGCAACCCCATGGGCCTCCAACTATGCTAGCTGGGTGGGACTAATTCCCTTGTACTGCGGCCACTTCTGGCCTGTTGTACCAGCCCCAGATGATAGGTGAGGGTGATTGTGGAGCAATTGGTGGAATGAAGATTGGCAGGGGAAACCGAAGTACCCGGAGAAAACCTGCCCCAGCGCCACTTTGTCCACCACAAATCCCACTTGACCAGACCCGGGATCGAACCTGGGCCGTCGCGGTGGGAAGCCTGCGACTAACCGCTTGAGCTATGGCGCGGTCCATGTTACAGAGTAACTTTACCTTTTTACAATGTGGAAATAATCCTTTGTGAGGAACTAAATAGTCACACAGCTACTCAGAGAAATGCCTACTTTTTATGGAACTTGTATGTTCCATTACCTTGCCCACAAGGGCCCACCACACGTACTTCTTCTGGGCCAGAGTAATCCAGTTTGCACTTTCTAGCCCATTTTCTTTAAAATAAATTTCAGGAAACAGTGTTTGAAACAAGAAACTGAGAACATTTGTATCCAAGGGAGAAGATTGTTAAGTGCAGTAAATGACGGTAGTGAACAAGGGTACTGAGAACTCAAAAGTTGCATTTCCTTCGTAATATCTATTGCTATATATTTTATGTATTTTTTTGTAATTATAATATTTCTCTTTACATGAGAAGCTAAACACTAACCCTTTCAGGCTGAGTGCAAACTAAAGATGCCACCTTCCTTAACATTAAAAATATCTTCATTCAATTATGGATTTCGTATAAACTGTTATTTTGCTAAAAAAGTAAAAAAAGAAACTAAAGCTATCCCTGTACCAGGCCGTGAAGCCCCACAGGGTTGTGAGACGTTGAGGGCCCCACATTATCTAGACAATCGGCTCACAGATGGCGGTAAGGTTGTCAGCCTTACGCGCCGGCCGCCCTTTACTGCCCAGGAAACTTATTTAATTAATTCCTGGTACTCATTTCTGTTAGAGTCGACCCCAGGGCCGTAATGCGGCTGGAAGGATTAGGTAATTGAAAAAAAAATTCAGTGACCTCATCGGGACTTGAACCAGCGACCTTCCGGCTTGTAGCATAGTGCCTCAATCAACTAAGTAGAATTAACCGATCTGTCTTCGTAATGGAGACGTAGTGTGTTTTCTGAGAGGTAAAAGCTGAATTTTTAATTATTAGATGAATTTTAGGCTTCAAAGTTTTGATGAAAACCTACATTAATGATAATTATTACCACGGGCCTTAGGACCAGGGATAGCTCTTTCGGTATAGCCGTGGGCTGGACTGCCGGTTAAGGTACTTCTCTGGGGCCCACGCTATCTCCTATCCAATGGGGGGGGGGGTTAAAGCAACCGGGGCGTGAAGCTGACCACATACCTACATCTAAATGCAGAGGTCAAGAAATGTGGAGCTACACCTGTACTCTCTTATATGTCTTCATTGCGTGGTGCTTAATTAATGAAGTTTTTGGGCTGATGTAGGAACAGCGCCTCAAGATGGCATCCTGGCTCTGGCATCTCTGCTGACATTAATTACATCTCTTGTTGCCGACCGCAGCGTCGGGTAAGAGCCACAAATAGACAGTGACCGCTGTATGCAGAGCCTGTGTTGCGGATGTCATGTTTCCCCGTTCGTGGCAATGGGAGGTCGCAGTGAAGCCGGTGCGGGAGGATCCATTTGTCTTGCTTGGTGCGAGAGAATGGGGAAGAGTGATGGCGGATAGCTCTCACAGAAATAGTGTAGGGATGTTGGCTCTTCATTATCTTGCTGTTCGTGTTAATTGGATGCCGCGAGGAAGCTGTTTAGACGTGCCAGACATTTAGCTGCGTGTCTCTGGGAGAACTCTAGAAACCCTAGAACGAGAATGCAAATCCGGGTTGTGTAACAACCGGCTAGCGATATTGATCGCGTTCTTTTGCAGGTACGGATCGGTGAATTTGATAGGTTGCATGGAGGTAGGGTGTAGGTAAGGTAAAGCTATCCCTGTAACAGGCCGTGAAGGCCCATAGGGTTATGAGACGTCGAGCCTCCCACATTTTCTAGACAGTCGGCTCACAGATGGCGGTGAGGTTGTCAGCCTTACGCGCCGGCCACCCTTTACCCCCCCAAGAAGATTACTGGTACTCATTTCTGTTAGAGGCTGAAACGACCCCAGGGCCATTGTGCGGCTTTAAGAATTAGGTCAACCGAAAAAATCCACCTTATCGGAGCTTGAACCCGCGACCTTCCGGCTTGTAACATAGTGCCTCAACTAGCTACGTTACCGCGTGCCCCTAACCCCTGGATTCCGTAATCTTGGACCACCACGGCCAGTCCACTTACCATTAGGAGCATAGCGATTGCTGTATGTACCGGCTGATATAAAGGTAAAAAAAGGCGAAGCTATTCCAGTGTTTAACTAATTAAGCACTACGCCATGAAGACGTATGGGAGAGTGGATGTATAGGTCCACGTTTTGTTGACCTCGGCACTAATTGGAGGTGAATTGTCAGCTTCACGCCCCGGCCGCTTTACCCTGTGTTTTTCCCGCATAGTGTTGCAATCATAATTTCCTTATAGTGCTAAACATTTCACGTTTTTGTGACGTACGAACTGAATTTGTAAATACTGTGTAATGCATATAAGAAGTGAACACTAGAAAGAGAAAAGAAATACATAAACTCAGATTAATAGAAGACGATTAGTACATTAGGTCCTATTAACGTGCTGGATGTGATATGATGAAAGACGATACCACAATGACACAAACAGCTTGACAGTATTCACATCTTCTGGCTGGTAAAAACCTAGGGGATGCTGTTCATGTTTGGCCCAGTACTGATGTCTCTTAGCTGTTGTACTTGGGCCGCCCCAAGCGGTTAGTGGCTGGGTTCCCACCGCGGCGGCCGGGGTTCGATTCCGGGTCTGGTCAAGTGGGATTTGTGGTGGACACAGTGGCGCTGGGGCAGGTTTTCTCCGAGTACTCGGGTTTCTCCTGCCAATCTTCATTCCACCAATTGCTCCACAATCACCCTCACGTATCATCTGGGGCTGGTACAATAGGCCAGAAGTGGCCGCAGTCCCACCCCACTAGCAATAAAATAAATAATAGCTGTTGTGCTTGTAGTTAAAGCTCAGTGGTTAGTACGTGTACCACGTGCTTTAACACACACAAAAAAAAACTGCATTCTGCCTGCAGTGTGTATTTATGTGTTTCGTCAGGTTCCCTCAATAAACATTGTCTCCCCAAACAGCATTAACAGGTTTGTCTCTGTAGCGGAGAAGTTAAGCGTTTCCTGTGAGGTACGGACTGAATTTGTGCGTATTATTTACAAGAAAGCCGGTCACGGTAGCTGAGCCGTCTAAGACATGAACTGCCTTCGCTCCCTGTTACGGCGTGATGGCGGGGGGCGTGGAGGTATCCCACCGCTGCCACCACTGTTACGGCGTGGTGACGGGGGACGTGGAGGTATCCCCACCGCTTCCACCACTGTTATGCCCTTACGCCCTTACGACAGGGGTGGATTGGTTATCTCACCGCTGTCTCCACTGTTATGCTGCCACCATCTTGTATGTCAAGAACTCTAATGAACTTATCATTGCTTACGTCACTGGTCCTGGCTTAACTCGCAATTCGCCGAAGCTTTGGGAGGTCCTGGAGTCGTCAGGGAAGAGGGTAACACTTAAGGAAATGCTAGGTTGAATTAAACTCACACACATTCCTATCCTATTCTATTTCCCTATGTCGCTATATACATACTATATACACACTTTGCCGACGTTTGTCGGTTCGTATTACATTTGATGATGACCCTGTAGCCACCATTGGTCCTATCTCCTGTCCCCCTGCTGTCGGGTATTCTATGCCTCTGTATCTCTTAATGAACCTAGTCCATCTGGTTAGCACTATCTTTCTCTGGGGTTTACACTTTAAAATTATCACACTTATTGTTCATGGCTATATGAAGTTGGTTCACTTACTTGAGCTTGAAGAAACAGACGCTCGCCATCACCAATCAGTGCCCTCTCATTGCCATCGCTCTCTCGGCGATAGCCTCCGGCTGAACTCTATGTCATTTAATAATATTAAAAAGTCAAAAGTCAGAAGGTCAAAAAGTTTTTTTGATTGATTCCTCTAGGGTTTATGTACACTCTTTTTGCTGATTCTTTGTGTTCCGGGGTATATTGGCCCGCCCATTCTGACGTGATTTTGGGTCGGTGTGGCCCATTCATTGGCTGTCTATCGAGAAGGGGTTGACTCTTTCGGGTCTACCGCCTTCTCCGACTCAGCGTTTTCCTCCTGCCATAGTGTTTATGACCTACTTCATATAGCTTCTTCCTCAGTGTCAGCGTTATTACGCTGTCGCGCTAACATTCTGATTACTCAGGTATTGCCTGTTACACTTCTTTGCAAACCCAAGCTTCCTGGTACGTTTCATCATCTCTGTTTCTTAATCGTACAGTCTAGGTACTATTATTCCAAATTTACCCAAAAAACTATTTCTACTTGTACATGACCTTTGCGCCATTACACTCGGGATCGTGGGTCCGAATCCCACCCAAGGCATGGATGTTTGGTATGTGTATGCGTTGTTCTGTGTTCCTGTTCTGTGTTTAGGGAGCGGCCTTGCCGATCACTCGACCAAGGAGCCCTGTCGTTTGTAAAATGATTAAAATAATGAGACAACCTCGACACGCGCATAAAGGTATGAGAGGAACGTATGAAAAAAAATTACAAGAAATTTAGTCTCTAAATGATGAAGGAAGGGATTTATTTGAGTACGGGTGTGAGAAGTGTGCAGACCTGATTGGAAAACTTCGGACAATCCAGTAACGGCTGTAGTTAGTCATAACCTTAGCATCATTCCAAGGTGACCGAGACCAAATTATGTCATCCACTTGAATTAAAATTCTTAAGCACAGTGGTATATTGCTTGTTTTAACATAGAACTTAATGTTATGATTCTCACATTAAACATAGATTATTTCCCCAAACAATTAACCGATTTGTTCTTCTGACGTGTTTTCTTAGAGACAGGACTATTTTGAAACGTTCTTCCGATAGGTGTCACGCCACAAAGGAATAAACAATGTAAGAATTGTTCTAGCGTCCATCTTTCGTGTTTGTAAACAGCCCCGAGGAAGTCTACGGCTAGCTGTCCATTACGGAAGCGTTATTAGTAGATCGTATGACGCATGTACTATGCGCAGACGTTACTGCACATCGGACAACTTTGCAGGTTGCGCTGTTCTTGCTGCTCCAACTTTCATTACGTAATGCTAGTCACCCAGTTACGTTCTGTCGTAGACTCAGGCAAGCAAAGGGCCTCATGCGAGGACCCTCTACTAAAAGAGCGAAGGAACTGTTGAAGTAAAACAGGAACCATCTACGATGGGTGGTGGGACTACTTACAGGACACTGTCACCTCAAAGGACCTCTTCAAAGTGGGACTAAGTGATAGTCCCACTTGTGAGAGGTGTCAAGAAGAAAATGAAACAGCCACACATATCCTGTGCGAATGTGAGGCCTTAGCTTATTTAAGATTGCGCCACTTGGGTCAATACTTTATGGAACCAAGTGACTATTTCGACGTCCCCACGTACGAAGCGCGGGATTGCTGAGGGGATAATCAAAAGGGGACGCACAATAGATCACTGTAGGTCGCGGTGCAGGGGCCAAGAAGGCCCACCCCTTATACATCATTCATACGTTCTATCATATGTAACATGGCCTCTGATGCGTGATTACAGAATATCTCGTTTCTCTGATTGATACGCGATTAGATGATATCTGGTTTTTAGATGAATTTTGCCAACGACGGTCGAGCACGCTATATCTGTCCGGCTGTGCACGTAAAACCATAATTGATGTAAACACTTTGAATGTAAATTGAAGTACGACTCATAACGTAAAATGTTATGCGTATTGATACAATAATCCTGTCGACATAACTCTACTTAAGACTGTTGTCTTGAGGTATATTTTGTTGAGCATGGAAACAGCATTTTCATACAAAATGGTGGTATCCGGAAGCCAGAATCGCCATGGCTGTGAAAAATAAAATTTACGTGACGCATTTTGACATGTATACTGGGCTCCGTCCAAGCTCGACAACAGTATAATAATCAGGTGTTACGGAGATATCGTAGCAACTGCCAGAATATGTTAAATGACTCTGCTTAAGATCATATTTGTTTAGAAAAGTTTTTAGAGGTTTTGTCGGCTTCGTATTGCCTTTGAAAATGCTAAGGCTTATTATCAGCATTTACAGCGGTTTCATACGCTGGAATGCCGATATCCAGTAAGCTATACGAGGGGTGCTGATAAGTCTTTATAAAGAAAACGGGACTGAAAACATGTATGTAATCTACATAGCTCAAGCGGTTAGTCGCTGGTTTCCCACCGCGGCGGCCCGGGTTCGGTTCCGGGTCTGGTCAAGTGGGATTTGTGGTGGAAAAAGTGGCGCTGGGGCGGGTTTTCTGCGAGTACTTCGGTTTCCACTGCCAATCTTCATTCCACCAAATTCTCCATTATCATAATCACCCGGGGCAGGATACAATAGGCCAATCAGTGGCCGCCGTGCAGAGTGAACCCAGTTGGACTCCACCCCCCACCCCCCTAAGCGAATTAAAAAAATGAATCTACATAGTACCTACACACGCTTATGGCTTCGTTGTTCTAACTTATTTAACCCATCCAGGAAAAATGAGTTTGGTTGTGCTGCAAACCACCCGTCCTCAGTGCTCGAAGACTTCCTTCACTTGAGCTGTTTCTTGAGGTTAGGAAAGGGACAGTAGTCCTAAGGGGCCAAATCAGATGAGTAGGCCGTCTGTTTCAGAACTTCAAAGAGAAGATCTGCCAATTTCTGGAGCGTCATGGCCGCTTTGTGAGGAGCAGCATTGTCTTGAAGAAACAAGATTCCTTTCGAAAGCTTGTCACGACGTTTCGAGACCAGTTGCTGCTTCAGTTTGTCGAGAACTGCAACGTACTCTCTGTCGTGATGGCCGTGCTAGTAGTCGATATATTGTACTGACTGATACCAAGGACACCTGTTCCTTACGTCCTTTTTACCCAAATTATTCCCAAGACTATAGCAGGCTATTATTAACTGCAGTTCGTACCCCTGAAACGTCGGCAACTTCGCCAACAGCCATACGGTGCAATAACCCGAGGGCAGAATTAACATGCTACTTTGTGTGCTATCTGGGACCATTCTTTTGAGAAAGGGGCTGTTTGGGTTTGTATATCGAGAAGGAGCTAGTCATGTGTACAGGGGTATATTTTACCCACGATATTTTTTTTTCTTTGCACTACAGCCCCAGTGGGCCTAGGCCTACCTCCATGAACTTCTCCGTTCACTTCGGTTTTTCTGGATCCTACACATTCGGTAGGACTCCTTGGGCGGGTGATCAGCTCGTCGCAAGGCCTCTACCTGTACACAAACACAGAAAAACGCACACACACAAACTAAACATCCATGCCCTGAGTGGGATTCGAGCCCACGATCCCGGTTTCCAAGCGAGCGAAGACAGTACATGCCTTAGACCGCTCGGCTACCGTGACCGGCACCCACGAGATATACCACCCGATAAATCAGGCCTCTTATTACCGCACACTGCATTTCAGGAGATTATGTCACTTCTGTGCTCAGCATGTTTTGAACATTCTGATGACGTGTCGTGCTCGTAGTTACTTGACGTTTTGTAGGGTGATTGATTTATCCCCCCCCCCACACCTGAGTCACGTTTTAACATTCCTTGCTGTGTGTCACAGATCGGCCCAGGGTGAACTGAAGCTGCAGCTGTATCAGCATTTGTGACAATGAAGCCATTGAAGGCCCCTAGCAACATGACACCCCCACAGAGTGAACTGCTCCTCTCTGGGAACGTGAAGACGTGTGTGAGCGGTTTGCACTTCGTAACTTGTTAACATGTTTTCGCAAACTAAAACAAAAAGTCGTCCGCTTTCCTTGATAGGACCGAGCAGAAAACGACGCGTCCAACAATACTTATATTATTGCGTGTGTATTCTTTGTTGCGGTAACGGTTTGCGGAGCCGTTGCCTAGCAACAGTAGGATTTTTATCGAGCCGTTACCTAGCAGCAGTATGAGGGATACACATACAGGCACACAGTCTGATGGGAAGGATATATGAAGTACGCCGTTGAGATGGGCTCAGGTACCACGATATGCATACAAGCTGTCATAATAATTGGTTCAGTCATTCGAAAGTTAATTGGGGGGGGGGACATACAGCATGGAGATTGCATAAGCCTACTTAAGTAAAGTAATATTATATTTAAGCAACCAGTTGTATTCAGGTACCACTTAAGTCTATCAAATGTTCCGACTATAGTGCAGCAATCAGTAACATTGATTCACACTTTAATCGACACAGTGGTCCTAATGTGCATCAGATGTTATTTAAATATATGCGCATTATTATAATACTACATGTTTCGGCCATATAAGGTCATCGTCAAGCAACAGTTATTTGAGGAATCCTGCACATTAATCCAATATCCTCCCTTTTATTATTTTTAATTCTTTTTTGATGCTTTGTTCTTCATATCTCTTATGTAGTGCGGCTATTTCTCTGTAATGTATGATACGTACTTTATTACTACAATTCTACTTCAGTTGTATGATTACATTTCTAGTGTATCTAAGTGTTGTATTTCTGTACTTACGTGTTTCTCTGGTGTGCTCGTGATTGTATGATTACATTTCTAATTGTTGTATTTCTGTACTTACGTGTTTCTCTGGTGTGCTCGTGATTGTATGTTTCAAGTGCCTTTGCGTTCACTGTATTGATTTTTGGTGTGATTACTCTCGCTTATATGTGTTTAAGTATTGAGTGTGCTGCTACCTGTCGTAATATTTTAATAGTTTTAATAATGTTATGCACATAATGACCAGTGTGTGATATGGAAGTGTGAACCAATGCTATTGATTGTTGCATTATAGACGGAACATTTGATAGACTCTAAGTTAGGGAAGCAGGTAAGAAGGATATAACATCACAGAAAATGTAACTTCGAAATATTGTAATTATTTATAGTTTATTTTTAACCACGTTTGATAGCACCTCCAACAGTATACTGTTAGAAGTTTTTTGCTTACTCTTGGACTCTAAGGTCCTTGAAGAAATGAGACCAGCTTTACGGCCAATGTTCATTCTTTTGTAATATGCCTTTTGCGGAGCCGGTACAGCGACGGCCTACGGGCTGGACGACCGGAGTTCAATTACCGGCAGGGGCAAGACATTTTCTCTTCTCCATAGCGTCAACACGGGCTCTGGGGCCCACCCAACCTCCGATACAGTGGGTATCAGGAGGCCTATCCCCGAGGAATAAAGTGACAGGAGCCTGAATCTGGCCGCTCACTTCTATCTAGTGCCGAGGCCAAGAATGGTGAAGCTGTGTGTCCACTCTCCCACATGCTTTCGTGGCGGAGTGCCTAGTTACATTATTAGTCGTATTATTAAATATTAGATGTAACTATAATAATAATGGGGGCATGCGGTAGAGTAGTTGGTTGAGGCACTATGCTACAAGGCGGAAGGTCGCGGGATCGAATTCCGATGAGGTGGATTTTTTCAATTTACCTAATCCTTCCAGCCACACTATGGCCCTGGGGTCGACTCAGCCTCTAACAGAAATGAGTACCTGGAATATTCTTGGGGGGTGAAGGGCGGCCGGCACGTAAGGCTGACAACCTTACCGCTATCTGTGAGCCGATTGTCTAGATAATGTGGGAACCTCAACGCCTCAACCCCATGGGCCTCCACGGCCTGTTACAGGGGTAGCTTTACCTTTTTTACTTAACTATGGTAATAATACTCAGTGGGTGCTAGAATCCATGATGAACGTTGGCTTTTGTTTTACAGTTTCTTACTCATTAAGACAGTCTGTAGGACTCCTTCGACTGGGGATCAGCCCGCCGCAAGGCCGCTACCTACACTGGACGACACAAACACAGAATAAACGTAAACATCCATGTCTCGAGTGGGACTCGAATTCACGATCCCATTGTTATAGCGAGAGAAGACAGTTCATGCCTTAGACTGCACGGTCACTGCTCGGCAAGGCTGTACTCCACCTTGCCTTCATTCCTTCGCGTTCATCTCCACTAAATTGTTTTCTGCATCTTACGGTGTGACTCTGGCCTCATAACCCTTTCTTAGTAGTTTCCGAAATTTTCCTTCTGGTGCGTATCGTTGAACTTCTTAACTTGTACTCTTCTCCAAGTATAATTAGAATGATCAGGTCAAGGAGGATAAGGTAGGCAGGGCATGTGGAACGAATGGGGGAGAAGAGGAATGCTTATAGGATATTGGTGGGAAAGCCAGAAGGAAAGAGACCACTAGGAAGACCCAAGGCGTAGGTGAGTGGACAGTATTAAAATGGACCCGAGTGAGATAGGATGGGATGGTATGGATTGGATTGATCTGGCTCAGGATAGGGACCATTGGAGTGCTCTTGTGAACACGGTAATGAACCTTCGGGTTCCATAAAATGCTGGAAAATTCTTGAGTAGCTGCAGAATTGGCGACTCCTCAAGAAGGGCTCAGCTCCATGAGTAAGTAAGCAAGTGTATCGTTGAGTTTCTTAGTCCATTGAAATGGAGGGGCTAGCGTCACAGAAATATATTGTTTCTGTGACGGCAACTGCGTTTTTAATTGTAAACACAACACACAAATTGCAACACTGTAAGATTCTTAGCCCACTTTGTTTTGCGAAGGACTAGGAGGACCTCTCTCCCGCTCATTGACCTGTGTAGCGTGGGTGAAGCTGGCAGGAGCTCACGCGACGGCTGGCATCGCTATCTGGTTATCAGGACACGCAAACCGTATCATGACTATTAAATTAGTAGCCCATGGGAGACTACAAATGTTAGGATAAACGTCCCGTCTACCAGCAATTCTCCCGAATCCCTCCGTCAAGTGGCCCATCTGTCTCTCTCAAGTGTTTCAGTTTATGCGGTGTCTCAAGAACCCTTGTGACGTCTTTGTATACGTGTCAACGTGTGGGGCAGAGATTACTTGTGCCTCTCTCCTCACTGGATGACTTGAAAATGTTTGTTCCATGGCCCAGAATTCTATTTGAGAAGTTAATAGTCATTCATCTACAGCAGCCGTGTCAAAATGCGGCCCCCATAGCCACAGAGTGCGGTCCCTCAACTTTTAGAGCTAATTGATATTAAAATCAATATTAAAATTTTAGTAGAAATATTTTTTGTAAACACAATTTTCCAACAGACCAGAAGACGAAGTCTCACGCAGACATAAATTAGCAGGCTGCAGGAAATTCAATGTTTTTCTATTTCTAACATAATTTCTTGTGTAATCTCTCTTTTACATATTGAAAAGCTGTTTGATACTTGTCAAAAATGGCACTCTCTTGCTTTTTAAAACTGTAAGATATGTGATTTTAGGTAATTATATTGAAATTATTCCTGAATAGTAAATATAATTAAATTTCCTTGTATCAAAATCTAATGTATATTTCTATTTTGAAGTGCGGCCCTGGGCTATTATTTATAGGGCTGAGGTGGCCCCCTGTACAAGTTGCGTTTGACATGCCTGGTCTACAGTGTAGACACTACGTAGTACAAGTTTCGCCGTTTATGGAACTTGTAGGTTTATTGCCGTGTTCGTAAGAACCAGGGTGAGGGGCACGCGGTAGAATAGCTGGTTGAGGCACTATGCTAGAAGCCGGAAGGTCGCGGGTTCGATTCCAGAAGAGGTAGTTGGATTTTTCAGTTGACCTAAACCTTCCAGCCTTGTGACACTGCGGTCGACTCAGCCTCTAACAGAAATGTATACCAGGAATCTTCCTGGGGGTAAAGGGTGGCCGGCGCGTTAGGCCTCTATCTGTGAGCCGATTTTCTCAAAAAAATGTGGGAGCCTCGCTGTCTCCCGTCCCTGTGGGCCTCCGCGGCGTGTTACATTTTACTGCGTTCTCATAGACCCCCTGTTTCTGCTGTTCATGTTACGTGTTGGTGCTTGAAAGCAAGTTCATGTACAGCATCCGCAGCGGGGAAAGTGCCACTGCATTCAGACGTGAAGTAATGGTACCGTATTACGGCTTTGTTTTCAACTCGTCTCGACCGATGTGTTAGGATTCCTTGTTCCTACTCGGGAGGCCCGAGGTTCAAATATCGGCCCCAGAGACAAGCAATTTTGACCGATGTTTTTTTCTTTCCTCAGCGCTTCAAGGCGCCCACCAACGTAGTATCTCAAAATTAGGTCACTACCGCGTCCTTCTGAATCCCCACCAATTAAGTATTCGTTGAAGAACCCAATCATTTGACAGAATATAACCAGAAATATTGACAGCGTTAAACAAGCCATAAATAGGCATAAATAAATTAAAGGTAAAGTCCCCTGTGCTTAACTAATTAAGCACTATGCTATGAAGGCGTATGATGGAGTGGATTCATAGTTACATATTTTCTTGACCTCGACACTAGCTGGAGGTGAGTGGTCAGCATCACGCCCCGGCTGCTTTACCCCCGGGGAAAAGGGCTGGGTGGGCCTTAACCGATCTGGTCGACTTGGAGAACAAAATTCTTTACCCTTCCCGGACTCGAACTCCGCCTCCTTGGCCGTCCAGCTCGTAGCCAGTCGCTATATCCACCACACTATCCTGGCTCCTAAATAAATTAAATATTTGTGAAATTACAATGGTTATTAATGTAACCTGGGTACAGTAAAAGTTGGCGGCCCATAGTGGCCGCACGCTCTGAGGCATGAAGTCTTGATCCGTCCAAACATTGGTGTTCGAGGGTTCGAATCCCGCTAGAGGAATGGATGTCTGCGTTTAATCTGTGTTTGTGTTCTCCTGTGTAGGTAGCGGCCTTGCAACGGGCTGATCCCCCGTCCAAGGAGTCTTACCGTTTCTGTATAAGATTAAGAAACTGAAATGAAACGAAGCGTTGTAAAAGTTGGTTGACTCCGTTGATGAAATGTGCCGTTTGAAGTTCTGACAGAGGTGGTTTTCAAGAGCTCTTTCTTCTAAGAAATAACGCTGTGTAGTTCGTTGAAATCCAGCTGACGTTTCGGAGGAACATGTCTCCATCTTTATTTTATGGTCGAAGAATAAGCCAATCAAGTAGGTAGCACGCAGACCGGACTACTCGGCGGTATATCCCAGAACATAGAACGCCTTTTATTGTGTTCACTCCGTGTAAATAAGGTAAACAGAAGACAATCGGCTTCCCATGGCAGTTTCTCAGTGCTGCATTCTGGGTACGTCGGACAAATCTCGCTACCTGTCGGTTGAATCGTGACTAAAGTAGCTTCTGTTTCTATAAATTCGTGTTTTGTTCACAAATTAGAGCATATGTTTTCGTCTAGAGTAATAGTTGCGCTATTTGTAACGCACTGTAATTGTTATCGCCGTGGAAATTATCATGCGTTACTCGGTACGTACAAAAAGAAGCAACTACGCGGCAGCTGCATATCCTATATGTACAAACATATGTAGCTGTTTGCTCTGTTGCCAGGCTCAGTTTCTCTTTCTAAGCCTGTTATAAACGGCAACACTTCACCGACACGGTAACCGCTTTGCTTTCTCCTCTGGAGTAATGTAGTAGGTACACCGACACTGTAACCGCTTTGCTTTCTCCTGTGGAATAATGTGGTATGTACACCGACACTGTAACCGCTTTGCTTTCTCCTCTGGAGTAATGTAGTAGGTACACCGACACTGTAACCGCTTTGCTTTCTCCTGTAGAGTAATGTGGTAGGTACACCGACACTGTAACCGCTTTGCTTTCTCCTCTGGAGTAACGTCGTGTGGAGTCACGATGCTTCATACGTCTTACGTTAACAATATGACAATTCGGTCAAGATAAAGTTCAAAAGCCAACCATCCTCAGGAAAACTGATGCTTACAGATTTTTGGGACTCACAAGGCCCAGTACTGGAACATTATCAGGAGAGGGGCACAATAAACAGTGCTCGTTACAGTGAGATGCTTATTGACAGGTTGAAGCCTGCAATTCGAAGCAAACGCCGAGGACTACTGTCGAAAGGTGTTGTGTTGTTGCACTACAATGTCCGTCCACATACTGCTGCCCACACTGCTGAAACCCTCCGGAAACTCAAGTTTGATGTAATGGCTCATCCTCCGTGTAGTCCTGATCTCGCCCCTTCTGACTACCACTTGTTTGGTCCACTCAAAGAGGCATTAAGGGGCTGTCGATTCACCTCGGACCAAGAAGTGAAGGAAGCGGTGCATGCGTGGCTCGCAGCTCAGCCGAAAACTTTCTTTTCTGAGGGCATCAGGAAGCTTGTGCAACGATGGACCAAGTGCGTTGAAAAGCAAGGGGACTATGTTGAAAAATTATGTTAATGTAAGTTTTCTATTTGTATCGAAATAAAATTTATAGCTACATTGCGGATAATTATTGACTTACCTTCGTATAAGAGATCGGCATTAAAAGGCCCACCGTAATAATGTTTGCTGTTCTGTACGAGTGATGTCTTTGACATTCTGGAAGACCGCACACTGCAGGAATCTGACAGCTGGGTGCTGAGAAGAAGATTTATACCGAAGAGTGATGGAGCGGTAGGCAGCAGGAGAAAACTGCATCAAGTCAGGGAAAATGAAATGAGCATGGCATGTAGCACTCATGTGGCAGTGCGTTATGCATATTAAATTTTGGTGGGAAAGCCAGAAGGAAAGAGACCGCTAGGGAGACCTAGACATAAGTGGGAGGATAATGTTAAAATGGATCTTTGAGAAATAGGATGTGGCGATATGGACTCGACCGAGCTGGCTCACTGTAGGGAACCAGTGGAAGGCTCTTGTGAACACGGTGTTAAACTTCCGGGTTCCATAAATGTTGGGAAATTCATGAGCAGCTGAGCGACTGGCGGCTTCTCAAGAAGGGTTCAGCTCCATTGAGTTAGTTGGAAGTTAGTAAAATGGTTTCGGGTGCCATTTACAGTCCTACCCGCAGAAATGTTTGCAAATCGGTACTTAAACCCTTCATTGTTTTTCGTGTGTTCCTCCTTCCGAAGTACATTATGCGGGGAAAGGCACAGTAGATCACTGTGGTCGCGGTGCAAGGGCCGAGAAGGCCCACCCCTTATACATTCATTTATGTGGGGAATGCGTGAGAGGGTGAGACAAATGCCACATCGACACAGCGCGCGTGCTACTGTGCATCTCAAGGTCAAGTCTTGCGTT